>NC_037675.1:86823178-87139743 GCF_003255815.1 Theropithecus gelada
AAAGAAAGAAAGAAAGAAAGAAAGAAAGAAAGAAAGAAAGAAAGAAAGAAAGAAAGAAAGAAAGAGGAAGGAAGGGAGGGAGGGAGGGAGGGAGGGAGAGAAAAATCTCTAACAATACTATTACTTAATTTTGTGTGACTCACTGGTCCGGGCACTTTATAGGCATTAATTTATTCACTATTGATAACAGGGTTATAGCAGATACTGCTATTATCTTCGTTTTAAAGATAACACTGAGACTCAGAGAAGTTAAACAATTTGCTCAAGGTTGAACAGTTTTTAAGTTATGAGGATGGAGACTGAATGTAAGCACTGTAGCTCTAAGGTCCATGTTCTCACCTATACAGTGCTGGCTATATGATGACTCAATTTATTGCTCATTCCATTTTTCTACAGCTCGCATTGGAGCACGTTAATTAGTCCATGCATGTCCATCCTGATAACCCAATAAGCAGCAAAAATGCTTTTGATGAGCACGTCTGCTGTCTGCCTGTGTGAATGTTCCAGCGCTTGCTCAAACTGAACAAGAACAAAATGGAGCTATTCTCTCCCAGCCCAACCCACCCTTCTGTATCAGGTTATAAGCATCACCATCTACCTGAGAGCCCAGGTCAGGATCAGATGTTCATTCTGGACTTCCTTTTCACATCTCACACCATCTTATCTTTTGCATCCCCTGTTTCTTGGCATAGTTCAGGGCTGTATCATTTCTCAGTAGAATTACTCGCATACACTACTATTTGACCAGCATATCCCAAGTGCACCCAAGCCCCCCAAAATACTCACTCATATAAGCAATCTGGTCCTAAAACTCTTGCTAGCATCATGTTTCTAAAATGCAAAATAGAATTAACTTTTTTTCTTACTTAAAATTATTTAATAGCTTCCCATTGGACAATTTTAAAAACTCCCAAATGCTTTAGCATGGCAAGTGAACTTCACACATACCTTCCTTGCCTACCTGTGCAGCCTTGCCTCTCGACTCACACCTGTGTGTGGCCTCTTTAGCTTCCACTTTTAGCTCCCTAAAAACTATGCTGCTTCAGTCGTTTCCATCTTCAAATTTGTTGTTCCTCTGCCTAGAAGCCCTTTGCCTCTTTCACACCTTCCTTGCCTCACTCAGGACCTACTAGGTCTTTCTCTTCCGTGTTCCCCTCATGCCTTATATTTTAAAGACTTAGCCATTATGTTTCAGTTATACAGTTCCTCTTTTCCTCACTACTTTAAGAAGAGGGACTGTGTAGCACTTTTTTCCTCTTGCCACCGCATTTTATTGCTTGGATCCTCAATGAATGTTTGATGAACAGCTGAATGAATGTCATTTCCCCTTCTTACATGAGCACTTTGGCTATTTATGAGAATGGAGAGGAGTCTCTTGGAAACTGACAATAAGAAATTTAGAATACCTCCTCCATTCCACCCCTTCCATCAGCCCTGAAACTCTCCTCTCTAGGCAGATTTTTCTCACATTTTAAGGAGGGAAATGCCACTCTGGAGATTCTTTCCCTTTGGTAAAATGCTATTGGCAAGTCTCCTAGAGCAGCAGGGCGGGGCTCTGGGGAAAGGAGGGACCACACACAAACAGCAATGCTCAGAGAATTTTCATTCCTGCTTTATCCTCCTTTACTGCACCCACTTCAAGAATGTCCTTAAGTCTGGCAGCAGGTTCTGAGAGAGCTACCAGAAAACATGTAGAAGCTGCAGAAAATGTATAATTTTGCCTGAAAAATACAGTCTCTTTGCATTTTCTAAAGTACAGTGAGAGTTTAGAAGCTATTTTCTGTTCTTGGGAAGAACATGGTAGGGAAAAGGTGGGGGTTGTGTTGATCCCCTACAAGTAATGCCAAAAAAATTTTTAAGGCACATTTTATTGCAAAAGTACTGTGTAGCTCCTATGAACAAGGAATGTAAAGTGATGTAGTTATCTCATGGATTGATGCTCTTCCTAATTATTGAGTAGAAACTATTACCAAGGCATACCTCTCCTTGTGTGGGCCACATACCCATGGCACCGATTCAGTAACGCTACTACTAGTAATAACTACAACAAGAGCTAATATTATGTGCTTACTATTTGCCAGTCATTGTTTTAAATGCCTCACATAACTAAATGTTTCACATAAATAAATGCTTAACCCATAACTCAATAAATCAAACAATATATAAACACCTTTCCAAGGAAATCATCTAATTTAGGTAGTTTTTAATGTTCATTAGTTTATGAATGGCAAAAGTAAGGCCCAGAGTGGTTGGTTCCTCAAGTTTCTACAGCTAGAGAGTGTAAAAGCTAAAAATCCTGGGCCTATGACCAGCATCTGGGGAGTCAAAAGAACTCCACGACGTGAGGTTTTCAGTACTGAAAATGCTGTTCTACTTTTGAGGACTCTTCTTATAGGGACTGAATCCCAAATTCTGAAGCCTCACATAACCACAAATTTTTACCGATCCTTTATTGTGTTAATTGCATAGGTGTGCATGACTACCATTTTATATCTAATTATGTATAGTTGAATTCCCCAGTATAGAATATCCCTTAAGCTGCCCCAAATAAAGGCAATCTTGTCCTAACATGAAATCATCACCTACATAGCAAACATCTCACTGTGCCTGTGTTAGGCTCTGATTTTAAGAAAAGAAGGGGAATCCACACTGCAGTCCATTAGCCATCCATTAACCAGTTACAAAGCTCCTACTCTGTAGCTGGTACTGTGTTAGGGCCTAGACAGAGAGATGGGAACAGCACTGCAGCCCTGCCTTCAAGTGTGTTTGGTGTCATGAAAGAATCCATTTGTGTTCCTAGACTGAGCTATATTTTCCATTGATTGTCATTTTTGTGTGCTTCTTAAATAGTAAGATTATTCATATTTGCCTTATCTTTGTAAGAAGCACAAGCCATAAATACTCATAGAAAATGGAAAAGAAAGTGATAAAGAGTTGAGCAGATATAGGCATAAGAAACTAATGGTGAAGAAATGAAAGAAAGTTAACTGTAAATATAGGAAGTGTCTGGAGAAACCTAAAGGCAACTGAAGAACAAGAGAGTACATTGGGGTCACTGGGCCAGCCAGGTTTCTTTGGAGACAACTGTTTACAATGATGTCCAATTCCTACTTGGATGATCAAGCCAAAATTGGTATGTATCATATCTCTGGAGAATCATGAAAGGGTGATGTATTTAGCACCTAAGCCAGTGAACACCTGGGATATTTAGTCGAGTAACTGGAAGTCACTTAACTGGAAAGAACTTTCAGATTCTTTCTCAGAAGACCATTAAGAGAATCAGGCGTTATACTTTGAGAAATGTGACCATGCATCAAATCTACAACCTGAAGGAAGTCAAAACATGTTGACAAAGCAAAGATAATTGCAGGAAGGAGTGCTGGAAATAAGACAAAATTAAATTTTAAAAAGTGTTTTCCCAAGTGGATTTGTTTGTTTGCCCATTTTGAATAATGAGCATGCAAAAGATTAGACAAGTGTACTGTGGGCTTTGGTGAAGGCAAAGAAGGCTGAGGACTGCAGGAAAGCCGGGTACTCAGAGCACAGGTAAGGGGAGAGGGAGGGAGATGCTTGTAAATGAAGGCAAACTACATATTATAGAGGCTCACAATCAATTAAATGTTTGAGTTTTATATTCACATGAAAACAAACAAAATGTCAGAGGTCTGTTGCCTGATCAGCTTTGGAAGCTTTGAATCGAAAACGGGCAAGGATTTTATGCTCTGCATTCAATTACTGAGTAGAACTCACTTTGACCCTCAAAACAAACAGGATATTTCACGGAGATCCAGAGAGCAGAGAGGAAAGGCTCTTGAATTCCATCTGATATTACACTCAGTGTTCAGCTCTATAATTCTCTCCACCAAACAAAAGAGCCAGCTGTGTCAGTGTCATCCAAAATCTGAAGTCCTTTCCAGCTAGAAGCCTCAGGGAAAAAAAAAATTATATACTAAAAAATTAGTTTATTTTCTATGTAAATAGAATTCAGGTTAGAGGAAAAAGTCCCTTGTTTTTCATTTGTTTACAGACTCCTAATCAATTAAAATATGTATGAATCATTTTCTAGTGGAATTCGTATGAGAAAGTAGACCAAAGGGATGCATTTCAGATATGGGAGATGAGAACAAAGGAAAGGGGGATGAAGAGTAGAAAGGGAAGAAAAGAAAGAAACAGAGGAGGAAAAAGAATAAAGAGGGAGGGGAGAGAAGGAAAGAAAGGAGAAAACTAGGAGGAAATTTCCTCTTTCTGCTGAGATATTTGACATACATTATCAAATGTAGCCTCACAACTCTTCTGAGAGACAGGTTGTACAATTAGACCCAGATTAGAGAGAGGAAAGCAAAGCTTCGAGAAGTTTTGTAAGCCAATGTCTCATATTTAGCAAGAATTGGAGCCAGACATTCACCCAAGTCTATCTGCCGCCAAATCTCATGCTTGTGAGGTCAGTCTAGGATGGAGAGGGGGTGATATTCAAATTAGCTTCATCTACGTCCCATCTATCTGAGATAGATGTGTGGTTACCCAACACTGAGCATACATTGTGCCCAAGAAAGTGACTTTTTTAGTGGAGTAAAATTCGAAAAAACTCATTTTGGCCAAGTATTTTGTACACTATATGTAAATAGAGTAAAACATGATTAAAAACAAAATATCCTCTTTTTATCAAATCTTACTCAATTCTCTACTTAAAAATAATCCATTCATTTGAATTCTCACATAAAGAGATAAGAAATGTACAGGACATTGAGGAAGTAGGACAAAGAAGGAAGAAATTTTTAAGGGAAAGAATATCACCTACTAACTAAAAATGGAAAACAGAAGACTGCATTTCCAGTGGCTTCCTAGACAGGAGTCTATGTTTCCCACTATTTGAGAATGATTAATGAATTGACCTCCTCTGTGCCACTTTGAAAACACACCAAATGTGCTTAGTTTGGCAGAGTAGTAGAGGAAGAACTATTCATACAGAACAAAAAAGGCTGCTGTTTGCCAGTAGCTATTAACTCGTGGCTATATCAACACTTGTGCTGTTAACAATAATCTTATCCAAGAGTCTATTCTTGTAGAACCTCGGGGGTTGAAGAAATATTTTATTGGCAGCATCCCTAATCTTATAAGTAGCAATATGTTTTGACAAAATGAAGCCACACAATTCTCACCTAGTCTTGGGTTTACTTTCTTATGAGAGCATCTGAGGCTGAAAATAAAAAGCATTCACAAACCCCCGCCACCTTCCCCTGCCTTCTGCAAAGAAATAGGTTTTACACTCAAACCTTGAGGTTCCAATTTCTTTTAAATTTTTCAGTACTCACAGTTTCTCTAAACTTATACCTTCTAGGCTTTTGAATCTAACCATCCTACATAGATGCGTCTTTTTAACCTACGTGCACAAGAACACTTTAAGATATAGATGTGGTCTCAAGATTACCATTTATTTTGTGATCAGCTACTGTTGAAATATCTCCTCTTGCTGTTATATGCTGGCTCTTAGTTTTGGGAGAAACCACAAACTGCTACTTAAATTGAGAGTTTTTAGGTATTGAAATAGTGCCCACAGCAGGAAAAGAAAAAAATTGGGTGTAGTGATAAACTAAATTTATAATAGAAAGTGGAAAAAAATAGCCTAGAGCACACACAGAAAAGTTCTACTGGGAATTAATCATTTCTATCTATTGGGTCCAGTATGGAGTATAAAGGAAAGAAGATAAGTGTTATGAACAGACAGCAGTGAGTCCTCAGCAATAAGTCATTACATGAGCCTAGCAAATTGTTGACTCTATCTTGTGATCTATCTCTGTAGCTCCGTGTTCTACTTCTTGAGACTTTTGTTCCACAGATTTATTGAAAAAAAAAAAAAAACAACCCACTGAGTGTTTATAATTTGCTGAGAAATCTTCTAGATACTGGAGCCACAAAATAGATTGAAAAAGGTTCCCTACCTTCAAGTTCCCTCCCCAGCTAATGACCTCTGAGTGGAGATAAGGACAGCATATGAATGAGTGATTTGAGAAGAGCGGAAAGATGGTACAAGTCTGCTGCACAAAAGAGATGCTGGCAATGGCAAGTTTGTACCTTATAAATTATAGTCCCTCAACAATATGGTTGTTGTCACCATCTTCATCCTGACATGTGGTTTGCTGGCATAACATTGGCAGACAATTACCTTCCAGGAGACCTGCCTGCATGACCCCACTATTATTTTAATGTAGGGGCTCCTCATTAATACCTTTCTTTAAAAACAAACAAAAAACAGAAGTGCAAGTTCAGGGTGACGGTGTTGGTGGTCTAGTCCTTGTTCTACTTCATTAATTGTCCATAGTAAAATTACTTAATTTCCACATCCATTTGGGATTTTCTTTCCCACTTTTCCAGTAAGTGAATTGTACATAATTCTCTTTAAGATTCACTCAGCTTCTAATTACTTGATTCATCAAAGACAAGCTCATAAATTCACTTTTCTTCAAGCAATACTTTTTCTGAACATTTACTATTTGTACAGCACTCATCTAGATATTCAGAACATAAAGTCACATGTAAGATCTGCTCCTTTCCCTGAAGTTGTTGAAAATCCAGTGGGAGATATGGTAAATCCACAGAAGAGGTATAACCAAATTAGGCTATGAATACTTACATAAACAAAAGGAGTCATTAATTCTGATGGGGGAAATGGAAAACATTTCCCAAATGTAGCACTTAAGTTGACTATTAAAGAGGTAGAAGTGCACCAGGCAAAAAAACAAAACAGAAAAAGATATGCTCAACTGATGGAACTTCATGAGTAAAATATTTGGTGGGAAATTAACAATACCTAAAATTTACTGAGCATTTATTAAGTGCCAAAAGTTTCCTATATATTAACTCTCTTAAATCAGTATCATAACTGTAGAAGGTAGGAACCAACATCTCCACTACAAAAATGAAATACCCAGGCCACAGAGAGGTTAGGTAGTTTATGCAAGATAACAGAGCTGATAAAGATTGAAATTTGACCCCAAACAGTCTGAGTCCATCTGTACTTGAAACCCCCAGCTCATACATGTTCTAGGAACAAGGGGCAGTCTAATATGGCTAAAATACAAAGTGGGATATAGAGGAAGATAAAATGAGGAGAGGATAATGAAGCCAACATATAAGGGCCTTGAATGCTGTGCTAAGAAACATGGACATTCTCAGTAGGAGGAAGTGGGCTGGGGATAAGAAAAACTACAGTGAAAAAAGATATGACAAGTGAAAGCAACAGAAGTTGTCATTGCTAAGGAGACATGGGGACAACAGGGAGTGATGGGGACTGTAGTGACATAGAGAAGCCTTACATTTGCAGGAGTAGGTGGGGACAGCAAATCAGTTCAAAGGGAGAAATGCCAACCTACCATTGCTGGTTGCTCTTTTTCAAGAAAAGCAGTAAATATCATAAGTTGATTCTACAAATTATTAAATGTTAACCAATCAAAAAAATTTTAGACCATGGACTAAACAAAATATGCCTGCTGGCACCCCGATTGAAATGGAGAGACATCTGTGCTTTTAGAAATCATTTCTTCTATTTTTTTTTCTTTTTTTTTACCTGGGAAGCAATGTAAGCTTATTAGTGTTTTAGGAAGATAAATCCAGTGGTATTATAGAAAGTTGAATTGAGAGGGAAGGGCCAGTGAGAGATTATTGCAGTAGGAAAAAGATGACAAAGGCTTGAACTAGTGGCAGTGGGAAAAGCAAGGCCGGAAAGAGTTTTCGGAGGATAATTGATCTATTAAATGTGGCTGTGGATGAGCAAGAGTGTATCAACAATAACCAGGACTGTCTAGCTCTCGTGATTAGAAGGAAGGTGATGTATTGATGGAGACACGAGACATAAAAGGAAGAGCACGTATCTGGAGGAAAAGAGTAAGTTCAATTTGAGAAGTGCTGAAATAGGGTTTAGGAAGCATTCGAATAGTATCCAGCGCTTCTTGGCTTTTCTATTGAAAAGAATACTCATTCATCAGATTAAGTCAGATCTGATTCACTGATCACAACTGCTTCCTAGAAAACGCTAAGAATTTAAAGTATTGCTAAAAACTGTTTATTCTTGTGAGATTTAAGCACAAAATCAATTATCAACAAGAATGAGTAACAACAGGATTGCAAACAATATTCCTTTTAAAAAACTTGCTCCTCCTTACTTTCCTTTGAGTTTTGATTATGTTCTTCTGCAGGTATTTGACTCCATTACCATGGGCAGCAAATCTCTCAAGGGAAATGGTGTTTGGTTAAGAATTATTTTTTTTCAAAAAATAATATTTGAAACTTTGTAGTTTTGCATTAGTTTTCCTATATGTATACAATCAGGTTTCTAGGAATTTCTATTATTTAATGATCATAATGTACATTTAGTCCTTAGTAGTAACCATAAAGCTTTGGTTCCATTAATCCATTTTAAATGACTTTGTAATCAAATATTGTATAACAATAGATCTATGAATATTAATTAGAGACTGAATTTAAAAAGTTTTAGTTCCTTCAGATTTCTGTGGATTTTGATTTGATGAATTCTTTGGGGTAAGGAAAAATGGTATACATGGGTTATAAGAAGTTTAGGAGTCAGTTAAATGGAAATGTCTAATCCCACAGATTGTATTACACATGCATGTGTCTTTGGTTTGCCAGCACAATGTATGATTTTTTTAAAGGAGATACAATTTTTCTAATGGGAAACTTCACATACAAAATACTTGGATTTCTAATAGCCTTGACTGATCAAGAATTCTGCCAAGGGTGTGCTAAGTCTGTGTGTGTGTGTGTGTGTGTGTGTGTGTATAAACCACCCCCTCTTCTTTTAAACAAGGCTCAACCTACTCTAAAAGAAATTAGAGTATTAGAGTCATATGAACCGAAACATATATTGAGATCAGCGGAACATAAGTAGGTAATGTCTCAGGATGAGTATATATGTGTGCCTGTGTAAAGACACGTGTATTTTTGTTCATTCAACAGACAGTTATACTCATCACACTTGAAAGACATTGTGCTAGATGGTGCAGAGAAACTCTAGGGCAAAGACATTTTCTGACTATAAGCAACACACAATCTGAGGACACATAAATAAGTAAGTTTAATATGAAGCAAAAACTGCTGAAAGAGAAGCAGAAGGTAAATGTTATGAGAGGACTCCAATAATTATAAAGTTGATGAGCGACAAAAGAAAGTCTTGTTAACAAAGTGTGGTCTTCTCTTCTCTTCCTGTCTTGTTGAGCTATTTCTCATTGACCTAGCCAACATAAACCCAAAAGACTTTTCTCAATCCTTCAACTGACACACTTTTGAACAATTCCTTTTAAACAAGCAGCTTCAGCCTCTGATCAATAAAACTAGAAGAAACCATTCTAAAATTAATGCTTAAATAATATCAAGCACTATGCTATGGAACAGTATTGCTATTCTCAAAGGTAAGAGTCTTGGGGAAATAGTCATTATTTTCCCAGATCTTCAATGCCAAGAACACTTCGTGGCTCATCAAGTTTGTTCTTTAGGACCTGCTACGTCACTCACCCTGACTGGTACATGGGAGTCCTAACACACTCATAGATATTAATAGGATACCTTTTCTTCCTACGCTCCAAACTGCACTAGATATGGCTGTAGTTAAATTAACATTCAGCCATGACTACTTCAGCCTCCTTTTATAGCCACATCATTAATAGAACTCAGTGTGCATAAGGCTGCTCCAGAAGCTCGTGTCCTTTGTGTGACTCTGTATTATTTTACTGAGACCAGATAGACACTGACTAGGAAGGCACTATTGGTAAGCTGGAGAGTGACAGCAGTAGGGAGGGATCTTGTAAGTTTGTCTTGACCTTTGGTTGCCTGCAGTATGCTCACCCTTTGACCACGTAGAGCAACATCTTTAGGACTTGGCATTGTACTATACAATGGAAAGATGGGATGTTTTGCTTCCGTAAATAATAGACATGAGGGAAATACCTTGAGATAATAAGATAACACACATATTTTTCAAAACAAAATATATTTTTACAGATGAGGACACAAATGGCATTCAGGTGACTCTCCCAAGGTTATATAGTAAGTGGATTAAAAACTTCAATTCAAATTTCAGAGATCCTGAGTTAAAGCCTAGTGATCTTTGCTTATTCTTGTTCTTTCAGTATTTTATTAAATATGCAAATATTAACCTACTCAATCCTCATAAAAACCCAATGGTGAACTGACTGTTGGTATGGCAGGTGAGAAGTTTTACTCCCCCACTCTCCAGTGAAACCGGTGAAAATTATTTTTAAAGGCAACTATTTAAAATTCTCTGATGCAGACAATTTTATTTCTATTTTTATATTAATAAGCAAAGAACAGAGGCACAGAATGGTTAAGTAAATTGCATAAGGTCATTTGGAAAAGCTGAGATTTGAACCTAGTTCGTTGGTTCTAGAGCATAGTCTCAGGGTGAGAATCGAGGTGTGACAGGCACCATATTCTTAATTATGTTTTTCTAGAGGAAAAATGGTATCCATTGGATATAATAGGTTTACGAGTCAGTTAAATGGAGGTGTCAAATTCCACAGATTGTATTACAGATACAGATGTCTTTGGTTAGCCAGCATGATGTATAATTTTTTTAAGGAGATACAACTTTTCCAATGGGAAACACTACACGCAAAATACTTGGATTTCTAATTACCTTGGCTGATTAAGAACTCTTGCAAATCCTGACTCCTCCTCACGAGCACATGGCAGATCTCAGCTGGAGAAGAAGGGCAGCGGCACCACTTGGATGAATGTGTTCACCACTGTATGCTGTCTGGCCTGTATCACAGTAACCAAGTGATTTCTCTAGGCCTTTAATTTCATGTCTTGCCCCACACTAAAATGATGCCTAAATAAAGCTTACTCTGGGAGGAAGATTTATTCCTGGCAGCGGTGGACAGGGGTTGGGGGGGACTTTGGAGTCCGACTAGCTGGTTGAATACTAGATCTGCCTCTTATTCCTTGTGTGACCCTCAGCAAACTAAACCCTAACTTGGATAGCTTCTGCAAAATTCAGTTTTGTCCCCTATAAAATGAAAGGCTAACAGTAGCTGAGTCAGACAATTCTGCCAGGTAAAACACAGAGCAGAGGGCCTGGCATATAGAAAGCTTTTCATAAATAGTATTAAGTACTTCCTAAACATTATTAAGCACTGCATAATATTAGCTGCTAAGCTGTTATTGTATCTTTTGTAATTTTTGTGATGAAGGGGAAGTGTTTATGAAAATTCCTAAAAGTACATGATAATAAAATTGTACACAATGAAAATATTGAGTCCTAGAATCAATTGATATGGAAAATCATTCAAAGTAGCTTTAGGTAGAGATGAGATGATTAAAAATTAATAATTTAAGTCATAATAGTAGAAGAAGAATAAAAGACAAGTAAATGAAGTATCTAGTAATGATCAAGAGCTGTAGAAATAAAAGGAAGAAAAAGCAAGATTTTTGCAGAAGGAAAGAGAATGTGTACATTGGAATAAAAATTGGGGGGAAGTTTACAGAGGAAAAAGAAAATATATAAGGGAAAGGACAAAATTATCACTAAATAAATCAAAGGAAACTGCTCCAAAAGTCCAAAATAAATGAAACTCAAGTTCAAAACAAAAAAGAAAGAATACTGTGTTTCCATAAGTCTGTGGATTATGAGGAATCATGAAAAGGAAAAAAGAGGTTTCACACAAAATCTTGAAGGATAAATACGAGCACATCACAATTGAAAAGAAGACAATGAAAACAGATAATTAAAATGCAGAAGCTAGAGTTACAGCCTTTGGAACTCAAACTAAATAAACTTGTTTTATTGTGAGTCTGGAAATTGGGAAATAGCTGTACTGAGAGTGAGTATATCTGCAACCATCACATTAGCTGACGGGGCATGTAAACATTTCAGAGGTAAATGAACTAACTCTGAGATGGATGATTATGGATGTCAATTGTGGAAAAAGAGAGATTTGATTTTATAGCAAATGCTGCAGCCCCCTCTTCCTCTCAGACAATGGCACCAAGAAATACAAATGGATAGGTTATTTTAGGATATGTTTCCTTTCCTTAAAGAAGAAAAACAGCTGCATTTAAAGAGAATATAAGATTTACTTAGAAAAAAAAAATTGAGGACTAAAAGTAAATAAAACTAAATAAAGGGTGCAAATATATAGAACCAATCTAAAACAAATACAGAATTTAAAATGTTTCCATATATATACCTGCAGAAAGGCTGAAAAATTACTTCTAAAAGATGAGTCACTGGACTGTGAGAGTTTATGTGTAAGAGAAAAAGAAAAGTTCAACTTTTCAAATCATTAATATCTTCCCTAAAAGCTGCATATGTTAGAAAATACACTTGGAAGATAACCTTATTCCCACGGAACAGGAAGATGATTCAAATTCTAGAAGAAATATCCAAGGTGTGAAAAATTTTGTTCCTTTGTCAGGACATCGGAGTCCATCGAGAAAGTTCTAGAGGAAGCACTCTGAGAAGAAGAAATGAAGCTCAAACAATTCATAGCCTGAAGATATTTTTAGTTTGAGATACATTTAATGAGAGCAGTCGGGGGAAAACAAGGATGAGGAATTACTGCATAAATCAGAGAGCAAAATGAGGGCCATTTGTATTGATACAGTCAAACTGAAGGAAAGAAAAAAAGGAGGGTAAGGCAAAAATGAAGATGCATGCTGGAAACATCTTACTGTGTTCATGAAGAGAGGAGAGGTTGATGGGTTCAGAGTGCAAATGGATGGCAAAAAATATATATATATGGAAAAGAAATGGGATAATTTAACTGTTTCAATTTTAAGAAAAGACATGTAAAGAAAATTATACGGCTTCCCAACAGAAAAGAAGCCCAAGATGAAAAATCCAGTGATTGAATGTGAGACCTCACTCCACAACCTGGAAACTGGATAACCAGTGAGTTGAAAAAGAGAGGTGTCCTCAGTCCCCGTGGACTGACCCTAAACTGTATACCTTATCTCAGCTAAAAAATCATAAGTAACAGTGAAATAACTAACACAATAAAAGAATGCTGTGATCATATTTTTAAAGGATGTTTGAGAAGGTATGAAGAACTAGAAGTGACAAACATCACTGTCCTGATAAAATTGGTTTTCCAGGAAAAGATGCTAGTCTGACAAGAGGCAGGATGTGGCCCATGCAGTCCTGGGCCATAAGGTATTCAGTGGATTGTATTCTGGTATCACGACAAAGAACATAGCTAAGGCTGTTTTATACCATTTAGGTCAAGAAAAACTTGCAAGGAGATGGTTTGTTAGATAAGTTGGGAACACATATGCATATGTTATATATCAGGTCTAGAGCCATCACCATAGGAAGACGAAAAATAAATTAAAATGATAAGGGACTGAGGTGAAGCTGTTTGTTATGTACTTGTATATGACACCTTCAGAGTTTCTCCAAAGAAAAAACATGTTCGATTTGAAAGAAAGTAAATGTAAAGATGAAAAAACAAAAAGCAAAAAGAAAGAGAGTGAGAGACTAATAAGTCGGATGGGCCCAGATGTATCTTATGTCGCTGAGATCATCCTGGAAATAATGAAAGCAGAAGAGATGAGGAAATTTAAAATATGTGACAAGTACACAACGAAATATGTAGAAAAGTACAATACAATAAAAGGAAAGGAAAGAGACTTATATTGAGACAGCATAAGGTGACAGATGATCTCTATGCTTCTTATTATTCAAATTTCACAACAGAATTATAAAATATGTCATCATCTCCATTTTACACATTAGAGAATTGAGAATTAGGTGGGTTAAACAACTTGCCCAAGGTCACGCAGTAAACAAATAGAGAGGTGAAATTCAATTTACTGTCTATCTTACTCGTAAGCTTTTATCTACACACCATTGCTTTTCAAAACAAAGACATAAAAGTGAGAAATAAAGGGAAATACAATTATATTGAAGCTGTATAGTTGAAGGATGGGTGTATTGTCTGTAGAGCACAAGCCTGCAACAAATTTTTTAAAAGGTAGAAAGAAATGTTGGCATGATTTCCACTCACTTGTCAGTTAAAAGAGAATTCTCTACAATATTATGCAAAGGTACGTCTGAGCACATGAATACTCAGTAACTGGGCTGTGCGTTAAATATCCATGCTAAAAGCACAAAGCTGCAATTTTGAGTGAGAGTTCCTGTTAAGAAAATATCCCCTTCTAAAATAATACATAATTAAAGCAGATTAAGTATTACTTGACTTCTCTTTTGCCGCTATTCAAATGTTATCGCATTGCGCATAATTAAACTAGCAGTTATCGTTAAAGCGTTCCATTAGGAAGTTCTAGGTAGGACACACTTGCTGTCTTCACTCCAAGATCACTCTGGGGATTGTATACCCGGAAAATTTTCATTCCTTGAGGAATCCTGGAAGGGCACACTGACGGATTTATATCAGGGCACCGTACTTTCCTTCTTTCCCCCCGATGAAATAGTGCCTGCACTTTGTCTATAAAGGCACACTGTCTTTTTAATTTCCAGGAGTCACATAATTGAACAATGAGACTAATAAAGTGAAAATTAACATAGAATAAATTTTTAAGTCTATTTTATTGAAAAAAATAAGAAATATGTAAAGTTTTGGCATTACTTTTATAAAAATTTTTTATGCAGCTGGGCATGGTGGCTCACGCCTATAATCCCAGCTCTTTGGGAGGCACAGGCAAGTGGATCACCTGAGGTCAGGAGTTTGAGACCAGCCTGACCAACATGGTGAAACCTTGTCTCTACTAGAAATATAAAAATTAGCAGGGCGTGGTGGCGGGCACCTGTAGTGCTATCTACTCAGGAGGCTGAGGCACGAGAATTGCTTGAACCCAGGAGGTGGGGATTGCAGTGAGTTGATTGTGCCACTGCTCACCAGAGTGGGCAACAAAGTGAGACTTTGTTTCAATAAAAAAATTTATACACACCATAAGATGACATTTTGAATGGAATATATTAATGGATTACAGGTAATATTATAGGTAATATTTTTCTGCATTTCCTGATTTTTTACAGTAAAAATTCATGACTTTTTAAAGTTTAGCAGTGTGGATTCAAAAGAAATACATATTTCAGTTCACCCTTAGAGATTAAAATTGAGTTAATTATCACACAGACTGAGGTAAACTTTGTGATTTTTCTGATACAGAATATTTATGTGCCTAACCAGAATGTACAAAAATTTAGATGGCAGTTTTTACCCTAAGCAAAAGCTTTTGTAAACCAATTAAGATTATAGACAAATGAATGAAACTTTAAAAGTTTTGTAGAGCATGATTTCAATTAGTAATAATAATAACAATTGCTATATTTACTGAGATTACTATAGGCCAGGCACTTTTCTAAGTGTTTCCATCACTTAACGTGTTTGAATAATCATGTGATATAGATGCTGTAATCGTCCTAGTTTTCACCAATGGAGGGGCTAAGGTAATGCTAAAACTGTTTTAATGACATTCTTGAAAATTGATTATAAGTTTATGAAAATAATGCCTTGTGAATATGTTGAAATAAATCAGCCAAGATTGATGTTTTCATAGATGATCTTAAAAATATTTTTATCGTGCATCTACACGTACGTTTATTGCAGCACTATTTACGATAGCAAAGACTTGGAACCAACACAAATGCCCATCATTGATAGACTGGATAAAGAAAATGTGGCACATATACACCATGGAATACTATGCAGCCATAAAATGAATGAGCTCATGTCCTTTGCAGGGACATGGATGAACCTGGAATCCATCATTCTCAGTAAACTAACACAGAAACAGAAAACCAAACACTGCATGTTCTCACTCATAAGTGGGAGTTAAACAGTGAGAACACATGGACACAGGGAGGGGAACATAACACACTGAGGCCTGTTGGTGGGTGGAGGGGAAGGTGAGGGAGAGGATTAAGACATCCATGCAGGACTTAAAACCTAGATGATGGGTTGATGGATGCAGCAAACCACCATGGCACATGTATGCCTATGTAACAAACCTGCACCTTCTGCACATGTACCCAAAACTTAAAGTAAAATAATAAATAAATAAATATGTGAAAAAAATATATTTTTATTCTAAAGGAAGCTAGAAAATATTTCTCCTTTCTTTATTGAAATAAAATAGTTTAGAGCACTCATTGCTCCCAGTCCCCATTCTTCAAAATATGTGCATGGACAACCTGCGTTGGAATCCTCTGGAGAACAAACCCAAATCCCAGAGGCTCAAAAGTCTGCATTCTTAAAATGCTTCCTAGCAATATTTACAACTGCTAAAATATAATGACTTCTGAGTTTGTATGGGAAATCAGGAACTTTTTAAAAAAATCATGAATTTCTGATTTTCACTTTCCAGTTTGACTCAATTGCTTTCTTATGTGTTATTGGAAGTGAGATGTTCACAGCAATTTTTTTTTTGCCCCACATATTCTTAGTATTCCTCCCAGAATGCCAACGCCTCAACACTTCTTTCTCTACTTCCCCCTTTCTCCCCTCCCACATTCTTGCAATTGCTGAGGAAATCGTGACTGAGGCAGGAAGTGCATCTGCTGACTTGGGCCTAGTATTTCAGTGTCTGAGTTTACTTTATACCTTCCACATCCCATACCTAGTGGCTGTCTACACCATAGTGGAATCGAATATCCCCATGTGGGAAGATTTATTTGTTTCTTCAAAGGATGCAGAAATCAAAAGGGATCCAGTGGGGAAGAAAAGAGACTAGCTCCTATCTTTTGTGGAGCCAATCTTCTGCTGGGAGAGACAAGAAAAAATCCATAAATGAATAGAAAAATAAATAAGTATAATGAAAGTTCAGAGAGCAATTTTTTCTACCTACGTAGAAAAAAAATGTTATAAGGGCACAATTACAGAGTGACAGATGGAGTAGAAGACGCTAGATTAGAAAGGAAAGGCCTTCCGGAGGAATTGACATTTGAGCTGAAATATGAATGAAGTAGGAAAGTGAGCCATCCAAAAACCTCGGGAAGAGTGTTCCAGACAGAGAGAAGAGAAAGTACAAAGGCCTGAAGCAGGAGTGGGCTTGGTTTGCTCACAGAAAGCATGAAGGTCAGTGAACATGACTAGAGCAATATGTATGAGGGGGAGAGTGGGGTGAGATGAGCGATAAGGTAAGGATTGCCTCACATGTGCCATTGTAGCCCATGGGGCTTGGATTTCATTCTGAGTGTGATAGAGACCATTGGCCAGTCTTGAGCAAGGCTGAGAAATTACTTAATTCACATTTTAAAATATGTGAATATATTTCACTATAGCCGGTGTTTAGAGAATTATCAGAGCCACAGAAATCCTTCAGTAGTATGTTACCGTCTAGGTGAGAGAAGATTGTGGCTTAATTGGAGTAGTCACAGAATAGATGTTGAGACATGGTCAGATTCTGTGTGTACATGTTTGTATTATGCAGTTGGAGACCACTGGAGTTGCTAATAGATGAGGAATGTGGGAGATAAAGAGGAGTCACAGATTTCTACAAGGTTTTGGGCCCTAGTATGAAATGTTGACGCTAGGGACTGAGATAGGGAAGACAAGTTGCAGGAAGACTTAAGAATTCTGCTTTCCATACGTTGAATTTGAGCATCAGTTAGCCGGTCAAAGTGAAGAGCCAGTAGGCGGTGCAAGTCTGAACTCGGGGAGAGATGAGAGTAGAGATCCAAACGACAGAGGCATGGGTGTGTAGATGGAATGCAAGTTCATGACTCTGGATGAGATCACCCAGGGAGGAGTGTACACACAAATAGAGAAGAGAAAGATGCATGGATTCATGTGGCTCAGCGCCCAGTAGCAAACTTGCTCAAGCCTGTTGTTCTATGACAAAAGGTGTGGTTTTTTAACTGCCTGCAAGTCACAAACAGCATTGATCTGACAATGGGGCCATGATATGTAGAATATAATTGTACATAAATTGGAATATAAATGTTACCTGTTAATGTCATACAACCTCCTTGAAAAGGCAATTATTTTCCTTTTTGTTGCAATAAAAATTTGTGTGAATGAATATATTAACACCCCACAGTACAGGATTCATTTTTAGCACTGAGTTTCAGTTTATCCTGAGAGGCAGGCAGATTCACTTATAAAAACTGGTGGTACTATTGGGAAGAAAAACTGCCCTTTTGAGTAAGTGCTTTATAAAGGCAATTAAAGCAGAAAGATGTGTTTATGGGCTTTCACCCTTCAAAATGGCTATAGATCAAATTTATTAAAAATGTAATTTGGAAGAGAAGCTGGCAATACAGTAATAAAAATGAAACTAATTTATCTTCAAAGTGTGTGGCGCTTTTAGCCCTAACAAGCCTAAAGACTTTGTCACCCACCTACAAGTAGGAACTGAAAACTGCTTTTCAATTCCAAAGCGTTTTGAACTAGAATGTGGCTGGTGTTTATATGGTCACATGAGAGGTTATTCTAATAGTTCAGGACAGAAAATATTATATCTATTTGTATATTTCTGAAACTTAGTAGGAATAATATTTAGGGTCTACTTTTGAAAAACCAATATAGCAAAGATAGAAAGAATTTGATGATGTAAACAAATCTACTATTAAAACACATGTATCCAAGTGGTTAAAAAAAGGCAGTAATTTTTTGTATGTTTAAGTCAATACGTTTTTTCCTGTTTTGCAAAGACACTTGCTCTTTTTAAATTTTTTTTAAAGAAAATAAAAGAATCTGTTTTAGATTTAGCAGGACATTGGAAATATGAGATGATGTGAAAATTCAGATGATAGTGTTTCTTAGTATTTCTCCTACAAAATTACTTTTTAGAGGAATTCATCTTATTTTAAGAGGAAATATATACGCTTTTTTTCATTCAAGAATAATGTTCCAATGGATTGTTTTCTATAACAGAAAGTATCATTTCCAACAGCATTCAAACTATTTCAAAATCCTAAATTGAAACAAATTTAAAGGACCTAACATTGGATAAAGTTGTTTATCAGTAAGGAAGGGGCAGCTTACAGACAGAGTCAGTTTCACTGTATTCAAATAAAGAATGTCCTGTAGTGTTTGTGGGTAGAGAGGAAGAGTCTAGTGAGTAGAGGGAAAGGGTGATGAAATAGAGACAATGTGTGGTGCCCCCAGTAAGATTAATTGAACTAACTGTGTAGACAGGAAGGACAATTCTGACTTTACATGGAGGCTCTGCTCATGGTGCCTTATGAGTATGTCTTCTCAGGATCAGCACTGTTCACAAATGTAAATCCCCACGTTTCCTTTCTTGCCTCTTGCCCACATTCTTAAAAGATTACACTTAACTGTCAGAGCTAAAGAGTAGATCTTCATCTTCAATTCATTCAACATGAAAAGATTATTATTAATAGCACACTGAGCAAATAATGATTTCAAAGAGTCCTTGTTATTATGTAAGCCTGCCTACAAGGTGATTTCAGAATAAGAAATGGAAAGTGTTTATTTTAGCAGAAATGTAATGTGCACTTGCCTTTCAAACTCTGTAACATCGTTGTAGTTAAAATAATTGAATGATGGTTAAATGTCTACACTGATTGGATTATCTTGACATTAGCCTGAATTAGCTAGTAAAACAGTTATTTTTAAAATCAAAGTAGGTTTTATTATTAATTGTAATTGGAAAGCACCATCCACTTAAAGTATTAATATGCACAGTTCTTCAGTGACATTGATTTAGAAAAAAATAACAAAAGTTTTTTTCCTCTTCACAATTTATAACCCAAACTACATGTAAATTAAATGCTATATTTTTATTTTGTACAGACCTACCCACCCACCCATACACACACACACACACACACACACACACATTCTCTATGGTTTTCCTAGTTCAGGAAAGTGATTATAATCAAGCAACAAACAACAGTGGTTCTCCATTTGCTATGCTGACATTAAAATTAGAGAAAGGACATTTTAAAAGCAACAAATACCACCTAAGTCACTATTCAGCTTCGTATTTTTAGCTATAAAAATATAAAATAAAATAAGAAGGTTTTATGAGATCGAATGATTTTCCATCTCTGGGCAAAGGAGAGGAATAACTGATTTGCTTTGTGAGTGTATTTCACCAATGTCTATATAGAAGGTGACAGTTACCGACTGCACAAACTGTATCCTTTTAGAAATGTAGTAAATTTAAAGCTTTTTATGAGTCTGTGTGAGCCAAAGACAGGATAGCTGAAAAAATTACATGTTGAAAAGAAGTTTATTTTTACTTCACTGTCTGCCTAATAGTGCAAACCTCATCTTTGCCTGGAGGTGGTATCACTATGTAAATGAAGATGGGCTAATGATGTGTTCATATGAAATGGGACGGCTCTTCTGTCTTTATTTGTGTGCTATTTTCACATGAAGAATAAATGAGAACAAGATATTGATTACTATAAATTTTGTTCATTTTAGTATAAATATGTCCAAGCACATTTGAGATTAAATGGTAGTTATATTTCTTAATTGAATGTCATTTTCTCTCCTCTTTGATAGATATTATATAAATAGATGCAGATAGAGCATAGATATAGAGATGTAGATATAGCTAGATCATAGGCAGATACAACATATATATAGATGAATAGATCATAAATCTACCTACCTATCTATAGCTATATATAAAAAGGAAAGAGAGAAAGAGAGAGACCAAGGTCAGCAAATATCTCTATAAAGGGACAGATAATTAATATTTAAGGCTTTACTGGCCATATGGTCTCTGTCATAACTACTCATGTATTTTTGTGTTGTAGCACAAGAGTCTTAAACAATATGTAAATGAATCAGTGCAGCTGTATTCAAATAAAATGTTATTTATGGACACTGAAAATTAATTTCATATAATTTTTGTGTATCATAAAATATTATTTTTTTAAGTAATTTAAAAATATGAAAACTATTCTTAGCTTGAGTTCCAAACAGAAAGAGGCCTCAGGGCAGATTCGGCATGGGCCATAATTTGCAACCCTTAATATATATAATATCCAATTGTTATTTTTAATCTCAAAGAATCCCATGGCTCTTTGTAAAGCTGTCATCTCATTATGATTTGCAAACCTCTCCAGAGTGAATATGAACTCTACGCAAGAAAGTGAAAGTTGGTTTTGAAGCAGAGGACTTTTTAAAAGAAAATGCAATCTTATTGCACAAAATGGAACACAGCCAAAACAGAAAAACTCACACCTCTACTTAAAAGAAAGAGCAAAGCAAGACTACATCTCAGCTAAATGTTTCATTATAGGATAAGTTAAGATGTATAATTAGTCAAAATAAGATCCCAGTATTTTCACAGTATTGCAAACACAGTACAATATTAATTTTCACATTATATTTTATATGCAAACAAATTGAGTTTTTCAAAAAAAAAAAAAGTGTTGCTTTCCTCACAAAAGCTGTCTTTGATAATAAATAAGAATTCTACTGAAAAACTGAGGCTTTCCATATGTGACAAATTTTGGAAATATGAATAAAAGAGAAATGTAGCATTCTGTCTTAAATACATAATTTTACAGATGAAACTTCTTAAGCTAATGCTAAAAAATTTGAATGCCCAACTCTGTCAACTTATGCAAAAGAATGAATGGATACATAAACAAGTGGGGATTTTTTTTGTTTGCTTGTTTTGTTTATTAAGATTTCATTTAGCATCCAGGTCACTGACAGAGTGTAAACAATGGAAATAGTTCCCTCCTCCATTCAATTACAATTCCTAATCAGTTGAATTTGTCATGTGGTTCTTTCAAGAGAGTGATATAAATGTTGCTTCCTATCCAATCTTGATATTCAAAATATTTCTAATCTTTGTTTGTTTTTGATGAAGGGGTTCAGGTGTTTCTGTTAAAGACTTAGACTTGAGAACTGAGCACTAGAACCTACATTCAAAGTGTTTCTCTCATTCATTTCTTTGCCACTAGGAATTAAGAATGGGTCAATGAAATATACCGCCCCTTTCTGGAATCTACTTGTTCTGCTACAACCATGGATATCCCCACCTTTCTGTGCCTTTCAGGGTAAAGGGTAATAGAGGAGTTTCAGACTCCCCCCAAAACAAAACAAAAACTGAACAATAAACAACAGAAAAAGAACACACAAAAAATGGGGATACTCTTTCCGCTTTCCTTGTTTTCTCCTGCTACCAAAACAAGCAACAAAAACTACATTGTCTCATTGGATGATTTAGCTAAAATTTTGTAGCAAATCTATAAAAGCAAAGAAGTGGAAATCTACCCAGGAACTACTGTAACACACTGTATACAAAACAACCACTTTGGTTCACATTAGAAAGTCTTATCTGTTTCTTTGAATTCGTAGGCTAGGTATTAATCCATCTTTACAAGAGAAGAAAGCAAAGATCATAGATGACAAGTCTTGCTTTCTCCTAAGTATCTTTGAATCTCTATGTTTGCCATCACAAGTTCTCAGATCAATTAACTATTGTTTATTTCCCCCCCAAAAAAAATCTGGCTTGGCTTATGAAGAGAGAGATATATATATATAAATATAATATAAACAACATAAATATGAATGTGATGAGACAAGATCAAGGGAAACTAAATTTGTGTAATTATTGAAGGTAGTAAGCACCTAACAGACATTTTTGTCTGTTATAGGTTAGATTTAAATTTGCCAGTGAAATCAGTCTCTTCATGGGGATTTCCTGCTTGTACTGATGAGCCAAGACTCCTCCCTTTATACTCATTTTCACAGAAATTCTTTGCTAATGCATTGCCTTGCTCGCTCTGTAACATTCATAACCATCTTCAACACCACCTCTAGACTGACTGCAGTTTGACATAAAAAATGGCCTTAGAAAAGGCTCTGGCCAGGAACTTTCATTCCAGCACGGCAGAAATGTACAGTCTGTTGTGATATAAGTACTATTTACCAAGCTCCTATAAATCTCCTTAGCACAGTCAGCAGAGTCCATGATACAAACTTCCTAGCAAGTCTGCAGGTAAATTCAGATAAAGCAATCACAACTTGGCCTGGGGAGTGGATTCACGCTCTCTAGAATAAGAGTTGCATGGTGTGATTCTGCAAGAAGGGTCAAAATACTAGCAATAACAATAATGATAATTCATTCCACAAATACGCATGAAACACCTATTAGATATTCATCAACATGAATCACAAGACCTTACAATAATTATATTGCCATTCATTAATTTTTTTTAAAATTGAGATGGAGTTTCACTCTTGTTGCCCAGGTTGGAGTGCAGCGGCGTGATCTCGGCTCACTGCAACCTTCAACTCGCTGCAACCTCTGCCTCCCAGATTCAAGGGATTCTTCTTCCTCAGCCTCCCGAGTAGCTGGGGTTACAGGCACCCACCAACATGCCCAGCTAATTTTCTGTATTTTCAGTAGAAATGGGGTTTCATCATGTTGGCCAGGCTGGTCTCAAACTCCTGGCCTCAGATGATCTACCTGCCTTGGCCTCCCAAAGTGCAGGGATTACACGCGTGAGCCAGGGCACCAGCGCCAGCGGATGCATTTTTAAGTCTGTTGTATGAACGCCTGTGGGGTATTGCCCAAGAATAAGGTGCTTTCCAGAGTCTTTGTCTAAGGGTTTGTGATTAACACTCGTGAACCATCTGTGAATGGCTTAAGAGGCCATGATGATGGCATTGCTATTGATATTGCGGGAAGTCCTGCAGGGAGGTTTCTTCTCCACAGAGGGTATTTCACCATTATCACAGCAGAAATTAGTATCTAAGGAACTCAAGCCATTTCTGACTAAGTGAATGTAGCCGCAGATGGAGCTGAGGCCATAAGGGCCAGATGCCCTTGGGCCTTACCATGTCAGTGCCTGCAGGACTAATTTTCAACTTGCAGTGTTGTTTCTCTTTGCCTGAGGCTCTTCTCTAGTCATAAGATCTCACTCTGCCTGTTTCAGTACTAGAGAAATAAAGAGTCCCCAGGTGCAACCCTCAGCCAGTGACTGACTGGGAGTTGCTGTAAAATGACCCAGTTGCCCCACCCTTGAGATGGGATGTTGCAGATCCACTTACGATGCTTTGGGTCCTAGAGAACCCATCTGGATAGAATTGCAATCTCTCATTGGAAACTTGCTTAGAAAGAAAGTTTTCTGAACTTTCTGAGGCCTTCCCCTCCTCCCCATTCTACTTCTTCATTATCTGCATTTCCAGGAACCACATACCAAATAAATAACTTGCACTTGAATCTCCATCTCTGGGTCTGCCTTACTCCACAATGAACCCACTAAGCAGATTTCTTAAAATATCTTCTGAGAGTAAGAGTGAGTGGCATTTCTCTTTTACATATTATTGGTATGTGGAAAAAAAAAAAAAAAAGCTTTTAAAAAAGAGCTTGAAATTAATTTTTTTCTCTGAGAAAATAAAAGAAGTGCTTGCAAATCTAACCAGTCTCCTTAAATCAGATATGCACACCTCGGGGATAATGTTAACAATTGAGAAACTGAGAAAGCTAGAGTGAGTTCTGATAAAGCATTTATGAAGTGCCCTAATCCAGTCAGTCATCTTGCTGTTGGCCAACACTTTTTTATTCTTTATACAAAAAGGGTCTTCATCGATATTTATGTGGCCTAAACGTTCCACCCGATATTTATGAAGTCTATTTGATGCAGTAAAGTAGCATGGTATCAGGACCATGGTTTGAATTCCACTCTGAACCCTTCTTCTTCTTAATACTACATTTTGAAATTATTTCCTATACCTCAAATGAGAATTTGACTATCTACCACCCCTCAAAATGGCTCATGTTAAAAGAAGTGCTAGTTATAAAACTATATGGCACTCATTAAATGCCTAAATCTTTCTGATGCATGGATCATCAAATAATTATCATTGCTCCAGCAGCACTGAGATTTCTATTACCCCTCTAATTTTTCAAAATGGTAGAAAGTCGTTGGCTTCTGCAATTTCACATGTGATAGTTGTCACTGATGTGCTGATTCTGGTACTAACATAAGTTAAGAAAATCAGAAAGTTTTAAACATTTTGATAAGCTGTTTGAATCAATAAGAAATACGTAAAATTTTTTAAAATAGATAATTGTTTATTATCCATGCTCCTGGCATTCACCTCATCCCTGGTTTAACACTGTAACACACCTGCCCAAGTAGGAGGCCATAGCCCTGTGCCTCGATCAGTTTCAACCACCATCTGCTTCAGACTTAAACCTAACTCAGCCACTCAAGCAATTACTGGAAAAACAAAACAAAACAAAATAAAAACACACACACAAGAATAAAGACACACGTCATACGGGCCTTTCTAGATTATCAAGAAGACAGTAACTTCCAATTCTGGAATGATGCATTTGCATGGATTAAAGACATTTTAATTGCCACTTTTGCTTTGCCTGAAGAGTATTTCATTTGTGCTTACAAACAGAATCAGAATGGTAGGGTAGAGAGTTTGGAGGGACCAGTAGCTTATACCTGTGAACGATAATGTTCAGGAACAATGAACTGTGAAAGAAATGATAATGTATGGACAAGAAAATGTATTGCTCTTACATAAGGCATGCCATTTCACAACAGCTTTCCATCTGGTTCGTTTTTATTTTTAAATATTGCATTAATTTGTATTAACTCATAGTCTCTTTGGGGTTTTATTTTCTAAGGAAGAGAGTACATCCTTAACTGAGAAAGCAGATATGGAGCCCTGAAATCCTTTAACCTGAATTCAAACACCAGGATGTATATATCCATTTATTCACTAAACATTTATAAAGTGAGCACTAGCTTTTAGCTGGGCAGGTTTATAGATGCTGGGTATACCCAATCACCTAGATCATGACACATAAATTGTCAAAAATTCAATAAAGATACTAAACTCAAAGTAGAAGTAGTAGGTAAGGTGTGGCCAGAAGAAAAGAGTGATCAATTCTCTCTGAGTACACGGAAAATTTCACAGAGGAGATCATACTTGTACTCAAGACTAGAAGGAAATGGAGATAGATGTTTGTTAGATGGTGAAGAGCCAAGAGGGCATCTCAGTCAGAGGAAAGAGTGTGCTCAGAGGAATGAAACAGCCAAGTGCATTCAAGCACCAGACATTTCATTAGGACTCAAGTAAATGTGTAATGAAAATGGCCAGAAGCAAGATTGGAGAGATTGGCAGGAACCAGAAGGTGGAGACCTGAGTAGCTGGAATTTTATTTTGGAGGCAACAGGAGCCCAGGAAGATACTGGGGAGGGGTGAACAGAGGAATAACAGCACAGCATACATTATTTAGAAGGATTTCCTCAAGACCAATGGGAAACTAAAAGTAAAATTCATGCAATATGTTTTAGGCCTCAGGGTTGGGAGTGACAAGCACATCTACCACCTACACACCCTGCTCTCAGACACGCAGGATGCGATCATAAATATTTCTGTTATTACATACAAGTGACGGCGGGAGGTGAGTGATGGTGATGGGAAGAAGAGCCACAGAAGATGAGAAGGAATGGCTGGTGTTCTCATCAGATATGCCACAGCCTGGCAAACATCTGTCTCTGGGCCTCTCCTCTATTTTATTATCCACTACTTCCTTTTCTGAAACATCCTACTTCCATCCCTAACTCAGAAGCATATTTAAAAAAAACTTTTCATCTGCAGAAATATCTATCCATAGGAAAGATAATTTTTTTTTCTTTTTTCTTTTTTTGAGACAGAGTCTCCCTCTGTTGCTCAGGCTGGAGTGCAGTGGCATGATCTCGGCTCACTGCAACCTCCACCTCCTGGGTACAAGTGATTCTCCTGCCTCAGCCTCCCAAGTGGCTAGGGTTACAAGCATGCGCTGACATGCTCAGCTAATTTTTGTATTTTTTGTAGACACTGGGTTTTGCCATGTTGGCCAGGCTGGTCTGGAGCTCCTGGCCTCAAGTGATCTGCCCACCTGGGCCTCCCAAAGTGCTGGGACTACAAGCTTGAGCCATTATGCCCAGCAAGACAAGGGCTTTTTAACATCCATTTAGATGTATACATATGACAAAGTTATCCACACAAGATGCTGCATGATGAAAATACATCTTTAGGGGACTGTGTGTATATGTGTGTGTGTGTGTGTGTGTGTAATTTCTAGATATCAAACACTTCAGTAAATTGGCCTATGCAAACCACATATATGTCCACTGCCTCCAGTATGATTAAACCTGGGGAATAAAAGATTCTGAGATTCCTAGGCTCTGCGTCTGTCACTAATAATTATAAATAATACACATGATGCTAGAATGTGCATTATGCTTTCAATCTGGTTTTACATCTGAAATGTTTCTTACATAAACTGCCACATTGTCCAATGATCAGAAATTATAGTAAATCAAATTCAGTACCAAACTCTTTTACCTTTTCTAATGGCAGAAGGAAATGTCTTCCTCACCCTGAACATCAAATACATCCACGATGACCTGCCTGTAATAATGTCATCAAAAGTGCACGGATCACACCAGAAAACACATGAAATGAATTTTCATCTATGGTATTGCTTCCAGATAAAACTATCATGAAAAAAAATAGTTTTTCAGTGGCTGCAAAAGAGAATATGGAAAAGATATTTACCCCAGCATCTATTTCTCCTTATCCTTCATCATCTGACTGCCTGTTTAATTGTCAACCTGTCTCTTGAGTTTCATACCTTTCCCAAATGTGTTCTCCCCCTCTGCCTTATCTCTTCAAAGCCATCAGTCACACAGCAGATTTGTAATGAACTTGCTCTCTGCCAAGGCAAAAAAAAAAAAAAGGTGACATCATTTTCAAAAAGGGGGAGATCAGCACTTTAATCTCAGTGAGATAGAAAATAGAACAAAGAAAATGCCTGGCAGGAGTAAAAGGGGGAAAAGATGGGGATGGAGAGCAGGCTTTCTTTGTTTCCCCATGCTTTGTACAATGAGCTTTAGAAATTGGAAACCATTTGTTTTCCATTCTCATCATATCCTGCTGGCCATTTATGGTCTTGTCCAGAATAATTACTGGAAAAGGAGGATGGCATTTTCTCTCTCTGCTTTTATGAGTTTGGTGGGATGGGTTGAGGGTAGAATCCTTAAATGTTTATTACAGAGTTTTGACATGGTGGCAGCATTTCAAAATTTTCTTGTGAAGTAGCTAACTCATGCATCTGGTCAGACAGGTGTATTCGAGCTGTGTACAAATTAAAGGTGAAATAAGAATGCAGAGTTATGATGGTGGAAGAAAGAAGGAGCAAGCATATTGTTTTAAAGCGCTGAAGATCCCATCAGACTTAAATTATAGATTTATTTATCAAAGGTAATGTGGAAATCAGCTCTGAAGTCTCAGAGGCTAAGACATTAAAACAGCTGTTTACAATATCTTGGGATATATAATCAGAATGATTTTATAAAAAACATAATTCTCCGAACTAATCAAGCTGAAGAGAAATGTGGGTTCTCTCCATTTACTTGTGGGGCACGTGCTGGAGATTATCAAATGTGTACCATTTGTAAGATAAATATGATGAATCACCCTAGATAAAACGATAGCAAAAGCTTTATTTGTAAAGTGAAGCTGGTGTAGCATTAGACCTGTGTGTTGGGCATGAACCTCCCAGGTCACAAGCTCAGATGTGCCAAGAATGTAGCTTTATTACTTGATCTCTGTCCTGGAATCGTCACTGTTTCTCTTATCAAAAATCCTAACCTGAAGTCAGTTCTTGGTAAACTCATTCAGTTCCAGATTTTGCTCTTGCTCCTATTTCCCTGTATTGATTCAAATTCCATGAATTTTTCACAGTGTCCAGGTCCTGGCCCAGTCCCACCTGTATAATCCTTCATCTACTAAGGTATGTACCACCCTGTCGGGTTTCCTGTCTTAATACCTCTCGTCTTGCCCCAGCCAAGCATCCAATTTCCTGTGGTATCACTGGTTGACATTTCAGAGGTAACCCTGGGTCACTGGCATCACTACCATGAAGTATTTTTAGCTCCTGTGGCCATTTCTCAGCCACTTTCACATCCCTCAGCATGGTGGAAACCACAAGAAACTTCTAGATGCTCTTCTGTTCCACTTTCTGGTTTCAAGTCTGGGGAATGGAAATCTGAAGACCATTATAGGACTATTCAGTCTTCCTAGATTGAACAGACCACACTTTCTACTTGTGGCTGCCATATCACTCAGGCAGGACAGGAGATGAAGGCAGTGGAGTCTAACAGGCTTTCGCCTCCCAATTTCCATCCAAGAAAGTAAGGCCCTGACCCATAAATGATTGGTTAGCTCTAGGTCCCAACCATCAATCTGGGATGCAGTCCAGAGAGGGAAGATGTAGCAGAGCTTGCAGCCCTTTCTCAGATACCCCCATAACCATTTCACTGGACTGCTCTCCTTGATGACGCTCCTCTTTTCTCCCAACCCAGATGCATAGTGCCTCTTCTGTAATTGGGAAAACAAAGGGAGAAAGTTTACCTCCAGTCTGCTACTTAAAACTCGTGTCATCAAGCCCATGGTTTTTAATATTCAAAACTTCAGACTTTCAAACAAAAATTAAAATTTTCTTCCATAAAAATTGTCTCTATAGTATTTTGAGATTATATTTTAAAAGTTTAAAACACCGAGTTTTGATCTTTTAAAAAAACTGAGTTTTGATATTTTAAAAAAGGTCTGTACATTTTTAGTACAGACACAATTTTCAAGAAATACATTTTCTATCTGCAGTTGGTTGTGTCCATGGATGAAGAATCCATGAATACAGACAGCCAACTATACTATATACTGAGGTCCTCAAGACTCAGTAGGTAAATCCACACAATGGAGTCAAAATATGTAACCAAGAGACTTCATCCATTGGCTCAACAGTATCCTATGGACCTATGCCATTCTAGGAAGGGTTTTGTCTAAACAGAGTCCAGCTGAAGCCCTAAGAGCCTCTTAGGGATTGGTACTAAGAGAATCCAAAGTTATACTGTAGTTAACGGTGGGCACTCGAGTTAAAAGACCATGTGAAATTCGACCAAGTGGACACAAGATGAGTCCATAGAACACATGGACACAGCTGGAGTTGAGGAGAGGAAGTAGGAAGAGTGACACGGATCAAGAGAAAGCAAATGCTAAGAGCTGAGGAAATCATGACTGACAAATAGAAGTGAGAGGCTGAATTACTGGCTCCTTAACTGCAATTGCATTTGCTCTCTGGATCCCCATCCTGCTCTTATTTTTCTCCAGATTCTATCAGTAACCAACATATGATGTATTATGACATAGTATATCATATATTGTATGTGTTTATTTATGTACTATTTCCATACATTCACACACACACACGTGCGCAAAGATTATAGAATCCATAGAGAAGGAATGCTTTAGTTTGTTTTGTTCACTGGTGTTTCCCTTGCTCCTTAAAGAGGTGATAGAAATTTCAATAAATGCTTGTTGAAGGAAAAAAGAAAGAGAAAAGAAAGCAAGAAAAGAATGAGGTGGAAGGGAAGAAAGAGAGCAAGAGAATGAATGAAAATTGCTTGATCGTTAATTCTCCAGACTCAAGAGTACTACTGCCTGTACTTCCTGCTTGTGGATTCTATGATGTTCCCCGTTTTCCTTTCACTTGCTTCCTTTACTTGACTTGAACTAGTTTAAATGTGTTTCTCTTTTGTGGAGCAAAACGAACCCTCACAACAATAGGTGTAGTAAGCAATCCTAGTCAGTTTGCAGACCCTTTTCTTTATTTCAGGCAGAGAAACAAACATTCTCATCTTTAAGTTATCTTTAAACCTCATTATTAAAGCTGACCACGTGGTAGTCATAAGCTTGTTGAAAGAGCATGACCAAGAGTGCTGATTCACAAGGGGAGATGGTTTTAAAAATAATAGTAAAAAAAGAAGGAAAATATACATCCATTATATCCACAGGGATCACAGGGATGTTGCTCATAGCTGCCTGCAAAGTAGTATATTGGGCTTCTAGATAGAGTTATATAGAATGAAATTGACTAAGGAAAGAAGTGACTCCCACTCATAGAGTTAGAAAATATACAGCCTTTGCAAAAAGTACAAAGGAGGATTCATAGACTCTGGAGTAGTTTGGTGTTCCCACAAAAACCGTGTGTCTCATATAGGAGCTTGAGAAGATGGAAAACTCAGTTCACAGCAAGCCATAAAAACAGAAGACTAAGTGAATTCATCTTGTAATTTGTTTTATTATCTCAAGATTTATATAAAGCAGTTCTACCTAATACACAAATCTTTTTTAGTTTTGTTCTCTTTCCCCTTTTCCCTTCTCTGTTTTAAACTTTCTATGATAGGTGGTCTTGGAAAGTGCTGAATTAAGATTTGGCAAAGTAAAGTCCTATAAGAGTCTCACAAACTAGCATCTCACATATCTGTGAGAGACTAAAGATCAAAGTAGCAGTAACACATACTCACAGATACACTCACAAATGAGAGACTTAGATACACAGAGATACAAACATACATATACACTACTACCTTTTTGTACTTCAATATGATTTAGTTTGGGAAAGCACTGCTTCTGTACCTAAACAAATTCTTCTTTGTAGCAAAATGCTTATATCCAAGCAGGACACAAAACCAAATAAATCCAAGGTGGGATTTATTTTATAATAAGGGGCAGGAATTATCTATTGAGTGAGTTTCAATAACATTTGACAACACGTTTGACATCAAAGCATATTAGTGAATGTTTAGTCCGTTTTCACACTGCTGATAAAAACATACCCAAGACTGGGCAATTTACAAAAGAAAGAGGTTTATTGGACTTACAGTTCCACATGGCTAGAGAGACCTCACAATCATGGCAGAAGGTGAGGAGGAGCAAATCACATCTTACATGGATGGCAGCAGGCAAAGAGAGAGCTTGTTCAGAGAAGTTCCCATTTTTAAAACCATCAGATCTCATGAGACCCATTCACTTATCATGAGGACAGCATGGGAAAGACCCACCCCCATGGTTCAATCATCTTCCCCTGGGTCACTCTCACAACATGTGGGAATTATGGGAGCTACAAGGTGAGATTTGGGTGAGGACACAGAGCCAAACCATACCAGCGAGCAATAATACTTTCACAGAGCTTTGCAGTTTACAATGTGGTTTTAAAACTATTATTCATTCACTCCATATTTATGTATTTATTTATTAGGTTTTTTTTTAAATTTTTTGAGACAGAGTCTCATGCTGTTGCCCAGGCTGGAGTGCAGTGGCGCCATCTCAGCTCCCTGCAACCTCCACCTCCCGGGTTCAAGTGATTCTCATGCATCAGCCTCCCAAGTAGCTGGGATTACAGGCGTGCACCAATATGCCCAGCTGATTTTTGTATTTTTAGTAGAGACAGGTTTTTGCCATGTTGGCCAGGCTGATGTTGAACTCCTGACCTCAAGTAATCTGCTTGCCTTGGCCTCCCAAAGTGCTGGGATTACAGGCGTGAGCCACTGTGCCCAGCCCATAACTATTTATTGACCACCTATTATGTTCCGGGCACTGTTCTAGGCTGTTGGAATAGAGCACAGGCAAAAATTTCTGTCCTCATGGAGATTATATTCTAGAAAATTGTGTTATTTAAAACCCATAATAATTCTGTTATACACGTTCTTTTGGGGGAAATGTGACTGTATTAGCCTGTTTTCCCACTGTCATAAAGAAATACTTGAGACTGGGTAGTTTATAAAGAAAAGAGGTTTAATTGACTCACAGCTCACAGTTCTGCATGGCTGGGAGGCCTCAGGAAACTTATAATCATGACAGAAGGCAAAGGAGAAATACATGCCTTCTTCACAAGCCTACAGGAGAAAGGGCAGGGGAAAGTGCCATTTATAAAACCATCAAATGTCATGAGAATTCACTGATTGTCACAAGAACACCATGGGGATCCAATCATCTCCCACCAGGTCCCTCCCTCAACACCAGGAGATTACAATTCATATTACAGTTCAAGATGAGATTTGGGTGGAGACAGAGTTAAACCATATTAGTGACTTAAACCTAACTTTCTACTTGAACATGCTGCTTCTTTTAGAAACACCTAACCAATACAAAAAGAATAAGGCAATGCACCTCAGTGAATTCTCTATACTAGGAAACATACAAGTACACTAATACGTTTAGTAAATTGATCAATGGTTTGGGGAGCTATACCATGAATTTGACTAGTAAACTCAAACATTTTAAGAAGGTACTCAGGAAGGAGACAAGTAATAGTAATTCTTTATTGTACCTATCGAAAGCATAGAATGTGGCTTTGCATATACTGCCAAGTAGTTGTAATTAATTTTGTTTGGCTCTGCTCTAAATTAAAACTGAGATATATCACATAAGAAGAAATTTCTGTTTTCCATTACAATTATAACCCAGTTAGTGCCCACTTGAGCGCAAACATGTTTTCTTAACTAAAGTGATTAATATTAGTGTTTTCATTTCCTTTAATAAACCTTGATACTTTCCACTAAATTTAGTTTTAAACATTTTTCAAATATTATCAGATTCAATTCATATTTCAACAGATCAAACGAAGTGGAGAGACCCAGCCTATCCCTAAATTATTTTTACCCATGACATAGAAAAAATCAATATCTCTTACAGTTGGCTCATCTTGAGAGATTCATTTGTAGTTTTCTGAATACTTCTGTAAGTAAGCTATTCAAGCATGACTATATATATACACACTCATATATGTACTATACAGATATATATACACACACATATATACACACAGTTAATATATACACACAGTTATTTATATATATATATATGCATTTTGTACTTTAATGTGATTTAGTTTGGGAAAGCACTGCTTCTGTATCTAGGAAATTTCTTCAATTTCTTTGAATACCCACACACTTGTGTGTGTGTATATATATCTGTATGGTATATATATGTGTGTGTGTGTGTGGATATATATATAGAGAGAGAGAGAGTCAGTGCAGTAGGTATGGTAGTCTTAAACTCGTATGGTGTTAGACTTTATTTGAACTTTATGAGAAGATAAGCCAGTTTGATTGTGTTGAGGTCAGTCATTTGCAACATGGTTAACTTCTGGCTCCCCTTCTCCTCTCTCATGTTTTCCAACATTTGCTATGCTTTTGTTTTTAATGCTGAAATCTTTACTTTGGTTACAGTTGCCAGATTAGTGTTAAGTCTTTTAGTTTCTAACAATGCAAGAACATATAAAAGGAATGTGTTTAAAAAGAAAAAAAAAGTGTAACTATAGATTAAACCTGGGTGGGGGCGGAGGGGTGGAGGAGAAAGATAAGCTTTAAAAAATATGCAAATAAAAGTTAAAAACAGGAAGGCCCCCAAGTCACTAACAATCTACATATTCAAAGTTACATGATAAAGTTTAAGTCAAATATTTTGCAGGAAAAATAAAATCCTTCATTTTAATTTTCTTGACATTTTAAGTTAAAGAGCATAAACCTTCCTCCAATCCAAGAATATTCTTGGGCACTGTAACCTGAGAGAATTTTCCTTCAAATCACAGGGTTCCAAGTGATAGATAATATGTAATCTTAAGATACATGTATACACACACACATATGTCAATGTAATCTTAAGATGTACGTATACACACGCACGTATGTCAATATAGATCTTGAGAAGAGAATGTGCACAACCACAATTATTAGAAAGATAGCTCTAACTTTTAATTACTCTAATATTCTATAATCTTAAATCCACCATTTGAGATTAGTTTACACATAATAAAAGGCTTTCCAGATCACGAGGTCAGAAGATCAAGATCAAAACCATCCTGGCTAACACGGTGAAACCCCGTCTCTACTAAAAATCCAAAAAATTAGCCAGGCATGGTGGCACGCACCTGTAATCCCAGGTACTCGGGATGCTAAGGCAGGAGAATTGCTTGAACCAGGGAGGTGGAGGTTGCAGTGAGCCAAGATCACACCACTGCACTCCAGCCTGGGTGACAGAGCAAGACTCCTTCTCAAAAATAAAAAAAAAATAAAAATAAAAAAGGCTTTCCTAGGTTTGCAATATTTGCTATCCCCTGAGCAGAACGTGGGATCACTTATTAGTCTGGGTCTTGTCAGGGGAAAAAAAATCCACTAGTTATTTTAACGGAAAAAGTTGTTATAAAGCATGCACAAACAAGTATTACAGAAGTGAAAGACACAAGAGGGGCACTGTGGATTCACATAGGTAATTACTGGAAGGAGCAACCGTCTCCCTTAGGGTTCATGAATAATGGGATGAGGGTGGTATTATTAAAATTTAGAAGTTTAGAGAAGAGTCTTGCAGAGCCTGAACCTAGAATTCTGGTGGCGGGGTCCCTGCTAGTTGGTACTAACACATCAGGGGTTCAAAAAAGGGACCCCCATGGAGTTAGGACCTAGATTAGCTGGCTTTAATAAAGTTGAGGAGGCTTTAAGAGGCTATTTCTAGCATGTGGATAAACTATAAATGGGGAGCAATTGCAGCTTTTGGAATCTACTTTTGACGTCAGTGAAAAGAGCTATTTCAAGGATGACCCCAATAAGGACAGCAGATAAGAGCAGAAAGCACTCACTCCCTGTTACTGGGGAAGGTACCCTCTACTTGAAGAGCCGTGAGAGTCCTCTGAAGGAGGTCCATGCCTCCTCCTGCCTTCCAGTCTCCTCTTAAGTCTGACTACTGTCAGAGCCTAATAGAAGATTGCTGGCAAAGAAGTGTGATCTCCAGAATACAAAATAAAACATAGTAGGAGGGTTTAAAGATGAGAAAGGCAACCACTTCATAACTGTGCAGAAGGAAAACAACCTGTATTAATTTGCCTGTTACTTACCATTACTGTTTGCAAAGCTGTACCTGTAGTTCCACAACAGAGTAAACAATACTGGTAAATGCTAGCAATTAATGGCATTTACTAGATGCTAGGTTTTTGACTACATATTTACTATATGCTGGGTGCTACATATGTGTTATTTAATTGTCGAAACATATCTAATGAGATGGAAGCCATCGTGAAAAATGAATAGAGTTATCCAAATTGAATATAACCACAAATTTTAAGATAGAAGTTTCCTTAAGCCATTCTTTGGTCTAGTCTTTGTCTACAAGTACATGATTTTGTTGTTGTTGTTGTTGTTGAGACGGAGTCTCTGTCACCCAGGCTGGAGTACAGTGATGCAATCTGGGCTCACTGCAACCTCCAACTCCCAGGTTCAAGCAATTCTCCTGCCTATGCCTCCTGAGTGGCTGGGATTACAGGCACGCGCCACCACACCCAGCTAATTTTTGTATTTTTAGTATAGACAGGGTTTCACCATGTTGGTCAGGCTGGTCTTGAACTCCTGACCTCATGATCCACCCGCCTCAGCCTCCCAAAGTGCTGGGATTACAGGCGTGAGCCACCACACCTGGTCAAGCACGTCATTTTAAAACCACACTATCCTACTTAGGACTTCTCTAAATCACCTGTAACAAGCAGAAAAGACAGAGGAGGTTTCCCTTGATAGGGACTATGTGCCTCAGCTTACATGAACATCATAGCCTTTTCTCTTAGCCACATTTTAAGAAAAGGTGGTAATATCAAAGAAGGAATAGGAGCATGCTAGAAATATGAATTGGTTGACTTTAGAAGCACTTTGATTAAAATATTTTTTAATTCAAACCATAATGATACAGTTAATAAATCTTCTCCGTTGACAATGAAGAAAAGAAAAATAATTTAACTCCTAGAGAGGTCATTAAGAGCCAGAGCAGCCAGACGAGTTTAGAAAGACAAAATGAGAAAATAAACTAGTAGTTAGCAAGGTAGTAATAGCTGCTAATAGAAAACAATTATATTATTATAACTATTATATAATCATATATATAATAGCTATAACTATTGTTTGTTGTTTCACCTCTGTGCAAAGCATTTTGCTTGATAAATGCGCAGACAATTATAAACATATGCAACTCCCCTCAATGACATTATGACGTAGGCATTGCTCATAGTTTTGAACATAGGGAAACCAAGACTTAGCCAGAAAAAATGGTGGAATAGAATTTACTCAGATTTATCTGATTCTAAAGATTTCATTTGTTCTACTTCCCACATGACCAAATATTAATGGGTGATAATGCCCACTGAGAAGGAAAAGGACTACTTCAATTTCTCCACTGAATTCCTTTTCCCTTTAACCCAAGCTTGCACATGTGCCCATGATACCATATAGCAAAGAGACTGAAGCAAAACCTCAGCTATTCTATACAAGGTTCCTACTTTCACCCCGTCTCTCATCTCAATCACAATTAAGGTGACTTTTCTCATCTTTCAAGGATAAGAAACTTCACGTCTTCAAGGTATGGCAACACTACATGAAAGCAGACAACCAGCACTCAGGGAAATGATCTATTCGGTGTGCAAGTAATATAAAATGCTTATAGCTTTATTGCAATTGACAGTAGGGCGTAGAGATTGTAACCCTGTTTATGTTCAAATCCTGGATCTTCTACTTACTAGTTTAATGGTATTACACCAATTATTTCACTACACCAAGCTACACCAAGCTACAGGTTCTTCATATATAGAGGGATTATAAGTATCCTCTCTAACCAGGGCATGAGGCTCTACTAGGGAAAGACATGAAAAGCAGTTTGAATAGTGCATGGAAAATAGTAAATGCCACAAATGTGACCTCTCATTAGTGGCAACAGGACATAAACAGACTCTTCTCAAAAGAAGATATACATGCAGCCAAGAAACATCTGAAAAAAGGATCAACATCACCGATCATTACAGAGTAATGATACACACTGTCACATTTTATTTTGCCCTATAACAACTCTTTGTGAAACAGGCCTAATATTTATGAATCCTTGAAATCAGGTGTCTACAAAGGTGTTCCTGATATGGAAAATGCAATCAGATTTCATCTTGCACACTTCTCTCATACTGGGATTTTAGAAACCTAAGCCATTTATATTATATTCTGCTCTCCCAGGCCCAGTCTGAATTACATATTCTCATGGAAAGCATCTGCAGTCCATGACCCGTCCACCATCGTCCACCATCGTCCACCATCATCCACCATCATCCCGGTACAACACTGTTTTGAAAGTACCTGTACTTCAGAAAACCAAGCACCACATGTTCTCACTCATAGGTGAGAGCTGAACAATGAGAACACATGGACACGGGGCGAGGAACATCACACACTGGGGCCTGTTGAGGGGTGGGAGCCTGGGGGAGGGATAGCATTAGGAGAAATACCTAATGTAAATGACGAGTTGATGGGTGCAGCAAACCAATATGGCACAGGTATACCTATGTAACAAACCTGCATGTTGTGCACATATACCCTAGAACATAAAGTATATATATTTTCTTTTACAAAGAAAGTACCTGTACTTGACATTGCGTTATAAAGCGAATAATTTTATAATGAGAGTTTCCTAGCATTTCTGGTAGTGAACCACATTGTGTAAATTCAAAACAGCCTCTTCGGGAATCCTCCCTAACTCATTTTATGAGGCCAACATCATCCTGATACCAAAGCCTGGCAGAGACACAACAAAAAAAGAGAATTTTAGACCAATATCCCTGATGAACATCGATGCAAAAATCCTCAATAAAATACTGGCAAACCGGATCCAGCAGCACATCAAAAAGCTTATCCACCACAATCAAGCGGGCTTCATCCCTGGGATGCAAGGCTGGTTCAACATATGAAAATCAATAAACGTAATCCAGCATATAAACAGAACCAAAGACAAAAACCACATGATTATCTCAATAGATGCAGAAAAGGCCTTTGACAAAATTCAACAGCCCTTCATGCTAAAAACGCTCAATAAATTCGGTATTGATGCAATGTATCTCAAAATAATAAGAGCTATTTATAACAAACCCACAGCCAATATCATACTGAATGAGCAAAAACTGGAAAAATTCCCTTTGAAAACTGGTACAAGACAGGAATGCCCTCTCTCACCACTCCTATTCAACATAATGTTGGAAGTTCTGGCTAGGGCAATCAGGCAAGAGAAAGAAATAAAGGGTATTCAGTTAGCAAAAGAAGAAGTCAAATTGTCCCTCTTTGCAGATGACATGATTGTATATTTAGAAAACCCCACTGTCTCAGCCCAAAATCTCCTTAAGCTGATAAGAAACTTCAGCAAAGTCTCAGGATACAAAATTAATGTGCAAAAATCACAAGCATTCTTATACATCAGTAACAAACAGAGAGCCAAATCATGAATGAACTTCCATTCACAATTGCTTCAAAGAGAATAAAATACCTAGGAATCCAACTTACAAAGGATGTAAAGGACCTCTTCAAGGAGAACTACAAACCACTGCTCAGTGAAATCAAAGAGGACACAAACAAATGGAAGAACATACCATGCTCATGGATAGGAAGAATCAATAGCGTGAAAATGGCCATACTGCCCAAGGTAATTTATAGATTCAATGCCATCCCCATCAAGCTACCAATGAGTTTCTTCACAGAATTGGAAAAAACTGCTTTAAAGTTCATATGGAACCAAAAAAGAGCCCGCATTGCCAAGACAATCCTAAGTCAAAAGAACAAAGCTGGAGACATCACGCTACCTGACCTCAAACTATACTACAAGGCTACAGTAGCCAAAACAGAGATATAGACCAATGGAACAGAACAGAGTCCTCAGAAATAATACCAAACATCTACAGCCATCTGATCTTTGACAAACCTGAGTAAAACAAGAAATGGGGAAAGGATTCCCTATTTAATAAATGGTGCTGGGAAAATTGGCTAGCCATAAGTAGAAAGCTGAAACTGGATCCTTTCCTTACTCCTTATACAAAAATTAATTCAAGATGGATTAGAGACTTAAATGTTAGACCTAACACCATAAAAACCCTGGAAGAAAACCTAGGTAATACCATTCAGGACATAGGCATGGGCAAGGACTTCATGTCTAAAACACCAATAGCAACGGCAACAAAAGCCAAAATTGACAAATGGGATCTAATTAAACTAAAGAGCTTCTGCACAGCAAAAGAAACTACCATCAGAGTGAACAGGCAACCTACAGAATGGGAGAAAATTTTTGCAATCTACTCATCTGACAAAGGGCTAATATCCAGAATCTACAAAGAACTCAAACAAATTTACAAGAAAAAAACAAACAACCCCATCAAAAAGTGGGCAAAGGATATGAACAGACATTTCTCAAAAGAAGACATTCATACAGCCAACAGACACATGAAAAAATGCTCATCATCACTGGTCATCAGAGAAATGCAAATCAAAACCACAATGAGATACCATCTCACACCAGTTAGAATGGCGATCATTAAAAAGTCAGGAAACAACAGGTGCTGGAGAGGATGTGGAGAAATAGGAACACTTTTACACTGTTGGTGGGATTGTAAACTAGTTCAACCATTATGGAAAACAGTATGGTGATTCCTCAAGGATCTAGAACTAGAAGTACCATATGACCCAGCCATCCCATTACTGAGTATATACCCAAAGGATTATAAATCACGCTGCTATAAAGACATATGTACACATATGTTTATTGTGGCACTATTCACAATAGCAAAGACTTGGAATCAACCCAAATGTCCATCAGTGACAGACTGGATTAAGAAAGTGTGGCACATATACACCATGGAATACTATGCAGCCATAAAAAAGGATGAGTTTGTGTCCTTTGTAGGGACATGGATGCAGCTGGAAACCATCATTCTCAGCAAACTATCGCAAGAACAGAAAACCAAACACCGCATGTTCTCACTCATAGGTGGGAACTGAACAATGAGATCACTTGGACTCGAGAAGGGGAACATCACACATCGGGGCCTATCATGGGGAGGGGGGAGCGGGGAGAGATTGCATTGGGAGTTATACCTGATGTAAATGACGAGTTGATGGGTGCTGATGAGTTGATGGGCACAGCACACCAACATGGCACAAGTATACATATGTAACAAACCTGCACGTTATGCACATGTACCCTAGAACTTAAAGTATTTAAAAACACACACACACACACACACACAAACAGCCTCTTCACACATGACTCTTACAAACTCAAATATGTTCAGCATGGGCTTTTTTTAAGGCTTTATTTCTCTTCGACTTTAAGTTCAAGGGTACATGTGCAGGATGTGGTTTGTGGCATAAGTAAATGTGTGCCATGGTGGCTTGCTACACAGAGCATCCCATCACCTAGGTATTTAGCCCAGCATCCATTAGCTATTCTTCCTAATGCTCTCCCTCCCCGCAACCCCTCAACCCCTCTGCCCCCAGGGTGTGTTGTTCCCCTCCCTGCGTCCATGTGTTGTTATCATTCAGCTCCCACTTACTTATAAGTGAGAACGTGGTGTTTGGTGTTCTCTTCCTGCATTGGTTTGCTGAGGATAATGGCTTGCAATTCCACTGATGTTCCTGCAAAGGACATGACCTCATTCCTTTTTATAACTGCATAGTGTTCCGTGTTGTACATGGATCACATTTTCTTTGTCTGATCTATCACTGACGAGCATGTAAGTTGATTCCATGTCTTTGCTATTGTGAATAGTGCTGCAATGAATATATAAGCGCATATAGCTTTATAACAGAATGATTTATATTCTTTTGGGTGTATATCCAGTAATGGGATTGCTGGGTCAAATGGTACTTCTGCCTTTAGGTATTTGAGAAATCATCCACTGTCTCCTACAATGATTGAACTCCTACACTCCTACTAACAATGTAAAAGTGTTCTTTTTTCTCCACAACCTCATCAGTCTCTGTTGTTTTTTTAACTTTTTAATAATAGATATTCTGGCTGGCATGAGATGATATTTCATTGTGGTTTTGATTTGCATTTCTGTAATGGTCAGCAATGTTGAGCTTTTTTTCATGTTTGTTGGCCACATGTATGTCTTCTTTTGAGAAGTGTCTGTTGATGTCCTTTGCCCACTTTTTAATGGGGTTGTGTTTTTGCAAATTTGTTTAAGTTGAAGGCTTAAAAAAAAAAAAAACTCTTTTATTTTACTTTGTCATTGCACTATCTTTATTATTTTAGTCTAGTAGTTAAAAACTTTTTGTTGCAAATAAAAGAGTGACAAACCATTAATTTAAATAAACAATAAGGATATGTAACTGTCTTGCATGACAAGAAAGTGGAGGTACATGTCCCCAAGGATGGGCTCCTGACACAGGGAAGTCATCAAAGAGCCCGCCAGCTTCCGTTCCTCTTCCTTGCTATTCTCTGTGTGTGTTCTTCTCAGTCTCAGAAACTGGACCTGTATGAAGAGAACCTCATATATACAAGGCACTCAATACTCTTAAGTATTTTGGAATTATATAAAATCTGAATGAAAAAAAAGACAACTAAGTAAGAATTTAGTGGGAAATGTACAAAGAAGTATTAACTCTGGTCTCTTCTCTCGCATAAATCAGCAATATGACTTGGAGAAAGTCATCTAACCTTTCTAAGCCTCAATCTCCTCTGCAAAATGAGTATAAATGTTCTTAAATCATTAAATGCATTTGACACCGTTACACTGCAAACATTTAGTAAATGAATAAACTAAAAACATAATGAATGTGTGAAGAAATACATAGAAATATATGCTTAAATATAATTAGACAGCTCTTAGCTTAGAAAGTTTAAATTGATGGCATCTCAACAGAGAAAAGGTAGGATTTGCCTAATGCAATCATGGATATTTGCCCTTCCTGTATGCTGATGAGACTTGGCTGATCCAGGCATGCCTATGTGTGAATAAGCCTTACTGTTGAATCTGTCTCCAGCTCACCTAAATCTGTCTGAAAGGTAGATAAAGCCAGACAGCTGAGTCACTCTCTAACAATTGCCAACTCGTGATAGCTTTTCAAAGCCAGACAATCTCCCTGTTTGGTCAGCCTTCTTTTTTTTCCCCCCCTCAATGATTATTATATAGTATATGTATTATTTTCGATCTATTGTGTCATAAAACAGTGATTTCAAATGCTGGGAAGGTGAATGATTTCTTGGAGAAGTTAACTTTAAGGTTGAGGCTGGAACACAGACCCAGTTATTACACAGAGGAGGTAGAAGGTACAGGAGACCAAAAAGCTCAGAAACAACCACAAAAGTGTATAGTCACTGCTGGGTTTCTTGTGTGAAAATCATGATCATATATGTACATATAGGTTTTTATTCACAGTTCCTAGCTTATAACTCCCACTTTCCATTTTCCGTTGTTATTGTCTTGTTGCAACGTTGGGGGTACTTTAGGTATCAGAAGCACAACATTTCTCTCTGACTTTCTCTTGTCCTCCTTTCACTTGCCCAAGGCAAGATTCTCATCTGATTGTGGATCATAAGACCTCATTCCAGAGAGGGTCCTGCTGCATATCCTGGGGAAGAGTACACTGCACAAACAGGCTTAGAAGAATCTGAACAGACAGGTCTTGCTGGATTTAGATCCTATCCTTTGTGTCCAGTTACATTTCCACATGATCATTCATGCTTCAGTGATACACAACCAGCGAAGTCTCCATAAAAGGTCCAAAGAACCGGGTTCTGGGAGCTTCTGGAAAGCTGAACACATGGTGGCCATCAGAAAGGTGAAGAACTCATCTGCATGCCCGGAGGGTGGCACGCCCCAAGTCCACGGGGACAGAAGCTCCTGCACTTGGGACCCTTCCAGTCCTCACCATATGCGTCTCATCATCTGGCTGTTTATTTGTATCCTTTAAAATAGCCTTTGCAATAATGGGTAAACACAAGGAAGTGTTTCCCTGAATTCTGTGAGCTGCTCTAGCCAGTTAACTGAACTCAATTAACTGAACTCAAAGAAGGGGTCGTGGGAATCCCAACTTGAAGCCAGTTGGTCAGGATTTCTGGAGGCCGGGACTGGTGACTGAGAGGAAGGAAGGGGGTGGTCCTGTGGGACTGAGTCCTCAATCTGTGGGATCTGACACCATCTCTGGGTGGATAGTGTCTACCCTACGGAACTGAATTAGAGGACCTGCTGCTTGGTGTATGGGGAGAAACCCCCACACCTTTGGTCACAGAAGGCTTCTCTGTTGATGATTGTTGTGGTGGTGTGAAAGCAGAGGGAAAACGTAGTGTGAGAGAGTTTTTCCCTGAAACAGTTGTCATTTAACTGTGAGCCAAAGAGAAAAACTAAGACTCCACCGTGAGAGACCAAGCCACACATAGCCAGAATCACACTAACATTTGCCCTGATTTTCTCATGCACAGTTTCTCCCACTATGGCCTACTCATCTTTTCTTGGAGACAAATGTAGGTTCACTTTCCCCAGGGCCTGGCCATAAAACCCAGCTGCCAGAAATGTGCTGGCTGATGTTTTTTCTAGCATTACTTGTCTGCTACTTACTTGGGTCTGTCAGATCTGGAATAAGAAAGAAAATTAGAGGACCCATATTTTGAAGATCCAGGCTGTAAGAATTGTTAAAAACCATCTACCAATAATACTGGTCAAGCCACGTATTCATATGAGTTAGATTTCTATGCAAGGATACTTTTGTCTGTTACTACCATCTTCATTTTGGATATCGCTACTTTGTTTTTATAATGTGGGCCAAAATGTATTGTTTTAATAGAGCTTCTTTTTGGGCGGGGGGAACAGAGTTTCACTCTTGTCACCCAGGCTGGAGTGCAATGGCGCAATCTCGGCTCACTGCAACCTCCACTCCCCAGGTTCAAGTGATTCTCCCACCTCAGCCTCCCAAGTAGCTGGAATTACAGATGTATGCCACCACGCTTGGCTAATTTTTGGTGGGTTTTTTTTCATTTTTTCAGTAGAGATGGGGTTTCACCATGTTAGCCAGGCTGGTCTCGAACTCCTGGCCTCAGGTGATCCGCCTCTTTAGGACTTACAAAAATATAGCCAGCCAAGGGCTTCCTATAGGTAACAATTAATGTTTTATCGAATGTACCTGAAGATCTAGTGGCTGTAAGATACCATTAAGGCCTGTAGATTACTTAGCTTATCCAGATCATAATAGTACTTAAAAATAGAATTGCTAGCTATATTAAATAAAATAAAATGATAGATCCCTTTGAGGTTTTATACAAACATGTGGGATGGTGGAAATTGTTTTAAAGATTGGTAGACTGTAAAAGGAAAGTGGAAGTTTTCTCAAGTGCATTGCTCTAAGAGTTAACCATAATTCAGTATTTACTTGCACACTTGTAGAAAATTAGCTCGCTGTTTGTTTCATGTGATGAGTTGTTCATACTACATAGTATATCAAACTGACATCATAACTAAACAGAGATGTTGGGCAGTTATCATAAAAAGAACAATGAGAATCTAAGCATAGGAGTTAGGTTTCCCCAACAAATGAGTTATTCTGCACAATGCGAAATTAGTCAATACTGCCTTCTGGTTGGAGACACTTTGGTCTCAATTTAAAATGTCATCATTCTCCAAATCATATTTATTATAATTGTGGGTGAGATTCAGTTTGTTGCAATGAGAGCCTATTCTATCGTTCTGTTATTTTTAAAACCTTAGGAATTTCACGCTTCCCCAAGTGAAGGACTGATGTGTGGTGCTAGAACCATTCCTCTGATGGCAAAGCCATTCCAGCAACATTCTTAACATGCTTGAGGCTGATGGCATGCCCAGACAAATGTTCCACTGTTCCCTATTTATTCAATTTCTGAATCTCTTATTTCCTGGCATCAAGTAGTAATCAAGCTCCCCACCAGTCCTCTAAGAAATAAAATAAAAGCAATGGAAAACCCCATGGAAATATATGTTAATACAGGACTGGAGAAAGAAAAGCACATTAATGAGTGGAATTCCAAACAGGAGCCGAAGTCATTCATTTAAAATGGGAATCAGATGACCTCTTTAAACCTTCTAGTGGGAAGGGAGGGTGGGGGGTGGATTTTGACTTAGGCTTTATATAAAGAACTTCAAATTCATATATTGAAGATATCCCCAAATGATGTTCTACCTTGTTATGGACCCTATAGTGCCCCCCAATATTCATATGTCGAACTCCTAAGCCCCAATGTGACTATATTTGGAGATAAGGTCTAAAAGAAGATAATTTAGGTCAAATGAGGTCATAAAGATAGGGCCTTAATCCAATAGAACTTATGTTAATATTAACATAAGAAGAGGAAGAGACACTAGGAATGCACTTACACAGAGGAAAGCTTGTGTAAAGACAGTGGGAAGGTGGTCATTTGCAAGCCAGGAAGAGAGGCCTCACTAGAAACCAATGCTGCTGGCACCTTGATCTTTGACTTCCAGCCTCCAGAACTGCGAGAAAATAAATTTCTGTTGCTTAAGCCATCCAGTCTGTGGTATTCTCTTGTGGTGACCAGAGCACACTAACATATAGCTGTGGTCACAGAAGATGAGCTGACATATTAAATGATATTTGTCCTTTTTTTTTTTTTTTTTTTTTTTTTGAGACGGAATCTCGCTCTGTCACCCAGGCTGGAGTTCTGTCACCCAGGCTGGTGTGCAGTGGTGCAATCTTGGCTCACTGCAAGCTCCGCCTCCTGGGTTCATGCTATTCTCCCGCCTCAGCCTCCTGAGTAGCTGGGACTACAGGCGTCCACCACCACGGCCACCACGTCTAGCTAATTTTTTTGTATTTTTAGTAGAGACGGGGTTTCACCGTGTTAGCGAGGATGGTCTCCATCTCCTGACCTCGTGATCCATCCGCCTCGGCCTCCCAAAGTGCTGGGATTACAGGCATGAGTCACCCTGCCCGGCCAATGTTTGTCAGTTTTTAAATGCTTGTTCTTTTATGAAACCACGTTGCTCAATGCCAGTAATAACAATAATCACAATTTATTGAACTTTCCATGAGCACTGTTCTAGGTATTTTAATTTCTTAAAGTAAGTCATATTGTTACCTCTATTTTGTATATAAGAAAACGAATCAGGGACAGTTTAAGTAACTGATCCCAAATGCCCCAAATGTTGTAACTAGTGAAGTGAGCTACAAAATAACATCTTTATAAATCCTGTTACTATCAGGGGAAAAAACACAAGCAAATAACTGCACATGTGTGTGCTTAAAAGTATTTCTTTAACAAGTGTGGAAATTTTAAATTTTTCACAATTTAATAAAAGCCTTTTGGCATTATTCATTTTTTAATATATTAGAAGTCTCAGAAAAGGAAACAAAAGGGGCATTTTTAGGAAGATCATTATACTGAGTAGTATTCATTAAGTATCTTCATCTAAACATGGGGGAAATCATTTGTCTTTGAAAACAATTGTAGGATTACATAGTTAAAGGATTATTTTTTGGTAAATCGTTAATAAATAATTTCATCACTTTTTCATTTATTTACTGATTTTTATATATCTCTGCTTTAAAGTTTAGTGCAAAATGTTTCTTTTGGATCTCACAAGGGGCTTAAAGACCAACAGATTTTCAGGAGGTAAGAAAGCTACCATAATCTTATTTTCAACTTGTCAGTAAGTAAAAATCTAACTAATGTTGAGCTTTCTCTGACAACAGTTGCTTGGAAGGTTTCATCTCTTTGATTAATATTTAAACACTAAGGCTTCCAAAGCAAATTTACGAGCTGAAATTACTAAAGCTACATTAAATACCGAAACATGCTACTACTTTATTTTTTATATGAGCTAAAAAGAACAGCCATTAGGAATAAGCAACAGCAGGAAGGAGGAATTTTGTTTTCAATTTGTTTTCTTCATTGGCTATTAGAAATTTATAGGATGAAAGGTAAAAGTATGGTAGTATTGTTTATTTGTTTTGGAGCTAGACTGTCCGGATTTCAATGCTGGGTTCCTCTTCTTACTGGATGAGTGACATTAGGCAAGTTACTTTCTCTTCTATTGTCTCAGTTTCCTCAGCTGTGAAGTGGGATAATAACAGTATTTCTCAGGACTTTTACACACCATCAGTGAGTTACAACATGCAAAGAACAGTGCCTGGCACACAGTATTCCATACATGCTAGCAATTAATATTTCCAATAAATATAGCAGTTAGGTCAAGTCATGGTTCTATGATATTCACCCATTCACTCAACAAATATTCATTCATTCAACAGACATTTATTAAGTGTATGCCATGCCAAAGAACTGGTCATAAAGATTTATTTTTTGGTTTTTAGGTTTTTTTTAAGTGGAGAAGGGGGACAGAGACTTCCTCTGTAGCTGAAGTTACAGTGCAGTGGCACCATCTCAGCTCACTGAAACCTCTACCTCCTGGGTTCAAGTAATCCTCCTGCCTCAGCTTACCAAGTAGCTGGGATTACAGGCATGCACCACCACACCTGGCTAATTTTTGTATTTTTAGTAGAGACAGGGTTTCACTCTGTTGGCCAGGCTGGTCTCGAACTCCTGGCCTCAAGTGATCTGCCCCCCTAGGCCTCCCAAAATTCTGGGATTACAGGCGTGAGCCACCATGCCCAGCCAATATTTAAATAATTCATAAGATCTTTGGTCCAGAAGCTAGCATTCTAGTAGAGCAAACAGACACATAAATGGTTGACAGGTGCTGACTATTAAGCCATCTAATGGAAACACAGAACTGGGAAGTTGAAATAAATTTGGAGAAAACACTGTGGAAGGCATATTGCTGGAGTTGAGTTTTGCAACTTTGATGACTCAGAGTTAGAAGAGGAAACAGAGGCAGTCATGCTTAGCAGGGCACACCACATAGCAAAGACATAATAGCCTGAGGAGTTTGGGAAACAAAATATAGTTGTGAGTTCCTTATAAAGAGTGCTTAAGGAGGCTGTGAGTAAATCAAGTTAAAATTGATCCCATAACTTCTCACAATTCCTGTTTTCCACAACACTGTGGTGGTTCCTTTCTTCTGGGATCATTGATTTAATTCTGACTGCAGGAAAGAAAAAAACCATAAGACTTTTGCCCAATTGTCCGTATTGGGTCAACATTTCAATAAATAACCAGGTCACAGCCATCTTGGTCTAAGAGCTATGATTAATTAGACGTCATCCAAAATACACTAATATTGGCATAGACTAATTTTACCTGCAGCTGAAAATATGTTAATATGCGGCTCAAAGATGGCAAGACAAGTGTTAGTCCGGAAAGTATTACAATATATTTAAAATTTTAAAGCTCAATATTAAATAGTCCTGTAAATTGCAATAAAACGTCACATCTGATTTAAACATACACATTTTCTAAATTATGGAGATGAGAAATTGCAAACTAGGTGTAAAAGCAGCTTCAATTAATGACTGCTATTTATGGTCCAGCCTATTCTTTTGATGCATACAGATTATTGAGCTCATGGTACACAAAAGCCTAAAAACTGCAGGAAGATTTGAGATGAGAGAAATATTTAGTCATACCAGTTTTATTGTAGGTCATCAAGGCCATCTCTTTAGGTGGGCCTAGATCAACAACATTAAAATGAATAATTTACTTAGCTCTGACTTGAAGCCGACTGACTGTTTTATGCCTAAGGAAAAATAATGTGGGCCTTTGTAACTCTTTAGGCTGATTGCTTGTAATGCTCATTGATCTGATAACAAACAATGCATAAATCTGTTCTTTAGCAACAGATGCAACGAAGGTGTCGATTAAAAATGACTGAGCAGAAATTGGAACATGATTACCAAATCCATAGAGCCCAACGTCATTCATTGACTTATACATAATTACCTCATTGAGAAGAATGAACTCAATGAATAACTCTTTCAAAAATTGAATTTTAAGGGACATTTTATGAGATATTTGTGAGACTATTTTTTTTCTGAGACAAAAAGATAAGTTTCTAACAGCCCTGAGGATTCAACTCATGCCCCTTCTAATTTTTCTTTCTTTCCTTAATGAAGAAGATCATAGAGTCAAATTTCATTTGCCTAGCGCTGCCAAACTAAATTGGTTTCCATCTAATACTCCTTAAATGTTAAAGGAGCTCAATTCAACAGAACAAGCTTGCATTCTTATGAGGGATATCAAACACACTCATCACACTATTCAAGAACAAAGAGTTACAGCAGATTAGATCTGTTAGATGAGTTATATAATCAATAATTGTTTTCTAGAAATTATCAAAGAATAAAGGATTCTTCTCTCTTACAAAAGAGGAAGATGAGGCGTAAAGCAGTTCAGCAGTGACAGCACTTGCTCAGAGTCAAAGTCATTATTAGTAAGTGCCAAATCCCCCAGTCAATCCCCAAGAATTGTTGTTAGTGCAGTTTACCAAATATTTATGATCTCTGCTTCCAGGCACATGGTATCGTTGCACTTCCTGTCTCCCCTGTGATTGGGAGGGACCGTGGGTCTAGCAGTAGCCAATCAGTACCAAGCACAGTGACATGTGCATCTTTCTGGATAAAGCATGTAAGTGCTATAGCAAGACTCTCCAGAGTTCTCTCTCCTTCTGCCCTTGCAATTCGCAAGTTTCCAGCTTGTGGCTTCTCTGAAAGCCAGAGTGCCAGAGTGAGGTGAAGCAGAACAGTCTCCAGCCAGACCATGATGCAGCACTGGAACATTGAAACAACCTTTGTTGTTTACAGCCTCTGGGATTGGGGGTTTGTTGGCTTCCATGGCACAGTCTCACTTACTCTGAGAAATGAGGACCACATGTGTACTCTGCCCCCATAATGAAGCACAGATACAACTTTATAAGAGAGATGAGACAAGATTTGGGCCTTCAAGAATGGGATAGTTGGGACTAGAGAAGAGCAATTTGAAATTCTACACATAAACCAGGTGTAGAAACTAAATTCACTTGATCTTTTGGGAAGATCATGAAGAAAATGTCTTACGAGTTCAAGGGAAGCACATCACGAAGTAACTGGAACTTAGGAAATAATGATCTATGGTGTGGAAATAGGGAAATGAGAACTTAGTTGACATATCTCTTCTCAATACAAAAGGGGCTGCTTGCAGATAACAGCGTATTTTTATAACCATAATAACATTGTTGGAAATGTTATACAATTCTAGTAAATCCTCAAAGCCCAGGATGAGAAGATATTGTTACAATCTCTTATCTAATTATTTACATGTTTCTGAAATGCCATTTTTGATAATAAACCAAATATATGTGCTGTATTTGGAGCCCTCATTGGACTACAAACCCTCTGAAGGATTATTTGGATGGGATAACACTCGGGCGGATCACGAGGTCAGGAGATCGAGACCATCCTGGCTAACACGGTGAAACCCCGTCTCTACTAAAAAATACAAAAAACTAGCCGGGCGAGGTGGCGGGCGCCTGTAGTCCCAGCTACTCGGGAGGCTGAGGCAGGAGAATGGCATAAACCCGGGAGGCGGAGCTTGCAGTGAGCTGAGATCCGGCCACTGCACTCCAGCCTGGGCGACAGAGCGAGACTCCGTCTCAAAAAAAAAAAAAAAAAAAAGAAAGAATCTCATTCTGACTTGTATGCAGCAAAGGCTCTCAACGGGAAACCCTCACAGCATTTCTGTTAAACTTCCCACATCCATTCAGGGGCCTGAATGTCTTTGCACTGGCTGCTGGGAACAAATGAAGAGGCATATGCCAGGAATGATGAGCGCTGGTAAGGCTGCTTTGTTGAGGGTACACAAGGACCTCGTCAATTCCAGACTGAACCTAATCCAGTATTTTTTGTTGTTGTTTTTTGTTTTTTCTTTTTGTTTTGTTTTGTTTGTTTGAGACGGAGTCTTGCTCTGTCACCTAGGCTGGACAGTGCAGTGGCACGATCTCAGCTCACTGCAAGCTCCACCTCCTGGGTTCACTCCATTCTCCTGCCTCAGTCTCCCAAGTAGCTGGGACTACAGGCGCCCGCCACCACAGCCGACTAATTTTTTGTATTTTTAGTAGAGATGGGGTTTCACCCTGTTAGGCAGGATGGTCTCGATCTCCTGACGTCGTGATCCTAAACATTGCGCTGTCAGTGTGTTTGGCACACTGCTTTGTAATTTCTGTTTATGCCTGCGTTGGACTCTTCCACAAGACTGAGACTTCTGAGGACAGAGATCACGTAATGGTCACTATTTATATCCCCAGCACCCAAGACAAAGGCAGACACAAAGTATCTTGAAGCAAGTTTTTTAAATAAAAAGAATGAAAGAATAAATAAATTATTTGAAGCTAAATGAGACATCTGCTGAGAAGGTAACACAACCTCCATTGTTTTACAAACATATGTCAGTAGATGTCCCATCACTTTGCAGTGTGAGATTATTGCAAATATCCAGCTTTGTAGTGTCAGATTCAGTTTCAGATATTACATTTTGAGCTATGTACATGTCACTTGTCCCCTGTTCATCTCATTTTATAGCAGGATATTATTAGATTGGTGCAAAAGTAATCAGTTTTTGCCATTACTTTTAGTGGCAAAACCATTAAATGAATGCAAATGGATTCAAATCATTTCTTTTAATGGCAAAAACCATGATTACCTTTGTGCCAACTTATCATCTTTGGTTTTCATATGAAAAACTAAAGCTCAGAGTTTTTATGTGCCATAAGAGAAACCATTTTTTAGGAGGCAAAAATGTATGCTTTCTTATTGGGTGCATTTATTATAATATTAGTAAGTCTGAGGATTCTGAAGCATGAGTAATATTGCTGTAATGCTTGTAATTTCAAATTATTCAAAATAACATTATTCACATGAACTCCTACAGCAAACATATTCTCATGATGGAAATATCTGAAGTGGAATTTTGTACTAGTGTGTACTACTATTGTATCTAAGAGAAAAACTGGAAAATAGACTATGTGAATTCAAATCCCAGTTCTACGCTACCTATAACAATACCTCTAGGTCTCAATTTTTCTCATTTGTAATACTAGGAGAGTATTACTTACCTCATATGCTTGTTGGAAGGATCGAATAATTGAATAGCTAGAAAGAGATTAGAACAATGGTTGCCACATACACAATGTTGAATAGATAGTAGTGATTACTGGCATCCTCACTGGAAACATTTGAGTTGACTTTTAAGCCATTGTCTCTTATAAACATTTTATTTTTCTACATTTTATTATTATAAGATCAGAGATTGTGATTTTAGCATAGAAGACCCTTTGTGATCTAGCAGGCCTTGCAAGAACTGGCACTTCTTTACCTGGTCTCTGAGCCCTACTCACCTTGCACCTGCTCTTTAGCTATATTGAAATGTCCACATGCCCTAAAAGGAAGGGAGATTTCTAGGGTCTCCACCCTTTGCACAGTGGCTCATTCTGCGTAGGACACAGTCTCTCTTCACTTATCATTCTTTTGCTTGGAAAATTCCTCCCACTACTTTAGGTTCAAGTAAACGATCATCCTCTCTGAGAAGATCCCCATGCACTCCCTTGCAACCAAACCCTTCTAAGAGTCCCACCTAAGTATTCCTATAGCCCTTGTACCTACTCATATGACCACCTTGATCACCTGCTCTGAGTCTGCCCCTGTGTCTGATGCCTCCCCTGCTGGACAACAAACTACCCACACACAGGCAGGAGCTGAGTTTTTTACCTTTTTATGTGTCACATCTGGCACCATATCTGGAACATCAGAGCCTTTAGTAAGTCAGTGTTGAATGAATAAATGCATGAGAAATATCTTTCAAGTGGATTGGAACATCTGTACTAGATTGCTTAGAGCCATCCTTCCCAAGCATTTTCCAGTCAGGGCAATCAGAGTACAATAGGGAAAAGGACAGGGAGGGGGCTTGTCCACCTGAGGCTAATGCCACAGGCCCTGACAGCCTGGAGAACTGGAGGAGCACCCATTCATCACACCCATGCAAGGAGGGTCCCCCTTCTGAGCTAAGAAGCTCTAGTTTAGAGCACAGAATATGACAGTTGAAATCTCAAGCTCTTACTTGTTCAGTCATCTTTACTGTCTTCCTGGGGCAATCTAATGAATTAAATGTGAGATTACCCTTTAATAACGGAAGCTGGTGTGCTTGATCCAAAGGTTAGAGCAATCAGAAGACACAGAGTCTAATATCCTCTTTGCCACTCACAAAATAGCATTGGCATACCCTTGTCAAGTAACAGATTTCTTACTTATAAAAGGGATGGCTAATGCTTCCCCTGGCTACCCCATGGAACCATTGTCAAGATAACAACATAGATACAGGTAAACACAATTCAAGATAAAAGTTTTTATCTCAAAGATTTATATAGATATTGAGATCTATATAAATAAATAAGGTAATGGATTGCAAACCTATACTCCTAGTTTGTGACATGATGGCATTCATTGTAAATAGGTTGACTTTGTAATTTATCTTTTAAACCAGGATATAAATGAGAGAGAAACAGGGTGCTATTTAGAAATACAACAGGCGATTGTCAAGATTTTTTCAGGCAAATCATTGCCCAAATTGTAATCAGTATTATAGAAGATGCCAGAATTTGAAATGTTTCATCAAGATTTTGGACTGTGCAGCATAGGAACCTTCTTTTTTATATTTAGAGCAGTTCTCACCTTTCAGAGGGAGCAATGCAAGATCTTTATGTCGTGCTGCCCCTCTGCAGCTGAGGCATAGGCACAGGTCATTGACTATTCCAATGAGACATTCTTTGGCCAAACTAGGGACACACAGAAGCAGAGGCTGCTCCATATCCTTGCATACAATTGTGGTGGTAACTATAGTAACTACATTCAGTTTTCCCAGGCAGAAATGATGGTGGCTTTAGCAATAACTTTTGATTGGTTAAATGGTTCAAAATGGGAAAGTCCATACACAAAGATGAGAAAACGCTGTCCTCCAGGAGCCAACTTTGGCTTCATTTTCACATCATGTATCCTTACTTAACTTCTAAGAATATGTCTCTGACTGTCCCCAAGGATCTGTGAACTATCCTATAATAACCATTAATGAATTCATTTTCTGCTTAAATTAGCCAGAATTGGTTTCTGCTGCATACAATTCTGATCTAGAAGCATCCTAATAAAAGAAATTTAACAGATGAAGCGACCAAGGAACTGAAACTTACATAACTTGCTTACAGTCACATAGCTAGAAATTCAAGACTACAGACGAGGTCCTCTGCTCCTGGTCTAGAGAGTTTCATACTTGACAGTCTACTCAGCACACTGAAAATATCCAATAAGTATTCATTTAATTTACTATTTTGGGTGTGAATGCCAAAGCATCCTTATGGCAACAAAAGTCAAAATTGACAAATGGGATCTAATTAAACTAAAGAGCTTCTGCACAGCAAAAGAGACTATCATCAGAGTGAACAGGTAACCTCTCCCATTCGGGAGAAAATTTTTGCAGTCTATCCATCTGACAAAGGGCTAATATCCAGAATCTACAAGGAACTTAAACAAATTTACAAGAAGTAAACAAATAGCCCCATCAAAACGTGGGCAAAAGATATGATCAGACACTTCTCAAAAGAAGACATTTATGCGACCAACAAACATGAAAAAAAGCTCATCATCACTGGTCATTAGAGAAATGCAAATCAAAACCACAATGAGATACCATCTCACGCCAGTTAAAATGGCGATCATTAAAAAGTCAGAAAACAATGGATGCTGGAGAGGATGTGGAGAAATAGGAATGTTTTAACACTGTTTGTGGAAGTGTAAATTAGTTCAACCATTTCAGAAGACAGTGTGGTGATTCCTCAAGGATCTAGAACCAGAAATACCATTTGACCCAGCAATCCCTTTAGTGGGTATATACCCAAAGGATTATAAATCATTCTACTATAAAGATACATGCATACGTATGTTTATTGCAGCACCATTCACAATAGCAAAGACTTGGTACCAACCCAAATGCCCATCAATGATAGACTGGATAAAGAAAATGTGGCACATATACACCGTGGAAGACTATGCAGCCATAGAAAAAGATGAGTTCATGTCCTTGCAGGGACATAGATGAAGCTGGAAACCATCATTCTCAGCAAATTAACACAGGAACCAAAAACCAAACCCACATGTTCTCACTCATAAGTGGGAGTTGAACAATGAGAACACATGGACACCAGAGAGGAACATCACACACTGGGGCCTCTCTGTGAGTGGAGGGCTAGGGGAGAGATAGCATTAGGAGAAATACGTAATGTAGATGACAGGTTGATGGGTGCAACAAACCACCATGGCACGTGTATACCTAGGTAACGAACCTGCACATTTTGCACATGTATCCCAGAACTTAAAGTATATTTTAAAAAGTAAAAAAACAAACAAACAAACAAAAAAACATGCTTTCTACAGAGCCACAATTTTAAACTGATGATTGATGAAGGTTTTTTTACATGATATAGTGTAATCATTCAATTAGGAAAATGTTTAAAAGCTAAGAATGAACAAAAACCTGGGAAACTGTTGTAATTGTCCTTGTCTTTCAGAAAAGATACATTTTGTCTTGGAAAATAACTGCTAAAAATTAAGCACTGAGCTGAATAGATAATTGTATAGATGTTCAATGGGTAGGAGTCTATTTTCTGTGGAGGAATTTAGTCATCGCAGAAACAACATTTTACGATAATGTGGTTTGATTGATAAAAGTTAACAATAACTTGGAACTTACATATTTAAAAATAAACACCACTATAATGGATATTATTTTCCATGTGTTCCTAAAGCCACACCATTTTTACGATGATTTTAGATAATTTCTTACGGATGGATCAATTTTCTGTAACTAGGTCTTCCAAGACTGCTTATTATTCCAGAGGGATAGCTTTTATGTACCATTTATTATTGTGTATAATACTGTATCTTCATTTCCTCTTCCTCGTTCACTTATTAGACATCAAATATGCTAGCTACTTTACAAAGTATTGCCAAAATAATTCTAACAGTCCATGGCAGTAAGTATATGGAAATGTATGCATTGGTGCTGCTCCCATTGTTTCACCTGGCTTAGCTTTGTTGAGTCCCCTCAACATTCTGAATTTCTCAACTTTTAAAACCAAGAAAGCAACTTTAATCCCAGAACATCTGCCCCAGCTGTATTTCCCATTTTGGCCCTGAACTTCAGGAAGTACTTGAATTCACAATGCTGCCAAGACATATATTCATAAACTTGGGACTCAAGTTACCATGGAACAGCATCCATGGAAGTCTCCTTAGACTTTTGAAATCCTCTAGTATCAGCAAAAAGAACATATAACCATTAAACAAATTAGTCTAAAATATGTTTAGAGACGATGAAGTAGTTGACCCACATCTGGAAAAAGAGTCTAGTAAGGGCTAGGTAGCGAGGGGGAGCCTAGGAAAAGAGAAACATTAATGGAGTGGATCATAAAAAGGGGGAATAGAAAAAAATATGAAGCTAACATGGATGCAAAGTCATTAGTGGATATTGCTTTGTTCACGAAAATGGAGACCATGACTCTTGGCCAGAGAAGACTCATTCCAGGACACAAAATTGCTGCACGTGTATTTGCCTGGTTGCTACCCATTAAGCCAGTTCCCTCCCGCCTTCACAAAAAAAAAAAAACAAAAACAAAAAAAAAAACTTTTCCTTTATACCAACACCTCTGCTTGTGTTACAGTATAACAGCCAAGCTGAAATAGCCTTACCATGGCACAAAGATGCCTCTTTCCCGGTCTGTGTATTCTGGGTCCTCAAACTGACTGTTGCTAGTCAATTGGCTCCAACTCAGACAATGTCAGTCATTGATTTACTGGGGTTTGCTAACCTAAGCAACACTGAGGGGAAGAAGCAGAGGGTAGTCAGTGAAACTGTAGATTTTAGAGTCAGATTTCCTGGGTTTGATTCTATGTTTATATGCTTATTTACCATACCTGTCTGGGCCTCAGTTCTCTTATCTGCAGAATGGGGGTGGCAGTAGCGGTATCTCACAGGGTTATTGTCTATGTTAAATCAGTGAATGTATATTAAAGCGCAAGAATAGGACACGTTAGAGCATTTGCACTATGTAAATATTTGCTTACATTACTATCATCGGTGTGTCCCATGAAGTTTCAGCCCCTCCCATCTTCCCTTGAATGGTCACTTACTGTGCACTAGAAGTAATTCTCCACCTCAGTATCTTCAATTGCTGCAAGTTTATTGTAAGTTTACTGTCCAAGCATCCATTCTGCTCATCAGACACTCGGCAAAATGGCACTGACCTACTGCCCAGGAACAACTTCTTTTTGTCTCAGCCTTGTGCTGCCCAAGGGAGGTGATTACACATGGGCTTGATTGAATTTTGGAGGGTGATGGAAATGTTCTAAAGCTGGACAGTGGCAACGGTTGCACACTCTATAAATTTACTAAAAATTGTTGAATTGTGCACTTACAGTCTGTGAATTTTACGGTATGTAAGCTACACTTCAATAAAAATGTTTTTAAAAAGATAATGATTGTTTTACAATGTTCTCATTATATCCTTTAGGAGGCATAGAACTATAAACAGCTGCTATGGAAATAGAGTGGAAGCAAGCACAACATTGTTCAATTTCTCTCTGGGGTTTTGGGTTTTTTTCTTTTTTCTTTTCTTTTTTTTTTTTTTTTTGGATGGCTCAATTATTTACTTTAGAAATAATAACACCATTCCTTGGCTACAAAGCCTCTAAAGCTTAAGAAACCAGGCAGCATTGGCCGGGCACAGTGGCTCATGCCTGTAATCCCAGAACTTTGGGAGGCCAAGGTGGGCAGACGACGAAGTCAAGAGATCGAGACCATCCTGGCCAACATGGTGAAACCCTGTTTCTACTAAAAATACAAAAATTAACTGGGTGTGGTGTAGCTGTAATCCTAGCTACTTGGGAGGTTGAGGCAGGAGAATCACTTGAACCCAGGAGGCAGAGTTTGCAGTGAGCCGAGATTGCACCACTGCACTCCAGTCTGGTGATAGAGTGAGGCTCCATCTGAAAGAAAAAGAAAGAAAGAGAGGAAGAGAGGAAAGAAGGAAGGAAGGAAGGGAGGGAGGGAGGGAGGGAGGGAAGGAAGGAAGGAAAGAAGGAAGGAAGGAAGGAAGGAAGGAAGGAAGGAAGGAAGGAAGGAAGGAAGGAAGGAAGGAAGGAAGGAAAGAAGGAAAAACCAGGCAGTAGTTCTGACATGTATACTAGGATATTTCTGGATTGATAGCAACAAGAGTGAAGAGGGTGCCTGGGAGCAGATTTGAGAAATGTGGAACCTGCCCTCATTTAGCTGAGCAGAAGAGTCAAGGAAAAAACTATAGGTGTGTCAAAAGAGCTAGAAAGGCTTGCTTTCTAATGACAAGACAAAATGGGGTCTTACGTAATCTGCTTTGAGGCTCATTCAAAGTTGATTTTAGCACAACCTTTGCTTTTTGAATGGTGGGATTTATTTTAAGCCAGATGGTGATAATCTATACACTATGAAAGAAAAAAAAAGAGGAAGAAATAGATGAGGAGGAGGAAATGTAAGTTGTGTCACTTAACCAATGACTAATCAGAGCAATAATAAGCTTCTGGTTTCAACTGTGCTAAAAGTTTCACTTCAAACACCAATAGCAAGGAAATCTTTCAGCCAATTCCTTTTGTATTTGGCATTTCTATTTGCGTTTTGGCAAATTCTTGATATATTCAAAAGACAGTGAATTCTCTCTCCTGAAACTTGTGCTAGCAGGGTGGGTGGCTGCCTGTTCACACGAATGGGAAGTCCTGGCAGAAAGGATGAGAGTTGAATTAAGACAGTAACAGCAGTGTATCTGACTCTGCTTGGGCAGTAACTACAGAAATCCTTGGGAGATGTCATTTTGGTTTTGGAAATATGAAAAGACAGAGATTTAGGATTTATTTGGATGAACCAATGATTTCACTCATGTTTTTACTCTCCTTTTTGAGGTTTTATTTTATTTAAAAAATAAAATGTCAATCTATGAAACTCCCTGTAAGTTGCCTTACTAGTGCCATCTAATCCAGAAATATGCTACTTCACATTCTCCAGGGTTGGTAATTTGTGTTTCCAAAGAGTTGAAAGTTGATCTGCACTGTCTGTGGGTCTTGGAGAGGGGGCAGAGTAAATCCAGGTTCTGCTCAAGAAGGGAGGGGATACAGGTAACCTTTCAGTAGAAGTGTGCAAGACTGTCCAGATGCCCAGTTTTGCTCTATTAAGAGTGCTAATAAAGCGGGTATGTCTCTCTTAGGAAAAGATTGGCCTCTTCAGACCTGCAGGAGGGAAGGTACCAAGATCCCGGATTTACTCCAAGTTAATGTTTACCTGAATTATTGATTGCCACGTGAGATACAAAACAGCTGGTGACTCGGTGATGCTTTTTCTTTGAGTTACAAGAGAAGAGCTATAAATCCAAAGCTGAAAGGCTTTCTTTCATCTTTTCTACTTGTGAAATATAGCTCTTCAGTAGAACCGACCCTGGGTCATTTTAAATCAATTACTAATAAATCTGTGGTGCTTTTTCTTTCTCTTATTGAAAGAAAGGTGGTAGTGTAGGAATTAATTTTTGTTTCTGGCTTACCTTTGTCTAAGCTGATTGGCTGTGACTTCCCTTATTTATTTCACAAAATGATTGAGTATTAAATAGTTTGCTGGATGTTAAGATGCCTTGAGGTACAGGGATGTTAAACCACACAGTGAGTTAAAATAGTTCAAAAGCTCCTTCAGATGTTAACAACCAAAATAAAAACCACTGAATGGTAAAATAATATAAATTTGGGTCATTGTATCTTTATTTCCTTTATTTCCTTATAACTCTTCTCACTACAAAATAGTTTAGAGATGGTATGTAATAAAAGGCATATTCAATAAGATAAGTCTCATTAGAATAAGAATGGGAAATTAAATTCATAAATTAAAGAATAACGTAGATATTTCGGCTATTGAAGACAAAGGAAGTAATATTATCAACCACCTGACTTTTCAATTGGAGCTTCCTGGCAGCTGGAGAAAAAAAATAGATTACACTTATTTTTACCTAATAAAAATTAATACAGCATTTGTTTAAAAGAAATGTTTTTGACTGTCATATTTTAAAACAGGGGCTCAATCTAAGGCATATATTTCCAATGCACACACAAATTCATGTATATTCAAAATATGCATGTAAATAACCCATCAACTACTGGCTACAAATGTCCAGGAATACACACACCTTGTGCATATTGTTGGAAATAATTTTATTATATGGAATTATAAACAGAAGGCAACATTAACAACATAGGTTTATTATTAACTCTAGTTTTATAGGAAATACAAAAGTGAGTCTCATTCAGTTGTCTTTAGGATCAATTGTTGATAATGGCCAAGGCTATTATACTGAAGCACAAATAAGAGAATCAGGCGGCATCACTAACATTGTCCCTGTGTATGATTTTCTATTGATTTAATTTTATTCAAGGTATAATTAGGATATTTACAAGACTAAGTAAGTAGAATAACCCCAAGATTATCTGTAATAGATATAATTTCTGATGTCAGAGTGTTTTGTAACATACAGTCTAACTATATATGTTTCAATTACTACTAAAATAAGTATTCATAAACTTCAGGTAATCTTCCTGAAGGCAGAGATTTTGTCTATTTTTTTCTACTGTAGAATCCCTGGTACCTAGTAAAGGATGTGGAGCATACTAGGCATTTAAAAGACATTTGTTGAATTAAATTTAACTACATTTTTATTTAAAAGCAACTTTTAACTTCTTAATCATTCACAGTACCACAGAACAGAAAAATCATCTTAAACATAATTTTTAAAAGAAAAGTTCAATTGTTTTTCAGTTCTAAACAGGATAACTTCTTGATGTGGCCATCAATGGGGTTAAGATGCAAAATGTACCCTCAGAAAACTGATTAATTTTCTGAATAAAATAGTAAAAAAAGCTTACCTTTTAAAAATGTGTATTAAGCTGTTATTTCAGATATGTGTCAAATGTTCATGAAGCCATTCATGGTTTATAATACCTCACTACTTTCTGAGATACTTACCTAGATACTAGATCCCACCTTTCTATTTACCACGTCTCAAGTAAGTATCATTTTATAAAAAGAAAATAGCATTCCGTTGTGTTAAATGTTGGAAAATTATGTTCAATGTAGGCTTTAAACTTAATAACTGTAAAACTTCCCTGAGTTATCTCTAACTTTGATAATTACCATAGGATGCAATTCCAGAAACTACAAAGGAACAAAGCATCTCATAGAGTAATATTTTCTATCTGTATACCAATTCATCTCACTTGATCTCAGTAAAACTCTCCTATAAGAAGTTATTAATGGCCTCATTTTATAGACAAAAATTGACAGACTCATAAATGTTTTATCAGAATATTAGTAGTAGACAGTGAAAAAGAATGTTGGTTTCTTCCATTGGAATAAGCAAGATGATATAGTTGAGATATATGTTCTCCCAATCTCATGTTGAAATGTAATCCCCAAAGTTGGAGGTGGGACCTAGTGGGAGGTGTTTGGTTCAGGGGTTGTGTCCCTCATGGCTTGGTGCTGTCCTCACAATAGTGAGCGAGTTATCCCCAACCCCACCTCTCTTGCCCCTGCCCTGGCTATGTGATGTGCCTGCGCCCACTCCATCATGACTGAAAACTCTCTGAGGTTTCCCCAGAAGCTGAGCAAATGTCAGTGCCACGCTTGCACAGCCTGCAGAACTGTGAGCCAATTAAGCCTCTTTATAAATTACCCAGTCTGAAGTATTTCTTTACAGCAATGCAAGAATGGCCTAATACACTAGTCAACACTGTGGGGAAAAAAACATCCGCTATCCCAGTGGCTTGAATGAACAAGGTTTACTTCTTCTTCACGTGGATTGACTGGGGCTCTGTCTAACATCATTGTCTTCTTCACATTGGCACCAAGACTAAAAGAGTAGCCACAACCTAGAAAATTGCAGTGTGCTGTTACAGGAAAGAGCTTTTGAGGAACCTCCCATGGAAATTAGATGCTCTAGCCCAGAGAAGAAATACATCCTGTCCACTCCCAATTCATTACGCAGGACTAGACAAACATGGAGCTCTACCAACCACAATGTGACCAGGAAATATAAATCTACCATGTACCCAAAAGAATAACACACTGGAATTCTATTTCCCAGTCCTCTGTTCTTTTCAGAACCTCCTCTCAATTATTTTATGGGATCTAAAGTAGTATTTAACCAGGGCAATTTAGAGGGGTCTTTAATAAATGTGGGATGAACATTCTTGAAAAGACAGTTTGATAAGAATAGGTAGAGGATAAGAGTGTGACCCCTAGAGTCAAACTAGGGCTTTCATGTGCAATTTTGTATTTTGTGCACTGCACAAGGGCTTCAGACCTGAGTCAGATGACCTAGCTTCTTTGTTCCCTAGCTGTGTTTATTTAACTTAGTTCAGAGGCTTGCTGGGAACACTAAATGAGACAAGGCATGCTGGGTGTTTTCCACAGTTTATAGTAGGTACTTAATAAAATTAGTGCTTAGTATTATTAAACACATTTGTTTTCTCTTCTTCATCCCTATTAAATAAAGAATTCTTTGAACATTGTATCATTTCCTGAGGATAGGCTGCTGGAAGTGGAATAACTAGACTGAAGTTAGTGAAACTTTTGAGATCTTGAGTTTTATTTGTGTTTAGGAATACTATACCCATGTACATTCCTGCCAACAGTGCATAAGATGACCCATCACACTATGTCCCCAACAGCTTCTTTGGGATTTCAAGCACCTTCACTAGGTGCCAGCCTCCTGCAATATTCCAAATCCCACCATTAGAGGCATTAAAGCTTCTATCTTCTGAGGACAAAGATTTCATGAAAAGGGATACAATGTCAGCATTCATATGCTCCCTAGTATATTGGAGTAGAGGAGTTATCAAATCAGCTAATACACAGCTAAACACTGGGAATACAACATAGACAGCCACATTGTTTGTGGTGGCATAGAGAACTGTAAAAATTTCTAGGCAGAGGAAAGAACACTGACACAGAAGGAATTAATTAAAGACTTTAGCAACAAGCAATTACTTAAAGATTTAAGGGTGGCAGTTCCAAGGTGGCCAAATAGGAACAGCTCCAGTCTACAGCTGCCAGCGTGACCAACGCAGAAGACAGGTGATTTCTGCATTTAAAACTGAGGTACTGGGATCATCTCACCAGGGCATGTCAGACAGTGGGTGCAGGACAGTGGGTGCAGCCCACTGTGCAAGAGCTGAAGCAGAGCAAGGCATCACTTCAACCAGGAAGCACAAGGGGTAAGGGAATTCCCTTTCCTAGCCAAGGGAAACCGTGACACACAGCATCGGGGAAATCAGGTCACTCCCATCCTAATACTGCGCTTTTCCAAGGGTCTTAGCAAATGGCACACCAAGAGATTATATACCACACCTGGCTCGGAGGGTCCCACACCCATGAGCCTCACTCATTGCTAGCACAGCAGTCTGAGATCTAACTGAAAGGGGGCAGCAAGGCTGGAGGAGGGGTGCCTGCCATTGCTGAGGCTGGAGTAAGTAAACCAAGCAGCTGGGAAGCTCTAACTGGGTGGAGCCCACCACAGCTCAAGGAGGCCTGCCTGCCTCTGTAGACTCCACCTCTGGGGGCAGGGCATAGCCAAACAAAAGGCCGCAGAAACCTTTGCAGATTTAAATGTTCCTGTCTGACAGCTTTGAAGAGAGTAGTGGTTCTCCCAGCATGGAGTTTGAGATCTGAGAACTGACAGACTGCCTCCTCAAGTGGTTTCCTGACACCCAAATAGCCTAACTGGGAGGCACCCCCAAGTAGGGGCAGACTGACACCTCACACGGCCACGTGCCCCTCTGAGATGAAGCTTCCAGAGGAACAATCAGGCAGCAACATTGGCTGTTCAGCAATATTCACTCTTCTGCAGCCTCTACTGCTGATACCCAGGCAAACAGGGTCTGGAGTGGACCTCCAGCAAACTCCAACAGACCTGCAGCTGAGGGCCCTGACTGTTAGAAGGAAAATTAACAAACAGAAAGGACATCCATGCCAAAACCCCATCTGTACATCACCATCATCAAAGACCAAACATAGATAAAACCACAAAGATGGGGAAAAAACAGACCAGAAAAGCTGAAAATTCTAAAAATCAGAGTGACTCTCCTCATCCAAAGGAACGCAGCTCCTCGCCAGCAATGGAACAAAGCTGGATGCAAAATGACTTTGATGAGTTGAGAGAAGAAGGCTTCAGACTATCAAACTTCTCCAAGCTAAAGGAGGAAGTTTGAACCCATCGTAAAGAAGCTAAAAACCTTGAAAGAAGATTAGACGAATGGGTAACTAAAATAACCAACGTAGAGAAGTCCTTAAATGACCTGATGGAGCTGAAAACCATGGCACGAGAACTACGTGACACATGCAAAAGCTTCAGTAACCCATTCGATCAACTGGAAGAAAGGGTATCAGTGATTGAAGATCAAATGAATGAAATGAAGCGAGAAGAGAAGTTTAGAGAAAAAAGAGTAAAAAGAAATGAACAAAGCCTCTAAGAAATATGGGACTATGTGAAAAGACCAAATCTATGTCTGATTGGTGTACCTGAAAGTGACGGGGAGAATGGAATCAAGTTAGAAAACACTCTGCAGGATATTACGCAGAAGAACTTCCCCAACCTAGCAAGGCAGTCCAACATTCAAATTCAGGAAATACAGAGAATGCCACAAAGATACTCCTTGAGAAGAGCAACTCCAAGATACATAATTGTCAGATTCACCAAAGTTGAAATGAAAGAAAAAATGTTAAGGGCAGCCAGAAAGAATGGTCAGGTTACCCACAAAGGGAAGCCCATCAGAGTAACAGCAGATCTCTCAGCAGAAACCATACAAGCCAGAAGAGAGTGGGGGCCAAGATTCAACATTCTTAAAGAAAAGAATTTTCAAGCCAGAATTTCATATCCAGTCAAACTAAGTTTCATAAGTGAAGGAGAAATAAAATCCTTCACAGGCAAGCAAATGTTGAGAGATCTTGTCACCACCATGCCTGCCTTACAAGAGCTCCTGAAGGAAGCACTAAACATGGAAAGGAACAACTGGTACCAGCCATGACAAAAACATGCCAAAATGTAAAGACCATCAATGCTAGGAAGAAACTGCATCAACTAACGAGCAAAATAATCAGCTAACATCATAATGACAGGACAAATTCACACACAACATTATTAACCTTAAATGTAAAGGGGCTAAATGCTCCAATTAAAAGACACAGACTGGCAAATTGGATAGAGTCAAGACCCATCAGTGTGCTGTATTCAGGAGACCCATCTCACATGCAGAGACACATAGGCTCAAAATAAAGGGATGGAGGAAGATCTACCAAGCAAATGGAAAACCGAAAAAGGCAGGGGTTGCAATCCTAGTCTCCGATAAACCAACAAAGATCAAGATCAAAACGGACAAAGAAGGTCATTACATAATGGTAAAGGGATCAATTCAACAAGAAGAGCTAACTATCCTAAATATATATGCACCCAATACAGGAGCACCCAGATTCATAAAGCAAGTCCTTAGAGACTTACAAAGAGACTTAGACTCCCACACAATAATAATGGGAGACTTTAACAGCCCACTGTCAACATTAGACAGATCAATGAGACAGAAAGTTAACAAGGATATCCAGGACTTGAACTCAGCTCTGCACCAAGTGGACCTAATAGACATCGACAGAACTCTCCACCCCAAATCAACAGAATATACATTCCTCTCAGCACATCGCACTTACTCCAAAATTGACCACATAGTTGGAAGTAAAGCACTCTTCAGCAAATGTAAAAGAACAAAAATTATAACAAACTATCTCTCAGACCACAGTGCAATCAAACTAGAACTCAGGATTAAGAAACTCACTCAAAACCACTCAACTACTTGGAAACTGAACAACCTGCTCCTGAATGACTACTGGGTACATAATGAAATGAAGGCAGAAATAAAGATGTTATTTGAAACCAATGAGAACAAAGATACAACATACCAGAATCTCTGGGGCACATTTAAACCAGTGTGTAGAGGGAAATCTATAACACTAAATGCCCACAAGAGAAAGCAGGAAAGATCTAAAACGGACACCCTAACATCACAATGAAAAGAACTAGAGAAGCAAGAGCAAACACATTCAAAAGCTAGCAGAAGGCAAGAAATAACTAAGATCAGAGCAGAACTGAAGGAGACAGAGACACAAGATGCCCTTCAAAAAATCAATGAATCCAGGAGCTGGTTTTTTGAAAACATCAACAAAATTGATAGACTGCTAACAAGACTAATAAAGAACAAAAGAAAGAAGAATCAAATAAATGCAATAAAAAATGATAAAAGGGATATCACTACTGATCCCACAGAAATACAAACTACCATCAGAGAACACTATAAACACCTCTACGCAAATAAACTGGAAAACCTAGAAGAAATGGATAAATTCCTGGACACATACACTCTCCCAAGACTAAACCAGGAAGAAGTTGAATCCCTGAATAGACCAATAGCAGGCTCTGAAATTGAGGCAATAATTAATAGCCTACCAACCAGAAAAAGTCCAGGACCAGACGGATTCATAGCCGAATTCTACCAGAGGTACAAGCAGGAGCTGGTACCATTTCTTCTGAAACTATTCCAATCAATAGAAAAAGAGGGAATCCTCCCTAACTCATTTTATGAGGCCAACATCCTCCTGATACCAAAGCCTGGCAGAGACACAACAAAAAAAGAGAATTTTAGACCAATATCCCTGAGGAACATTGATGCAAAAATCCTCAACAAAATACTGACAAACCAAACCAGCAGCACATCAAAAAGCTTATCCACCATGATCAAGTCGGCTTCATCCCTGGGATGCAAGGCTGGTTCAACATATGCAAATCAACAAATGTAATCCAGCATATAAACAGAGCCAAAGACAAAAACCACATGATTATCTCAATAGATGCAGAAAAGGCCTTTAACAAAATTCAACAGCCCTTCATGCTAAAAACTCTCAATAAATTCTGTATTGATGGAACATATCTCAAAATAATAAGAGCTATTTATGACAAACTCACAGCCAATATCATACTGAATGGGCAAAAACTGGAAGCATTCCCTTTGAAAACTGGCACAAGACAGGGATGCTCTCTTTCACCACTCCTATTCAATATAGTGTTGGAAGTTCTGGCCAGGGCAATCAGGCAGGAGAAAGAAATAAAGGGTATTCAGTTAGGAAAAGAGGAAGTCAAATTGTCCCTGTTTGCAGATGACATGATTGTATATTCAGAAAGCCCCATCATCTCAGCCTAAAATCTCCTTAAGCTGATAAGCAACTTCAGCAAAGTCTCGGGATACAAGATCAATGTGCAAAAACCACAAGTATTCTTATATACCAATAACAGACAAACAGGGAGCCAAATCATGAGTGAACTCTCATTCATAATTGCTTCAAAGAGAATAAAATACCTAGGAATCCAACTTACAAGGGATGTGAAGGACCTCTTCATGGAGAACTACAAACCACCGGTCAATGAAATAAAAGAGGAAACAAATGGAAGAACATTCCACGCTCACAGATAGGAAGAATCAATATTGTGAAAATGATCATACTGCCCAAGGTAATTTATAGATTCAATGCCATCCCCATCAAGCTGCAAATGACTTTCTACACAGAATTGGAAAAAACTACTTTAAAGTTCATATGGAACCAAAAAAGAGCCCACATTGCCAAGACAATCCTAAGGCAAAAGAACAAAGCTTTAGGCATCACGCTACCTGACTTCAAACTGCACTACAAGGCTACAGTAACCAAAACAGCATGATACTGGTACCAAAACAGAGATATAGACCAATGGAACAGAACAGAGCCCTCAGAAATAATACCGCACATCTACCACCATCTGATCTTTGACAAACCTGACAAAAACAAGAAATGGGGAAAGGATTCCCTATTTAATAAATGGTGCTGGGAAAACTGGCTAGCCAGAAGTAGAAAGTTGAAACTGGATCCCTTCCTTGCACCGTATATAAAAATTAATTCAAGATGGATTAAATACTTAAATGTTAGGCCTAAAACTATCAAAACCCTAGAAGAAAACCTAGGCAATACCATTCAAAACACAGGCATGGGCAAGGACTTCATGTCTAAAACACCAAAAGCAATGGCAACAGAAGCCAAAATTGACAAATGGGATCTAATTAAAGAGCTTCTGCACAGAAACTACTATCAGAGTGAACAGGCAACCTACAGAATGGGAGAAAATTTTCGCAATCTACTCATCTGACAAAGGGCTAATATCAAGAACCTACAAAGAACTCAAACAAATTTACAAGAAAAAAACAACCCCATCAAAAAGTAGGCGAAGGATATGAACAGACATTTCTCAAAAGAAGACATTTATGCAGCCAACAGACACATGAAAAAATGCTCACCATCACTCGCCATCAGAGAAATGCAAATCAAAACCACAATGAGATACCATCTCACACCAGTTAGAATGGCGATCATTAAAAAGTCAGGAAACAACAGGTGCTGGAGAGGATGTGGAGAAATAGGAACACTTTTACACTGTTGGTGGGATTGTAAACTAGGTCAGCCATTATGGAAAACAGTATGGCGATTCCTCAAGGATCTAGAACTAGATGTACCATATGACCCAGCCATCCCATTACTGGTTATATACCCAAAGGATTATAAATCATGCTGCTATAAAGACACATGCACACGTATGTTTATTGCAGCACTATTCACAATAGCAAAGACTTGGAATCAACCCAAATGTCCATCAGTGACAGACTGGATTAAGAAAATGTGGCACATATACAACATGGAATACTATGCAGCCATAAAAAAGGATGAGTTTGTGTCCTTTGTAGGGACATGGATGCAGCTGGAAACCATCATTCTCAGCAAACTATAGCAAGAACAGAAAACCAAACACCGCATGTTCTCACTCATAGGTGGGAACTGAACAATGAGATCACTTGGACTTGGGAAGGGGAACATCACACACTGGGGCCTACCACGGGGAGGGGGGAGTGGGGAGGGATTGCATTGGGAGTTATACCTGATGTAAATGACGAATTGATGGGTGCTGACGAGTTGATGGGTGCAGCACGCCAACATGGCACAGGTATACATAAGTAACAAACCTGCACATTATCCACATGTACCCTAGAACTTAAAGTATAATTAAAAAAAAAAAAAAAAAAGTCAGGAAAAAACAGGTGCTGGAGAAGATGTGGAGAAATAGGAACACTTTTACACTGTTGGTAGGACTGTAAACTAGTTCAACCAATGTGGAAGACAGTGTGGCGATTCCTCAAGGATCTAGAACTAGAAATACCATTAGACCCAGCCATCCCATTACTGGGGATATACCCAAAGATTATAAATCATGCTGCTATAAAGACACACGCACATGTATGTTTATTGCAGCACTATTCACAATAGCAAAGACTTGGAACCAACCCAAATGTCCATCAATGATAGACTGGATTAAGAAAATGTGGCACATATACACCATGGAATACTATGCAGTCATAAAATAGGATGAGTTCACATCCTTTGTAGGGACGTGGATGTAGCTGGAAACCATCATTCTCAGCAAACTATTGCAATAACAGACAACCAAACACTGCATGTTCTCACTCATAGATGGGAATTGGACAATTAGAACACTTGGACACAGAAAGGGGAACATCACACACTGGGGCCTGTCTGGGGTGGGAGGAGGGAGGAGGGACATCATTAGGAGATACACCTAATGTAAGTGACGAGTTAATGGGTGCAGCACACCAACATGGCACATGTATACCTATGTAACAAACCTGCACGTTGTGCAGACGTACCCTAGAACTTAAAGTATAATAATAAAATAATAATATATAAAACATATGTCCCAAAAGCCTACAGTATGATACCTGTACGTAAAATTTAATAAGCATTTCTATTTATCAGGAAGACAAAGATGTCTATCACTGATATGCAACATAGTATGTCTTAGTGGACGTAACAAAAGGAAAAAAGAAAGGGAAAGAGGAAAGGGGTAAGGGAGTGAGAAAGCAAAGAGGAATACAATTCAAGGAAAACACAAAAGAAGTAGAAAAGAATATTCAAAGTTATTATTTTAAGGAACTCTTCCTATAGATAAACCATAAGCAAGTTAAACAGTTGCTGGATCAAAGAACAAAATACATTACTCAACACTGTTCCTACTTACCAAAAATAATTCATAAGAAAATACAGATTTAAAAAGATGTAATTTGCAACAGCAAATAAAAGCCTACATGGTGTCTAGAAATAAATTTAACAAAGATGTACAAGACTTTTTGGAAAAATTAGTAAATATCATGAAAGAAGATAAAAATAGATCTAAACAGAGAGAGACAGCATGTTTTAGATGTGACGATTGTATAATAAATATGATCCCAATCACGCTTTAAAAAAAAAAGATTTAAGTACAACATAGCAAGAAGCACAACAGAAATTTACCTCCTTCAGACAGGTTCCTATGGTTTGTTGGGCCCCTAAAACTAGAAAAGAATAAACTTTAAGGACTACACATGATCTTACAATCTGTGACACACAAAAGAGAGAGCTGGCTTGCTCACTATCAAACACATAGGTAATGAAAAAATACAAAAATAGAAACCTCAGTACAATGCTGCCTCTTCCATTTGCATTTTACTTTATTTGTTGGGCTATCCATTCCAAAGATTTTGACACAAAAACTCTTCAGTTAAAGCAAAATACCTATATAAAAGCGCAGATTTAGACTAACTTCATGGACCCAGAGTAAAGTGTGAATGTTTTCCTTGGAGGTAAAAAATGTGAGGGAATCAGTGGTACTATCAGAGGGAGAGGTTATTTTCAAAGTACCTTGATGAAATGTTTTCCACCTTTGCAAGCAGAGCACCTGCTGAGATCAGGTGGGCATATTAGAGGATTACTGCAGAGAAGAAATGCATTATCTTTTGGAAAGCTGTGCTCAAATCTGTTCAATATCATTATTTTTTCTCCTCATTTCCCTTTGTTGAAGAAACATTCCTGGTGCCCTTTTCTACCATGTTAAAATAAAGCTTTTTATTTTATCCTTTGAGGAAGCAAGCTCAAGTGCAAATGCTCCTTCAGGTCACTTGTCTAAGCCTACTCTATTTAAACAGCTGTATTGCAAATGATAGAAGCACCAAGACTCTTGCCTTGTTAGCAGTAAGCCTTATGATGAGCAAGTCCCCAAATGCCATTAAACTTCATACTTACTACTGCACACCAGCAAAAGAAAATCCCTGGGAAGGTATCTTGTTGCAGTGGTTTAAAATGTTTCCCTATTTGTGTTCAACAACTCTAATCACTTAGATAAATGCCTGAGCTCCCAGCACTTTTCCTGCTATAAATGTTTTGTTCTAGAATACTCTATTACTGGTAATGCCACCCCCAACACACACATGCACAATACCCACTGAAATATTTTGAGGACTAAAGTTCTAAAAGCCCTTTCCCTGAGTCATACTCTTAAACCTTATATTTTCATGGGGAGTGGGTTCTAAATTTAAACCTGCTTCTCTGTTCGGATTTTGAGATATCATGTACATTTATTAGCCCATCTGCTTCCAAGAATGGCATCCGAGGAGCCTCAGAGCATTAAGTCTATGCCCTGAGTCATTCACAGAAGGGGAGCAGAGATGTCAGTGCTGGAAAAATTGTAGATCATAGCAAGTGTGTTGATATTTCTTGAAAATTAGTGCATATTAGCCAACCACTGTTGGGTTTTTAAAATCTGCTCCGCCTGTTCACAAATCTGGAAAGTCAAGAGATGAAGAGCTAGAACATGGAAGGCAAAGAGTCAAAGGAAAAAGGCTTTGCAAATTCAACTGCGACAGTCTACAGTTGTGGGTGGAAGTACACCCACGGTGGTGGTGGAAATGGGGAAATTCTCAAGAAGCTTTTAACATTTAAACACTTTGCTAAATTCAAGAGCTTATTAAATATAAAATCATTCTGGCCAAGATGTGCAAAGGATGCCATTAACACAAACTCTCAATAGGGATACTGAGATAAACACTTAAACATTTTACATTAAAGATCAATTTTTTTTTTTCTGAGACACAGTCTTGCTCTGTCACCCAGGCTGTATTGCAGTGGCATGATCTCAGCTCACTGCAACCTCCGCCTTCTGGGTTCAAGCAATTCTCATGCCTCAGCTTCCTGAGTAGCTGGGATGACAGGCACACACCACCATGCCCGGCTAATTTTTGTATTTTTAGTATAGACAGGGTTTCACCATTTTGGCGAGGCTGGTCTAGAACTCCTGACCTCAGGTGATGATGATTCTTCTCCTTTTCCTTCTCCTTCCTCTTCCTCTTCCTCTTCTTCTTCTTTTCTCCTTCTCCTTCTTCTTCTCCTCTTTTTCTTCTTCTTCTTCTCCTCCTCCTCTTCCTCTTCTTCTTCCCTTCTTTCTTCTTCTTTGGAGAAATGGAATATGCTTTTGAAAACAAAACTTTAGGGCTCAGAAACCATCATTTTGGCTTCCAGTACAGTGAGCAACGGGGGGAAATAATGGTGAACTTCTTTATGAACCTTCTTTCAACTGGGCTCCCCTATGAGAATTTGTAAAACACTAACCATGTAGCTACTGAGTAAAGAGTAAAGATAATAAATGTATTAAAAATATATCTGTAAGAGTCTGGGCCCATTGAAAAGTAAAAATTTTAATCAGAAAAGATATTTGGGTTTTATATAAAATATAGATACAAATGTGTACCCACACACAGAACATCTAATTGTCATGTGAAACAAAACTTTATTTTCCTCTAAGGAGATTCTGAAACTTTGTTGAAATAAACATAGATTTAAATCTATTTCTTGCTGCCTTGTCTTCTGGTCACCATGACCATAACACTATGTGAGTCTGTTGAAACACATTGCAGATTTTGTTTTGTTTTGTTTTGTTTTGTTTTCTATTTCTCAGCAGTAAGTCCATCTTAAGTGCCCAGGGATGGAATATGGTTAAAGTAGTAGCTTGGTTTAGTTACTCAGAACTGACTGTTCTTACATGTTTTAATCACTTTTCCAGTGTAAAATGGCCACGGCAAATCCTTTATCTAATTTCCAGGCAATTAGATGGTGTTTGCCTTTAATATCTTTGGGCTCCCCTATCCTCCCTTTATGAAACCTTCATATATCAACCCAGCTGCCAGTGGCGGTTTCCTCTGATGTCTAAAAGCCTCTCATGACACTTATTTACTACATGTACAATTTATGTCCCCAGTTCTTTCTTAAACACATTGTTATTTTCCCAAAGGCAATGTCCTTCTCTCCCCCCACCCCCTCTCTCTCTTTCCTATATATATATGTGTGTATATATGGTAGAATTGGAAAATCTATTGGGTGCTAAAGATTACTAGCACATATTAGATTCTCATTTAAAAAAAAAAAAAAAAAAAAACCTTAAAATTACAAATGAACAGGCCAAGGCATTAAATTCTCAGTAATTGGTTCCTCCACTTCCACTTTCATTTTGGTATTACTATTTTTTGACTCAGCGAATGTTTTAAAGTTGGGCCAAAAGGCATTATTAAAAGTCACCTTACTGGCAAATATTCTAAAGTAATTATAAGTGATTGTACAGTCAAAAAAAAAAAAAAAAAAAAAACCCATGTTGGAGAAGAAAAAAAGATCTTCCTTGCCTACAGGAACAAAGCCAGGATTACAGGAATCTGGTGTGTTTGCCTTGTATAAAAGCCATTGGCTATGAGGAAATTGGATTTTCCACATGAGGCAGGGTAGGGAACTGTATTTTTTCCTTAAGGTGAGTGTTAGTTGCCAGGACTTTCTCATAACATGAGACAAAACCAGGAGCAAAAAAGAGCCAAGGAGAGAAAAAAGCCTTCATCTAGACAAGCTTGGCTAAGAGTATTGTTCCTGCTTTTTGGAATAGTTATAGAGAAAATTGATGACTATAGCCTTGTCTTTGTTTATGTTTTCTGAAGTCGGAAAGTCGTATCACTACGTATTGATAATGGAGGGCCTGGACTCACAAGGTACATACAGCTCAGGCCTGAGCTCAGGATCTACATATTGGATTTGGGCAGCATCGAGCCAGTAGCAAGATAAAAACACCAGGACTGCAAAGAACAAGGATCAAGGTTAAGAGTGGTGAACTTTGAGACCAATTGTGTTCAGATGTACTTGAAGTCTCCTCCATCTATTTTGAAGCATCTGACCCATGGCTACCAGGACATAGTCTTCCTTCCTTCCTGCCTGCCTTCCTGCCTTCCTGCCTTCCTCCCTCCCTCTCTTCCTTTTCTCCTCCCCCGTTCTCTTCTTTCCTTTCTTTCGTCTTTCCTTTCTTCATTGCTTCCCTCTTTCCTTTCTTTCTTCCTTCTTAGTTTCTTCCCATACATATTGTCATGCATTCTGCTACTCCTAGGACCTTGAAGAAAAATAATCCAGGTACTCTGTCCTAAGGGTTTCTCATGCTAGCTAGATCCATGTGTTTCAGATTTTAACATCTATAGGCATGATCTGGGGATCTCATTAAAGTGAAGAGTCAACAGCCCTGGGCTGAATCTGAGAATCTGCATTTCTAACAGTCTCCCAGTCTGCAGGTCCATAGACCACACTCTTAGATACAAACCTCTTGTTGGATTATTTGAACCTGTATTGGTGGTGTCTGAAAATTACAGGACATTGCCTACAACCTAAACTAGAGTTTTGCACTTGATTCCCAGGTAACCTAAAAAAAAAAAAAAAAAAAAAAAAAAATTGGCAGATTACCGCCCCTTTTGCCAAGAAAATATCACAAACACTGCCTACCAAGGCAAGTGGATGGGTGTCGTCATCCTGATAAGCAGAGAAGACATCATTTGTAGAAGTAGTAAAAGGATGATGAAGCCATAGAAAAAAGTTAGGGATTTTTAAATAAACAGGAATACTTTGAACTGGATACAGACATTAGTAAAGTTTCAATCATAGCCATCATTTTACCAGATGTCTTGACCATTCTCTTTATGCACAACATTTTTTAAAAGTGTAGAAGATCATAGGACAATAACATGTGGTGATAAACTTGTTTGATTACACTTCCCAGGTGCTGCTGGGTCCAATTACCCTGGTGCTAAAATATCCTCTAATTGGGTGTGAAACACACATCAGAGTTAATTACACTGTACACCACTATATAGGCTTGAAATAATTAAGAATGTTTTCATTTCTCAACTGGCCTAGAAAAAAAAGTACATGAAATTCAAGTTTCAATCCTTAGAGATTTCTTTAAAACTCATGAGATCATCTAAATATGAACTTATGTAAATTTCTAACCCTAGAAACTTTTTGAGACCATAAGCCTCTTATCATAACCTAGATACTTTGTACAAATGTATAGTTAATTGTGTTTCACAAGGAGAATGTGCCCTTTGAAACTTGTGAAACAAAATTATTATGAGAAGGTTTTCTATGTGAAAAAAATTATATTAGTCACTTAAAAGTGCTGGTCAGGCCGGGCGTGGTGGCTCAAGCCTGTAATCCCAGCACTTTGGGAGGCTGAGATGGGCGGATCACGAGGTCAGGAGATCGAGACCATCCTGGCTAACATGGTGAAACCCCGTCTCTACTAAAATATATAAAAAAACTAGCCGGGCGAGGTGGCGGGCGCCTGTAGTCCCAGCTACTCGGGAGGCTGAGGCAGAAGAATGGCGTGAACCCGGGAGACGGAGCTTGCAGTGAGCTGAGATCACGCCACTGCACTCCAGCCTGGGTGACAGAGCGAGACTCCGTCTCAAAAACAAAAAACAAAAAAAAAAAAACAGTGCTGGTCATTTAAAAGTACTCTTTTGGGGCACTCAACTTCATAATAAATATTGGATTATCAAGGCCAATTGCATTACAGAATATTGGTTATATAATGCATGAACAGTATTGCGAGAGTTGGGAGATTACAGCTATAATGACATCAAATCTAGAAAGAAATTCATGGAAATAGATTAGAGTGGAAATTATCTATTACAAGAAGATCCAAGCAACCCATTTGACACAGTTTGGGTATCCGCCCCCTCCAAATCTCTTGTTGAAATGTGATCCTACATGTTGGAGGTGGGGCCTAGGGGGAGGTATTTCAATCAGAGGAGTGGATCGTTCATGAAGTGCTTGGTGCCATCCCCATGGTAACAAGTGAGATTTGCTCTGTTAGTTCATCTTGAGAGCTGGTTGTGTGAAACAGCCTGGCATCTCTCCCACTTCCACTTTCACCATGTGACATGTCTGCCCTCCCTTTGCCTTTTGCCATCAGTAAAAGCTGCCTGATATTCCCATACATATTGTCATGCATTCTACTGCCACTATGACTGTGAATAAAAATAATCCAGGTACTCTGTCCTGGCACCTCTTCTTGGATAGTCTCAGATATTCCTTTATAACCATGCACTACAGACTAATATAGAAAATTGATATCAAGGAGTCAGGCAATTCTATAAAGATACCTGAAAATGTGAAAATGGCTTTGGAACTGGGTAATGGGCAGAGGTTAGAAGACTTTGGAGGGTTTAGAGAAAGACAGGAAGATGAGGGAATGTTTGGAACTTCTTAGAGACTGGTTTAATGGTTGTGATCAAGATGCTGACAGAAATATGGACAGTGGTGGCCAGGCTGATGAGATCTCAAATGGCAATGAGGAACTTATTGGGAAATGGAACAAAGGTTACCCTTGTTATGCCCCATCAAAGAACTTGGCTGCTATCCATGCCCTAAGGCTTTGTGGAAGGCTGAATTTAAGGATGATGACTTAGAGTATCTGGGAAAAAAAAAAATTCTAAGCAGCAAAGCATTCAAGAGGTGATGTGGCTGCTTCTAACAATCTATAGTCAGATATGGGAGCAAAGGAAAGACTTACAATTGGAACTCATAATAAAATGGAATCAGACTGTAAAAATGTTGAAGCCTGGAAATGTGATACAGAAGAAAAGAACATTTTCAGAAGAGGAATCCAAGAGGCCTGTGGAGCAACCACTTTGCTAGAGAGATTAGCATGACTCAGTGAGAGCCAGGTGCTAAAATTCAAGACTACAAGCAAAAGGTCACAAAGGCATTTCAGAAATCTTAGAGACAGTGCCTCCCACTACAGGCCCTAAAGCCTAGGAGGAAGGAATGGTTCCAGGGACCTTGGAAACAGTCCTGGCCCAGGACCCCACTTCCCTGCTTAGCCTCAGATGCTGCTCGCCACATCTCGGCCTCTCTGGTTCTGGCCAGGTATCAAAAGGGCCCAAGTACATCTCAGGTCGCTGCTCGAGAAGGTGCAAGCCTTAAGACTTGCTGGTTTCCATGTGGTGGTAGGTCTGCAGGCATAAAAATGCAAGTGCGAAGGAGATTTGGCAGCTTCCTCTTAGATCTCAGAGGATAAATACTGAAAAGTCTGGGTACCCGGGCAGAAGCCTGCCACAGGACTGCGCACCCACAGAGAGCCTCTACTAGGGCAATGTCAAAAGGGACTGTGGGGTTTGAGCCCCCACACACAGTCTCCATTGGAGAACTGCCTAGTGGAGCTGTGGAAATCAAGTCACTGCCCTACATACATGAGGATAGTAGAGCACCCTCAGCTTTGAAAGAGTTGCAGGCATCTGACTCTAACTCTTGATGGTAGTAGCTACATGGGGTGCTCCCAGAAAAGCCATGGGAGTGGAGCTGTCCAAGGCTTCAGGGATCCACCCCTTGCACCAGTGTGCTTTGTATGCAAGAAATGGAGTCAAGGACTGTTTTGGAGATTTAAGGGTTAACATCTGCTCTGCTGGGTTTCAGACTTGCCCTGGGGCAGGGTGGGGTGGTGGGGGCGGGGGGGGGCCTGTTGCCCCTTTCTTTTGACTGATTTCTCCCCTTTAGAATGGAAATGTTTACCCAACGACTGTACCACCATTGTATCTTGGGAGTAAATAACTTGCTTTTGATCTTACAGGCTCATAGGTGAAGGGAAATTGCCTTGAGTCTCAGATGAGACTGAAGACATTTGGGGTGATACAGAATGAGTTGAGACTTTTGGAGGCCTACTGGGAAGGTACGATTGGATTTTGCAATGTGAGAAAGACATGCGATTTGGGAGCATCTAGGGGCAGAATGATATGCTTTGAATATTTGTTCTTTGCAAATGTCATGAAATGTGACCCCCAATGTTGGAGGTGAGATCTAACGAAACGTGTTTGGGTCATGGGGACAGATCTCTCGTGAAGGGTTGGGTGCCATCCCCATGGGAATGCTTAAGTTCGAATTCCATTAGTTCACATGAGGGCTGGTTGTTTAAAAGAGTCTGGCATCCGTCTTGATTCCTCTCTCACCATATGACACATCTTCTCCTTCTTTGCCTTCTGCCATGAGTAAAAGCTTCCTGAGGCCTAGCCAGATGCTGGTGCCATGCCTGTACAGCCTCCAGAAGTGAGAGGAAACTTTTTTCTTTATAAATTACTCTGTCTCAAGTATTTTTTTATATCAACACAACATGGGCTAATACACTATGCTTAGAGTAAAATCAATAGACATGCTCCTTGATCTCACTTACGTGTGGCATCTAAGAAGGTTAAATTCATAGAAGAGTAGAAAAATGGTTACCAGAGGCTGGGGCAGGGGGAGGGAGTGAATGAGGAGTTGCTGGTCAAAGGATACAAAGTTTCACTTATACACAAGGAATACATTTTGAGATCTGTTTCACAGCAGGGTGACTGTAGTCAATAAAATGTGTTGTAAATTTTAAAATAACTGAGAGTAAATTCCAAATGTCTTATCACAGAAAAATAAGTAAATGAGATAAAAATATATTAATTGGCTTGATTTAATCATTCTATATTGTGTACATATACCAAAGCATCACACTGTACCCCATAAATGAATATAATTATGGTTTGTCAATTTAAAAAAGCATAATTTTAAAATAAAAAATAAAAACAAGAAAAACATGCTCTTTACTATACTTGTGCTACTTAACCTAATATATAAACATATATAGAATATATAAATATAGAAATTATAAAAAAACTAAAATTCACTTTGGTTGATAATCTTCTGAAAAGACACATAGATGCAGAAAGATGAAAATGAGTTAGTTTGGCAGCAATTTGTTTTCCAATGCCTCTTGATCTATTGTCCTGGAAGCTTGTGTGTTGACAGTTCCCTTGCTGCATTATCTCCTGGCATCTGTGGACTGACCCATGCTATCTGCCAGGTTTTTCCTAATGTGACTGGCCCTCTGGTTACTAGCTGACTCACCATGTTATCATGGGTTTTTTCTTCCATTACGCTCTGCCTCCCTAGACTTTATCTACCATCTGATGCTGTCCTCCTCTCCTACTATACCAATAGTTCATGCTCCTTTGAGCCAACACTTTCTGGTAGTATTCGTCCCAAGCATGGCAATGCTTAGCAAATATTAAATCTTAATAACTCATCTCAATCTATGGTACACTCTACAGGAGTTATAAAGAGCACAAGATATTTTAGATTCTTCTGCCTGCTAAATTATTTCAGAGGTCAGGATTTTTTGATAAGAATTTATTTAACTTATCTTGTCTACCCAGAATAATTTGAATAATCCCAAATATCTGAGTGACAGATTTTTTACCAACCAGCATTGGAATCTGATTTTCAGCAGTTTTTCTATATTGTTTCAATGAACCAGTTCAATAACCTGAACCAAAAAAAAAAAAAATCTTAAAGTAACCAGTGCTCATGAGTCTTTAAACTTTAATTTGTCTTTGCACATCACCGTCATGCAAGGAAACAGTAAGTATTTTCAAGAGGCATACTATGTTTGATAAATAGATTCTTTACTCAATGCTGTAACAACATAAACCATTAGCAAAAAGTAATGTATTTGTACTTTGCCCAGTTTGTAGGTAAATATTGAAGTATTTGAACATTTGCTGACTTTTTCCTTGTTCTTCTTGCAAATCTCATCAACTCCCACCACTTATTTGTATTTCACTTGGCTTCTTTAGGAAGATAAGTAGAGGGAAACAGGGGAATTTGCTATGATGCCCTCATCCATCTTAAAAGCCAGACAACTAAGTTCTTACAAAGAAAGAGTAAATGACACTGTCTACATTGACTTTAACCTTATGAAAATTACAAAAATTTAAATATAGTCTTGTAATCACAATTAAAGTCACTTTTCTATGGCAACATTTATTCATTTTCATTTTACTTTATGCTGTAATCAGAATTCTTGAAATTTGTAACATCAGGCTCATATAACATTTTGTAAACAGAGAAAAGTCTGTCTAAGTATTAAATAACTTTTTATCTTTAATGCTCCTAGAACATATATTCTTTAATTCATTCAACAAGCACTTGAGCATCTTCTACATGCAAGTTCACATGGCACAGGTCTTGAGTCTCCTTAGCATTTTATCACTAATACCTGGCATGTAGAAAATTTAATTTGAATAACCACAATAATCCCATTCATATTTTATGACAAACCATGCAATAATAGTTTAATACTAGATTTATTTATAAATTTTGACTTAGTTTTTAGATTTACATTTAGATCTACCAGATTTAACTTTAGATTTAGATTTATCAGATTTAGATTTAAATGCCATGTATAGTCTGGAGATCAGGATTCCTTAATGAAGTGGAATTCGAATAAGAACTGAAAAGGAGAACTCTTTAATCAAGTTAAGGGGAAGACTTGCTGTTCAGACAAAAAAAAAAAAAAGTGTTGTGCCCAAGATCCTAGGGTAGGAAGAACTATATCACAGTGAGGATCACTGAGGAGGACAGAGCGACCGGAGCAAAGAAGGTGAGGGAGGTTGTCCTCTCAATGTGTTGATCCTGCTGTATTAGTCTAGTCTCATGTTGCTATGAAGAAATACTCAAGACTGGATAATTTGTAAAGGAAAGAGGTTTAACTGACTCACAGGTACACATGGCTTGGGGGGGCCTCAGGAAATTTACAGTCACAGCAGAAGGTACCTCTTCACAGGGTGGCAGGAGAGAGAAGTGAGTGCAAGCAGAGGAATTGCCAGATGCTTATAAAACCATCAGATCTTGTGAGAGTCACTCACTCTCAAGAGAAGAGCATGGGGTAAACTGCCCCCATGATTTAGTTCCCTCTACCTGGTTCCTCCCATGACACTTGGGGATTATGGAGATTATAATTCAAGAGGAGATTTGGGTGAGGACACAGCCAAACCATATCCCCAGTATTGCCCAATCCTCTGTTCCATCTACCCCACTTCTATCCCAAAGCTCAAAAAGCAGCTGATTCCGAAAAGACAGATACCGGATCTCCTGTTGGTTTAAGGCTTACCCCGTATGACTGACAGGTTGGCCTGGCTGGTTCAGATTCAGACAGGAAAACTGACGTTGCTCCATGCAGATGCCCTGTCCTAGCATAGACTGACTTTCTTAGTGTCTGCGGGGTCCTTATGTCACCCACAGTGGAGTTGACAGCACAGTATTTCATAATGAGGCCTGTTCTGGAAAGATAACTCTAAATGAGAATCTGAGGGCCAAAACAGATCTGCATTATTCCAAATTCTGTGCTAAAGCAGATTGCATTGTAGCTGGCCTTTGATGTGTTCTCAGAGTCTAATAATAACTTAAAAATGAAGACAAGCATCTGTCTAGAAAAACCTCTAAAGGGTTGTATTTAAAATGCTTTGCAATGGCAAATTAACAGAGTTGTAATTGACGTTTTCTTCTTCCTTCCTGTAGGAATGAATTGTAAGATTCGGGAATGCATTTTTTAATATTTTGACAGAAACCTACATCTTTTAATCTTTTTAAGTATGTAATTATAGGACATGGGCCTGCTAGAATTGCGCTCCACATGGGTGGTGGAATAACATGCCCTTTACAAAATGAATTATAATAGATTTTGGATAAAAGCGATAAACACGAGATCACATTTTATTAACACGGAGAATGTCACAGTTTCGTAAAAGTAAATTTGCTACATAAAAATAGTAATTAATAGTTGAATTAATGACTAGATACCATCGAGAGTGTACTCAACATCCTAAAATTTTAATTTTAGGGTATGAACCCCAATGCAGATTATGAGTTTTGGGTGATTATGACGTGTCAATGTAGGTTCCTCAATTGTAATAAATGTATCACTCTGGTGGAGGATTTGATAATGGAGGAGGCTATGCATATGTGGGGACAGGAGGTTCTATGGGAAATCTCTGCGCCTTCCACTCAATTTTATTGTGAACTTAAAACTACTCTAAAAATAAAGTTTATTTTAAAAAATTAAAAAGCGATCTGATGAAATAATCTTAATTGTTATGGAAACCATAGTTTTTAAAATAATGTAAGTTTACATTTAGAATATCAGGAACATAAGGCAATTCATCCACCTCAAGGTCAATGTGTCTGCTCAGCGAGTACTGAGTGATTCTATAGCTGGGCCATTGCTACAATGCTTTCTGTATTCTCAACACTGCATGAGGCACTTCTGCCCACTTTTTCATTGATTCCTCACAAGAACCTCAGGAAACAGGTCCTACTTTTATTATCAACTTATAAACAGGAAAATAGTGAGGTTCAGAGAGGTTCATTAAATACTCCAAAGTCACACAGACAGTTGCTGTCAGAGGGATAAAAAAAGACCTTGCACATGTCTGAGTAGCTAATTCTTCTGCTTTGCACATGTCTGAGTAGCTAATTCTTCTGCTTGGCTTTTTTTTTTTTTTTTTTTTTTTTTTTCAAGTGGATAAATAAGGTTGTAAGAAAGAATACCTTTCTACCCAAATATGCTTTACTCTCCTGAAAAAAAAGTGAAATGTAAATACAGTCTTTGAAGCTAGTTTTGAATGTAACTAAAAACTGTAATGCCAGATGAGATAATTAGATTATGAAGTGAGCTCTAACAGGGTTAGGAGAGATGTACGAGAATGCACCCATCAGTTTCCTGGCTGCTGGTGAAGACCTAAGCACTCTCCTCTTCTGGATAAGTTTTAGGGCTTATCCAAATAAGTTTTAGGGCTTATCCAATTTCATGCCAAAGTGGGTAGAAGTAGAAGAATATTCTAAGCACGCAGAAACATCTAAACAAAGTAAGGATGCGTGAGCCTCTGTATTCAGGGCACTGCAAATTATTGTTCAAAATAAATCTTTAGGCTAGGAGCAGTGGCTCACTCCTGTAATCCCAGCACTTTGGGAGGCTAAGGTGGGTGGATCACCTGAGGTCAGGAGTTCCAGACCAGCATGGCTAACGTGGCGAAACCCTGTCTCTAGTAAAAATACAAATATTAGCTGGGTGGGCGGTGCCTCTAATCCCAGCTACTCAGGAGGCTGAGGCAGGAGAATCACTCAAACCCAGGAGGCAGAGCTTGCAGTAAGCCAAGATTGTACCACTGCACTACTGCACTCCAGCCTGGGCGAGAGTGACACTCTGTCTGAAATATATATAAATATAATAAAAATAAATAAATGTTTAACTATCATCTTGAAAGATTCTGATTTGGAGTTTTTACTACAATTATAATTATTCACAGATAGTTCTTATAAAAGTTCACTTCATGAGTTTCTGAGTTTAGTGTAACTTAGTTTGATAACATCAGGAGAAAAGAATGGTATCCTCTAGGAGTTTACAATCAGAAGAGAAGAAAGAAATATTGTGTCAATGTGGACCAAGAAAGACAAATGTTTTGAATGTCTGAGTCCGTTTACACATTACAGCAAAATGCCGCATTTGCAGGAAAACCTTTAGGGGGGAAAAAAAGAAAAACCACAGCAATCTAAATTATCTTCTCCGTTTCCCAAGGCATCTGGGCCAAGTTTCATATCTGATGAAAATAAGTCCAATTCTGTAACTTTTGTTTTTGGGAGAATAGACTGAGAAGCATGAAAAAAAAAAAAAAAAGAAAAGAAAAGAAAAAAAGCAAATTCTTGTTCTTCTTACTTCTCTTCCCTCTGTTCTTTCTCTCCCACCATCCCCTTCTTCCTTGTGTTTTTTTTTTTTTTTTTTTTAACAACCGAATTAAACATTACTTAATCCCATCTGGGAGCCACAGTCATTTTTCAAAATCAATTTTTAAAGACATTGTTGTCATATGTTTACCATCCAGGTGTCTACTTTCTCAAGGTAACAAAAAGGTTCACAAAGATTCTTATCTCAAACCGATAAACAGATGCAAACAGAGCCGGGCCTATCTGGGCTACCACAAGGCCTGCTTGACTAATTGCCCTGATAGATCCTTCTCCTGATGCCTAATGTTGTTATTGCACCCAGCATAGCTGAGATAGCACATGTTTAACCCCTGACCCTCCAGCTGCCTGGACCATGCCGCTCTGGAACTAACTGTTCTCCATCATCACTTCCTCCTCATGGCAGCCAGAGAGAGAGATCTGTTTCTAAGCAAATAGCAAAGGCTCTGACCCCGTCATGAGTCACCAGTCTGTCTACCCACTTCCAAGATCCCCCTTTATGTATTTATTCAGCTTGTCAGAGTTCCTGGCCAAAAGGACAGTGATTTTTGAGTTAAATGGGATTCATGCTAACTCTGGGAACAGTAATTTCATAAATCTGAGATGTGTTAAATGACTTCTAAAAGCTTCATATGAAACAATCCATCTCATTCTATCCTTTTTAAGGTAACTTTTTATTCAATAAAAATGATAAAATAGCACAAGACACAGAATAAATAAAAGGCAAATATTCCAGGGCCATTTATTACGATGTAGGGAAATGCCTAATTATTCTGTGCCTTGGAGCACTGATTTATAATTACTATAAGACAGGCTAAATACTATTAGTAACAGCAGAAAGGAGAAGTAAATGTATTTTATCTAAGATAGTTCATCCTTCTCTTATAGTATGTTTCACAAGTCTTATTCACAGGACTTAACACTGGTCAAATTTTAGCAGATACTGCCAACACATGGAAATTCAGCTTCTGATTGTCCTGGCTAAGTTTTGCCGCGCAAAAATTTCACATTATACCACATTGCAGAAACGTTACACAGTAATAGCACAACAGCGAGCAACAGTTCTTATGGCCATTTGGGTTAATTAATGAAATTATATTGTCTGTATGCAAAGGCAGAAAATAACTGGAGAAACAGAAAGGTGTAACCTTTATGGAGTATATTTGAATGTATGTTCATTTTTGTAATATCTCAAAAACTTAAGTAGACATGAAACATTATAGGCTATAATGCTGGGGAGAATAGTCCATTCAGATATACGTTGCTTTTTAGTTTTCACTAAAGCATTTAACATAGAATCAAAACGTGGCTGAATTATAAAACTGCTTCTATCTTTCTAACACTTTGTTTAATCTGGTCTTTAGACCTTTAAAATTGTTTCAACCAAAAAAAAAAGAAGCATACTTGTTTTGTGAAATCAATTCCTGAATGCTAATGTTATTATCAATCATTATTATCCTTCTCTCATAATCAATTCTTGATACTTTGCTCTGTCTGTTAAGGAAGCAGAATCGTAAAATATTGAGTGAATTGACAAAGTATTGCAGACTACTGAGAACAGCAACAACAACAAGATAAATATTCAAAGTTTTTGTGTCTTTGGAAGTACTTTAAAGGGAATGTGATACAGAAGGAATCCTTGACATCAGAAGATGGTCTAGGTTTAGCTTCATCTACATAGCTGCAAGCCTGAATCTCAGTTTTCTTTCAAATGGGGTTAATGAAACCTTTCTAACCATCTTCTGAAGTCTAAATGATGTCAACTGCCCAGCACAGTGACTAAAATTTTTAAAAAGCAAAGGCTAGATCCATTTAAAGTCCCTTCTTGCCTTTGCTTGTAAAACTGACTAAAGATTCCACCTTAGTTCAATTTACCTTCAAGCTGCTTTGAGAATAATTTAAACCAACTCACACAAGTTTTGGAAAGCTTGTTTCATTGGGAGGTAGCTTATCTTCTAAAAAGAAAAAAAAAAAAAAACTGACGTTAAACATTAACAGGTATGGCTCAACTGAAAGAGAGAAAGAAATTTAGGTGAATTTCTAGAGGTAATAAACTCATGTATTAGAAAATTTTGGCGGGGAATGCCAAACAGCAGAATCATATGGGGTAAGGTTCAGAGGATAAGGATGTTACAGGATAGGAATTAACAACAAGGGCTCTGAGATGGAGCGATCCTGGGCTTCACTCAGCAGAAACTTTAGACTTAGTTCCCTCTTTTGTAAAATGGGATAATAATACTTGTTTCATAAAATTATTTCCTAGGATCAAATGAGATAAGGTGAGTAAAGTACTTACTGTAGCAGAGGAGACAGATTTAATAAACGCCATTTTAGTGTCAGTAGTATTAATATTAATTAATTATACGTGTGAGATGATTCTGAAGTTATTGAGAATGCCACGATGCTTTAAGAGTGTTAGCGTGTTCGCACTCCCACGGATCTAAATTTGTGTCCGTAATCATCTCTTAAATATTAATTCATGATGACGAAAATATCTTTCTCAACTTCCCCTTTCTTTTTTTCTTCACTAACTCTCCAACTGGTGGCATCCATTCAAGTTAATGTCAATATAGCATCCCATGTTAGGGTGAGCTCCAGAATGTTAGGCTAACAAGAAAATTCTCCTTTTTAAAAATGATTTATATACTCAAAGCCTAAAATTAATCATGTCTCCAAACGTTTCGATCTGATAGTGCAGAACACTGGGCATATAATTTACCAGATTTTCAATGAATCCAAACAAAGTTTGACAAATATGGGGAAAGTGGACCAAGAATTTTTCTATACCTGGTATCTATCTATCTATCTATCCAGGTATCTACCTATCTGTCTTTCTATATATAAGATGTAGTATTTTTAAATAAGTTTACAAATAAAAGGTTTGTGGCATGTAGTGTCCAGTTTTATTAATAAAATGAACTATTTAGCTATGTAATACATCTAACTAAATGACACTCCCATTTTCCTGCCAAATTACGTAGAAAGACATGATAAGAAAACTACTTTTTCATGTAGTAACAACCAATAGTCATACTGCTCAAGAACAACTGTAGCATTGGGCTCAAAGGTTTAACATCCCAGCAATGATATTTTTAAATCATACCTTGTTTAAACAAATGTAAGTAATTGGATTTCCTTCTATATTAAAAAATGTGCCAGATAAATGCTATAAATCTGAAAGCAGAAAAGTAGGGAAGAAATAGTAATTTATATGCCACAATGGAGTGTTTCACAATTTTTGTTTAACAACACATATTTTATCCTGCTTACACCTTGATCTATAGGACCCCACTGATTACAAGGCTGTAAATTGTATGAAGAGCTCTGCAGAAAATCATAAAAGGGCAGCAAGGGGACCTTATATCATGAAGTCACTTGGTCCCTAAGACTCAACCAGGACTTTGATATTTAGTTTAAACACAACCATATATTCTTATTAATAATGAATAGAGCCACTTGTTTCAATTTCATAAGCCCGGTGCACCAAAGCTGGTGAAATTTCTATTACCCATGACCTGGATATTAATCCTACAATTTAAAAAAAAAAAAAAAAAGGCTCCATTTTTCAAATGTTGACTTAATGCTGAAACAATGAGATACAACTTTCCCAGAAATTTTGGCACATTGAACAGAGAAATAAGGGTGACCATTCTTTGTTCACTGGGAGAGCTATTAAAAATGCTTTTGCACAGGAAATACTTTTTTTCTCCCCAGGAATTAGGGGATATCTTCAGGAAACTCAGCAGATTAATCACATGAGCCCTGGCTCAACTTTATTTAAAAGTAAAGCATAAGTCTTAATGCTTATCCCAAAATGCAAAATACCTCTTTCGGCATTTCAGTATTTCATGATGTCGCTATTTCTTGTTTGAATATTTTCCTATTGGCTCAGAAACTGATCACAAAGGTTTTTGTTTTTTCCTTTTTCAAAAATCATTTTTTTGTTTTTAGTAGTTGGATAAGGGAGCGATAAGAGAAGAATCTTTGTTAAACTTGCCTGGATTTTTAACATGAAACAGCAAGATTAAAAACAGTATTATCTAAATTCATAAAGTGAAATATAGGCCTAAGCACAGAAGTTTTCAGAACTTTGAATTTCAATTGACTTAATGACTTTGTACCAGTTGTTTTCTAGTATGTTTTTAATCAGAAAACCTAATTCAAAGAAACGAGTGCTTCCTCATTTTTTGTTGGGGAAGAGAATATTCTGCCTTTTGGTATTATAGACTTTCCACATAAGTCTGGAACATTGTCTACCTTTTCTAAAAGTTCTTCTAAGAAATTGTATTTCCTTGCACTTCTAATGGAGAAGTTACAGCTTATATCCATGTTGCCAAACTCAAAGCTATTCCCTTTGGCTAAGTCTTAGAATAATTACAAGTACAAAAGTATGTATTGCACAATCACTGCTCTAAGCCTAGAACTAAACACTCAGGATAGTGGTCAAGGTCGAGGGGAAGGCCGTGGAAACAGAAGATCTTGACTCTGCTTTTAAACAGCACATATTCTGATTGGCGTTCACTAAATAAGAACCTGCTTCTGAAGCCATATGTTGGTGCAGATTGAGGCTATGTTGCAGACGCAGAAGGTAAAGAGTAGAGGGAGAGTTGGATTTATGAGACAGGGTGATCTCCTGAAAGATGTTTGGCTGAGACATTCTAAATGGAAGCATGGACAACAAGCAGGATGTAATGGAAGGGAGGTACAGGGATGGGCCAGTGGATATGGATGCTGAGTTTACAAAGGCTAGAACTCTCTCCTCCTACCCTAGTTCTCTACATTTTTCCACCCATCCCCCATGCTCCCAGTAGCATTCAGGAAAATGCATGGGAAAAAGTGGTCCATTTGCATTTTTATACATGCAACTTTCCAGGCCCTCAACTTGAGCACAAAAGTCAAGAGCATATATTTAAATAACTGATAGTACATAATTTTACTTCTGGTCTACCTCATAGGTGGGGATTACGCCCATGATAATAATCTCTCTGAATCTCAGTTTTCTTATCTGTGAAATGGGGATATTGACAATGGAGTTGGGAAGATTAATTTCTTTAATATATACAAAGCATTCAGTCCAGTGCCTGGCACCAAAAAAGCACTCAATACATGCTTGCTGTTGATATTATACTTATGGAGTTTATTCCCAAAACAGAGATGCCTTGGGCAGTCTATATCATGATTTGCAGTATTTTACCTTCGATTTTCTGCACCATGAACAGAGTGAATGGAGAGCAGGAATGAAGCATTTACTTACAAAAAGAAGATGTACTAATTTATATACATTTATGTAATTTGGGATGTGATGTCTAAGGACTGAAATTCTGTATTTTATCCCTCCACCCACCTTCTCCCCAGTTTATAATTACAATGGTAATTTATAATAAGACCACAAGGTCCTATTATATCTTTGGTGGGTGACTCTTTGTGCACCTGTGAGAAAGTGTGCAAATCTGAAATCACTCAAGATTCTCCAAAATTGCTCAAAACATCGTGCTAAGAACAAACAGATATCAGGGATAACCATGAAATATTTTATCAGCCAACACAGTTTCCTTCTAATAAAGAGCAAATGTGATATATAAATGGTAACCATGGCGAATAAACGTAACTCCCCATCCTTATTTTAGGCTTTTTTCTTTTTTTTTTTTTTTTTTTTTTTTTTTTTGAGACGGAGTCTCGCGCTGTCGCCCAGGCTGGAGTGCAGTGGTGCGATCTCGGCTCACTGCAAGCTCCGCCTCCCGGGTTCACGCCATTCTCCTGCCTCAGCCTCCTGAGTAGCTGGGACTACAGGCGCCCACCACCGCGCCCGGCTAATTTTTTGTATTTTTAGTAGAGACGGGGTTTCACTGTGGTCTCGATCTCCTGACCTTGTGATCCGCCCGCCTCGGCCTCCCAAAGTGCTGGGATTACAGGCGTGAGCCACCGCGCCCGGCTTTTTAGGCTTTTTTCTACTGTAAATGAAAAACTTGACATTTAACACTAACGCAATTTTAAGAGAATCTGTCATAAATATTGGTATCCCAATGGCAGTGTTTTAACACATTGGATATGATGATAATAAAAACATTGTGTTTAACTGTTTCAACCTCCTATGGTCTTAGCCTGCAATACCTATTTCCCAAAAGCTTACTTCTTAGCCACCTTGTCTCCTACAAGCACTAGTCCAAGTTGAGCAACTTGAAAGATAGCATTTCAAATAAAATGCTCTCAATATATTTATCTTCATGGGCAATTTGTAACAAACCTGGAATAGCTATATTCTGCCAAATGAAACACTGTAAAAGATGATTAAAAAAAAATTTACCAACAGGTTGTAGTCAAGAGACTATTAAGAGTTTCTACTTCTGCTAGTCAAAAGAAATTACCTGCAGTCCTTTGAGCCATATAATTCCAGAAAGGTCAGGCACTCTGTCTCTAAGAAAGCTGGCTGGTGCCGAGGAAATAACCCACTGGGAGACCACGGAGGAGAAAATTTTCAAAGCACTCAGCTAACTTCTGCTGCAAGATTTCCCATTAGCAGGACCTGGTTGTTTCGATACCAGATTTACATTCCCCAGGAGGAAAGCAAAACAAATTTGGAATACGAGGGTTCCTGCTCCCCAGAAACTAAATTTGCTTTTAAGTAGAAAGAGTAAGAAGTGATCAGGTGGTTCTCTTATTTTCTAAGCCAAGCAAGTACATTTTTCAAAATATCATATATATATATATATATATATGTGTGTGTGTGTGTATGTAGTGTGTGTGTGTGTGTGTGTGTGTGTGTGTATAAAGGGAAATCAGGAAAGCAAATTTAAGATTTGGGAAAAAATTAGACTTACAAAAGGGATGTTTAATGACACCTTTTGAAGCAAATTTTTTACTAGCTAATTAGTAATTACAAATGCCTTTGCATATTTTCACTTGAATCAGGAAAGAGGAAAATGGCCATTCTCTGAACATTCCTGCTGTTTCAATTCACAGGACAGAAATTTAGTTACGCTGTGAATGGAGAGAGTAGAGAGTATATAATAGTATTTTTTCAGCATAGGTCAACAGCCTGGTTCTGATCCATGGCTAAATTTTAAGCCACCTATGGCAAAAAGAGAAAAATTAAAATAATGTTCATAAATAAAGCTATTTAATGTAAAGAACCATCATTATGTATTTCCTATCTTTAAGAAATATTGATGATGGTAAATGTTATTTTCACTCCTAATGTCTTTAATGAATAAATTTGAAGTGAGCCACTATATGTTAATCTCTAAGCCTTTTTTTTTTCTTATTGACAAAATTTAAAAGTCAGAAACCTTCCAGTATATACTGAACGCATCGAGCTCATAATCATGTAGCATGGCTTCATTCACCAGGAAATGAGCTTTATCTTGCCTACATTTGGGACGAAAACATAGTAAGTACACTTATATATGTTCTCCATTGTGTGTTTTGAGAGGCAGAAATCAATCTGCATACGTACAAATGTAGATTCCTGTATGACATGCTGACCTACTACAACTTTGAAATTTTGAGATATTTCCAATAACCACTGAATCCAAGGGCGATTTTCTCTTTGGATCACCTTTTCTCCAAGGATGATTTGGCAGATGCTCTTTCATGAAGAGGCTCTCTAAGAACTAATATTTCCAGATTCATACAATCCAGAAACAAACAAACAACCAACAAAAACCCCTAGCACAGAGAAACTGTGGCCCGGGAACCCAGAAGAGATGAGAGCCCTGCTTCAACAAGGAACTAAAAAGTGCCTCCAGGCGACCCATGCTATCAATAGATGCATCATCAGCCTGACACCTAGAAGAGTGGGAAGAGCTGGCAAAAGGGTTGTAGATTGGAAATAAAATGTCATGGACTGACAGGTTTAAAACCTAATTGTCTGGTATTACTGTCACAATTCATAATAATGTGAAAATGACCAAAGCCTGGAAAAGAATGTAAGTCTAGTTATCCTGTGTATAAGCAAATGCATGGGGCTGCATGATAGAAACTGCCAGATTCAAAGGCATCATATTCCTTTGCAGCTGGTCAAAGAGGAGAATGAGAAAACTGTAGTACTTAGCCTGGGTATGTCGTTTCTTGCCCTTTCCTGCTAGCTTCTGGACTTTTCTATCAGAATTGTGGATAAGACAGCACAAACTGGGTAGATGGAATTCAGAACTTGATGGTTTTAAGTCCCAAGAGATGACAAAAGAAGTGGCTGACAACTGGGTTAACACCCTGCAGCATCTGGTAGGAGTTAGGCTACTGTCACCCATTTATCATTACTTCCATCTCCAAGGATAGAGAGCACCCTTTGTTGAGTGTCTCAGAGTCCTTGGAAATGCATTAGTCATTTGCTCCCACAGATAAGTGAGGATGCTCCTCCCATACATCTTACAATTATGGACGGTTCCCAGAAAATATAAGATAATATAAGAAATGTGCCTAACTGTCAGGATAGTAGGAGTTTTGCATCAAGAGTCATATATTAGTCACCCTGCTGCACATCTAAAACTCTATGTTGAAAACATATCAACTCCTGTAGTAGCGAAAGTGGCAAGACCTCCTTTGATTTATATCTATGCATTAGGTTTTAATTTTCCAAATGATAAAGGAGGAGCCAGTGATTTTGAGTTACATAGTTTTCCCAAGTACGATCCTACAAAAGAAAATAATCCATATTCTAAGGATGAATCTGTAAATTCAAGTTTGCCTTGTTCCTAATGCTGTTCCTTCAAGGATCTGACGTTAAAAATAAGAGCATACAAGGGATATTTCTTATCTGTCTGACATCCAGAGCGTCCACACATTTGACATTGGCTATGACAGTAATGAAATTTGGGGAGAGAATTCTGGGACTCGTCCTCACTCATCAGGAATGTCACACGTCTGTGCCTCTGCTATTATTTGAACCATGGAATAAAAGGTGTAGGCACAAAGCCATGGGAAACCATTCGATGAGGATAGAATAGTCTAGATTATTAGCCCAATTCTGACTTGCTGAATTGTGTGACTACTAGAAGTTGCTTCATGTCTATGGATTTTCAAAATAGAACATTGTCATAAATATTGTCAAGTACTTTTCAGCACTGAATCTCTGCCATGCTATATAACCTCAAACCAATTCACTATCACCCATTCTTTCTCCTTTGAGATGAGGGGCAGGATGGTCACTAGAGGCTTTTCCAAGTATGAGATTTCATCCTTTCTGACGTCTAATTCAACCAAATATGTTGGGCATTTATGGTATAAAACTTAGTTTCACATGGATTATTTTCCCATAAGAGTTATTATTAGCCCTATATTATATATTTTTTAATTCCAAAGCTGAGAGAAGCTAAGGGATCTGCTTTGAGATCCCATTTTAACCGGAAAGGATGAGTTGGGTTTTTAACTTCTCATAAAATAACTTCAAATCCAAGATTCAGACTTCCTCAGTGAAGCCACCTTAACTCTCTCTCATGAATGTTCTTAAGGATTTGATCTTTAGGCCTCTTTTTTCCTTTAAACCTCTGGGAGGGCCTGTGGCCTGCTTCACTCAGAAGGTAAGTAAACCAGCCATCTCAGCCTTTGCAGTTCTTACCTCAGATCTGATCTTCATCAAAACCCTCTTACATGATAGCAAGGTGGTTCTAAGCTGTCTTGGGAGTTGGGGCACAAAGCAGGTAAAGATGGCAAGGCCCTGCAGTGCTGGCCATTCCTGAAAACTCAGGACTAAGTTTTTTCTTGAGTTTCTGGAGAAACTCTGGAGATAGTATAAACCTCCAGTGTAGATGTTTATTTTATTTTTTCTCAAAACATATTCAAAACCTCCAAAGGTATAAACATTAGTGAAACACAAATTCCTACCCTCTCTCTTCCTCAAGTGTCCCTTCCCCTGGTAAGCATGGTAAAAGAAGGACTTTATCTCACAATCTTTATAAACTATTGACCATGAATGATTGCTTCTCTCATCTCACTCAGCTTGGCCAGTGCTACTACGAACTCCTGGTAGGAAGCTGCTTTCTGCATAGGTGCCAGTGGACAGGTAACATGGCTTATCATGCATATATCTGACCTCAGTGAATGATGACAAAACACATCAAATTAGAAACTCTCTGTGTGAAATACAATTTTTCCTATAGTTCAAATTACCTGTGGCCCAATACATACTATTCTTCCTGGATAATTTTTAAACAGTAAAGTTAGGCAAGTGGAGATTAAAATAGCTGGTTTATACTAATAAAAATCAGATTTGAGGATGTGGCTTAGGTGTGTGACCACAATGGACTTCCTACTAGTGAACCCCAGAATCAGCCTTATGCCCCTAAGCCCAGGCAGCACTGAATAACCATAGGTTTCTCTGTATTGATGTTGTCCCTGTCACGTGGAGTGGGAGGACTAGGCAGAATGCATTCTCTCTGTGGGCATACTAGTTCTCAAGGGGAAAAAAGGGAGAAGGGGTACCCTGTGCTTATGAGTTCCTTACCCAAACTCAGCATTCTGACAACTTCCTCCTCTTCCCTGGAAGAAGCGTAAGTGAGTGGGTGGGGAAGGAGGCCAGGAATGTTTAGAAAAATATGCTCTTCTCCTCAGAAACCAGAGAAATGGGGAATAAGTGAATCCCCAAACACAGAAGATAAGCATCTTTGGACTTAAGCAGTTCCCGCTCATGTGGAAGTTTCTAGTTTCTAACTTTGCTTAGGTATTTGTAGCTTTCATATCAGTCTATGAAAATGCCAGCTTCTCCTAAGGTTTTTCTAACCTCTATTGTAAAATCAGTTGCCCACTTTTTGGAAAACTCTTGTCCTCTGACACCGGATGGCTTATACTGTTATCTATCGCTTTCTTTGCATAAGTAGCATTTCCCATGTGAATTTCTCAGCCTGTAATAACAGCCTCAAAGGGACTCATTCAGGATAGCCCACGGTGATGGCATTTGGCATCTAAATTCATGGCATAATTCACTTGAGCAGGTGGGCACTTTGGGATGAATTTTGGCACTCGTAGTCTTGCCAGAGTGGATGTTTCTCCCTACACCCCCTACCCTGGCATCTGTGTCCTTTGTGGTCTATAGATATACCTTTCTATTCTCTTACACTGCTGGTTGTCTAGGAGCAAATATTGACTGTCTCACAGCCAGCACCCAAGGACAGATTCTTTCAGTTAAAATGTCATAGGTATGGTTTACCATTAACAGACGTAATGACCAGCCAAGTTAGAATAATAATCTTTCAAAATTTCTGTGATGAGCATTGACTTAACACCGTGATCTAGTGACTTTAAACTCTTCTTCCCACACTACATTTTGTTTCACTCTTTGAGAACCAAATCATGGCTTCCTTGACTTTTATATGGGATATCCAATTAGTACTTTTCAACAATTTAAATTCAGTCATCCTGTAAGTGTCATTTGGAGTCTGCTTTGATGAAATCTTATCTGAGAACTCTAGCTGAGGACTGACTCTGATCTCATATAGTACTTGTCTGCATGAACTATTTCCATATTATATTATTTGTCTTGGCTTAAGCAAAATTCAAAAATCCCTAGTACTTTCTTGAAAGCACTGACCTTGGCTTACACATGTCGCAAATCTTCTACATTATGTGTTCACTGAATGCTAATTGGTCGGCTAAAGAATTTGTACTCGTCTGACACTGTGTTTGAGAATAATGCTGCCTAATTACTCATACTTCTTTATCAGAGTGCCATGCTTTGATTCAACTTAATGGGGATAGGAGGAGGAGGAAGAGGAGGAGGAGGAGGAAGGAGAGAACTAAGAAATTGAAGCCAGATAATTAAAATGATTCAGTCCAAAGATGTCCTGTTAGTTAACAACAGATATAAGACCCAAAATTTAGTTCTTCTGACAGTAAGATGAGGTTTCTATGTCATCATGCTGAATCTTTCTGAGCTACGTTGGCACTTTCTCTTGTCCAGGAAGCTGTCCCTATTATCAAAATTAGAGCCTGAAGCCATAGAGGATTGAGATCGAATTGATTTTAGGTGGGGTACAGCAATCTGCCTTTTTAGCAAGCACCCAAGGTGATTTTAAGCAGATAGTTTCAAAACAACCTGGGAAACAACTCTAGTCTTACCATCAATTATTCTTGCTATCTTCTACTTACTGTATTATTTTTTCCCTAGGCCTAACTCCAGTATATTTGTATTGTGGTGAGTAAGAATGTTTGGAAATAGTCAGGAAACAGTCATGTCATCAACAAGACAGTGTTTTATTGCAGCAAAAGTGACTTTAGTCTACCACCACCACAGCCATAGCCACATGCCTGTAAGAGTAACACAAAATCACAGGCCTTTTCCTCCTACCTACTCACAACAAGCCCCAGGATCCAGTGTATAACAATCCTCTCTACTTTACAAGCTTTTAACCAGCAGTGACAGACAATTAGATTCACTAATTTGAATGTATTTCTGACATACTTAATAAAAGAAATAGCAGCAATATATTCTCCAAAAGCAGTGGACTTCAAAGACAAATTCCATTTACTATTGTACCTTCAAGAGTAGGACACAATAAATTTTTTAAAATTATTTTTATTTAAGTAGTTTTGGACATATAATAAGTTTTTGGTTACATGGATAAGTTCTTTCAGTGGTGATTTCTGAGATTTTAGTGCACTTATCACCCGAGCAGTATACATTGTACTCCGTAGTCTGTATCTCTCACCCTGCTGAGCCCCCAAAGTCTATTACATCATTCTTATGCCTTTGCATTCTCATAGCTTAGCTCCCACTTATCAGTGAGAACATATGGACACAGAGCAGGGAACATCACACCCTAGGGCCTGTCGTGGGGTGGGGGCATTTGGTTTTCTGTTCCCGAGTAACTTCACTTAGAAAAATGGCCTCCAGCTCCATCCATGTTTTCAAGAAAGACATGCTCTCGTTCCTTTTTATGGCTGAGTAGTAGTACATGGAGTATATATGCCACATTTTCTTTATCCACTCATTGGTTGATGGGCACTTAGGTTGGTTCCGTATCTTTGCAATTATGAACTGTGCTGCTATAAACATGCCTGTGCCTGTGTCTTTTTTTCATGTAATGACTTCTTTTCCTTTTGGTAGATACTCAGTAGTGGGATTGCTGGATCAAATGGTAGCTCTACTTTTAGTTCATTAAGGAATCCCCATACAGTTTTGCATAGCGGTTATACTAATTTACATTCCCACCAGCAGTATAAAAGTGTTCCCTTTCCACCACACTCATCCCAATATCCATTGTGTTTTGACTTTTTAATTATGGCCACTCTTGCAGGAGTAAGGTGGTATCTCACTGTAGTTTTAGTTTGCAATTCCCTAATGATTAGTGATATTGAGCATTTTTTTCATATGTTTATTAGCTGTTTGTATATCTTCTTTTGAGAGTTGTCTGTTCATGTCCTTTGCCCACTTTTTAATGGGATTATTTCTTTGTTGTTGCTTATTTGTTTGAGTTTCTTGTAGATTCTGGATATTAGTCCTTTGGCAGATGCATAGTTTGCAAATATTTTCTTCCACTCTGTGGGTTGTCTGTTTACTGATTATGTCTTTTGATATGCAGAAGTTTTTTCATTTAATTAGGTCCCATTCATTTATTTTTGTTTTTGTTGCATTTGTTTTGGGGGTCTTAATCATGAATTGTTTACCTAAACCAATGTTCAGAAGAATTTTTTGACGCTATCTTTTAGAATTTTTATGATTTCTGGTCTTAGATGTAAGTCTTTGATCTATCTTGAGTTGATTTTTGTATAAGATGAGAGATGGGGATTCAATTTCATTTTTCCACATGTGGTTTGCTGGTTTTCCCAGAACCATTTATTGAATAGGGTGTCCTTTCCCTAATTTATGTTTTTGTATATGTTGTTGTATATTTGGCTATAAGTATTTGGCTTTATTTCTGGGTTCTCTACTCTTGTTCCATTGGTCTATGTGCCTATTTTTATACCAGTACCATGCTGTTTTGGTAATTATAACCTTGTAGTATAATTTGAAGCTGGGTAATGTATTGCCTTCAGATTTGTTCTTTTTGCTTAGTATTGCTTTGACTATGTGGAGATTTATTTATTTATTTATTTCGAAACGGAGTTTCACTCTTGTGGCCCAGGTTGGAATGCAATGGCGTGACCTCGGCTTACCACAACCTCTGCCTCCCAGGTTCAAGTGATTCTCCTACCTCAGCCTCCCGAGTAGCTGGGATTACAGGCATGCGCTACCATGCCCAACTAATTTTGTGTTTTTAGTAGAGATGGGGTTTCTCCATATTGGTCAGGCTCATCTAGAACTCCTGACCTCAGGTGATCCATCCGCCTCGGCCTCCCAAAGTGCTGGGATTACAGGCATGAGTCACCATGCCCAGCCTATGTAGGCTTGTTTTTTGTTCACTTTAATCCAGGCACATATCTTAAAATGCCCAATTTGTCCACAAACTCATGCTTATGTTATATCTGTGTGCTACACTGATTAGGACACAAAATGTAGAGGACTACGTGCTCACAAACTAGGCATTCCCGATAAGTCCTGCTCTTGCAAACGAAGCAGGGCTTTCCCAATAAGTCCTGCTCTTGCAAACGAAGCAGGGCCTTGGGGGCTTGTTTATGTGTAAACATCTTAAAAATCCAGAAAGTCACGGAAAGGTCAGAAAAACAACAATGTGTCTTGTGACTTGGCAACATTCCACAAACGACTGTATAAAATAAAGCAGAGCGCGCCATTCAAGGCAGCCGCCATGTTTGTCTTGTCTTGTGTTGTCTTGTGTGTTCATTCCTTTGTTTAGGAAACACGCAGACCCCAACAACAAAATGCTTGAGATGAGGGACAATGCCTATCTTGCCTACTCTTTTAACTTAGAGCCAAGAACTACATCTAGAAGACAGTGTATATTCAATAAAAGTTAGGAAAATAATGACCCTAGGGAAAATTACAGGAGGCTTCAACCACCCATAGGAGACATTACTATTGAGGTGTGTATGTTTTATAACAGCAACCAATTTCTGTTAAAAAGCAAGAAATAAAATGTCATTTTTTTTCACATCTGAGGATGTAATTTCAGAATGCCATGGTACATATAAAGGACTAAATATTACCTATGAAATGTATGTGAAGTATCTAGCATTAAATCTGGCACATAGTAGGTGCTCAATGGACAATTACTATTGAAATTATTGCTGCTATTATTATCAACATTGGGTGTTTTTGTTTTTTAATTCAGGAAATAGACTGCAATTATATGGGTTTTTTTGCCATGGAAACTGAGTAAGGATTAAAATCTCCAGGAACTCTGCCTGTGAAGATAATAAGGACAGGGTCCTCTAGTTGTAATTACAGGGTTTTCTCTGAGTTAGCAGAATACAAGCCTCTGATCATTTTAAAATAAATCTGTCTTCCTACGATCATTTTAAAATAAATCTGTCTTCCCATAAATCACACATATTGAGAATAGTTTTAAAACATAATGAACAATTTTGTGGCATTTTACAAGATTATATGTTTTTTAGAGAAGAAAAGACTACACATATATACATGCAGACTCACAAGTAAGTATATATGTGTATGTATTAGAAAAAAACAGAATTTTTTAAATTGACATAGCCTAAAGTTGTCTCTCTTTATTTTAAATGTACCAAAATTTTTTTAAAGCTAAATGTATAAGTCAGAGGCATACACTCTGCCCATAAATTCCCGTGGTTCAAATTTTAGACAGATATTACACTGCAAAAAATTCTTATTTACCCACAGTCCAGACCACTAGGATAGGGAAGTACCATAAATGGACTTAATGGGATTGTTGTAAATGCTGTCCTTCAGTTTTATGCTAAAAGAGAGGGAAGTGGTAAGCAAATACACTGTTAAGGCTTTGGTCGGATGAAACAACCTCTAGAATGTGTAAAGGATTAGGGAAGCCTGCCCAAGCTTTCATGACCAGTGGTTCTTAACCTTTCATTTCTTAGGGATTACTCTAAGAGCCTCATGAAAACCACTGGTTTTCTCTGAAGAAATGTACTTTCACACATGCACATAAAATCTGGCATACAGTTTCAGGGTGTTCACAACTCCTGGAGAAATTAAGTTTAAGAAAAAGCCCACATACTAGTTATTTAAAAGGTTTCCAGCTGAGGTTGTGAGCCATGACCCTTCCTTGCCAAATGCTACATGTTTCCACTCAGTGACTCAGCTCGGGGAGAGCCAGTGTAAAGTCCAGATGTGAGCAAGTATACCAGCATAGGTGGACACTACTTTCTTAGAAACTATGGAGTGTACCAGCATAGGTGGACACTACTTTCTTAGTGTACCAGCATAGGTGGACACTACTTTCTTAGAAACTACGGAAATGTTGCTGAATGCATGACTCTGGTCTTTTCTTAAGAATGATGTCCTATGACCTCTTTTCTCTTTGAAAATTCCAAGAATCTCAAGCATTGTGGAAGACAGTGTGGCAATTCCTCAAGGATCTAGAACTAGAAATACCATTTGACCCAGCAATCCCATTACTGGGTATATACCAAAGGATTATAAATCATGCTACTATAAAGACACATGTACACGTATGTTTATTGTGGCACTGTTTTCAATAGCAAAGACTTGGAACCAACCCGAATGTCCAACAATGATAGACTGAATTACGAAAATGTGGCACATATTCACCATGGAATACTATGCAGCCATAAAAAAGGATGAGTTCATGTCCTTTATAGGGACATGGATGAAGCTGGAAATCATCATTCTGAGCAAACTATTGCAAGGACAGAAAACCAAACACCGCATGTTCTCACTCATAGGTGGGAGTTGAACAATGAGAACACATGGACACAGGGCAGGGAGCATAACACCCCAGGGCCTGTCGTGGGGTGGGAGGTTGGGGGAGGGATAGCATTAGAAGAAATACCTAATGTAAATGATGAGTTAATGGGTGCAGCAAACCAATGGCACACGTATACATATGTAACAAACCTGCACATTGTGCACATGTACCCTAGAACTTAAAGTATAATAATAAAAAAAAAAAGAAAATCCCAAGAATCGTCTCCTTATTAAATAGTGATAAGTGGAATTGTCCTTTCAGATGCTATTTAATTATCAGCATGTCAAAAATCTGATAAAGTAATCACAAGTATTTACTTCATGCTTGGTGTATCTCTGGCACTGTACTAGACTCTATGGCGGTCAGTGCAAGACAGCATAAGGCACAGTCTTACCTATCCTTGAAGAAATTCAGAACTGCTTGAGAGGTCTGAATAACTTTTGAAACAAGGACATACCTAATGAATAGCATGCACCTAACAAATCTCGAGATGTTTGGCATTATTATATATGTCACTAAAGGAACATACAGTACATTTTAGATTGCCAAAATGTGGTGTCTTATGTAGGAACTTAGTTGCAACAGTATCTTGGGGCTCAGCCAGGCATTGCCCTCTGGTTTATAAGAGAGAACATATTTATTTGTTATATAGCCACATAAAACTAAAATACCCACCCACAAGAAGCTCTATTGCAAAGTATTAAAGTGGTAACCAAATTCAGTATAGAAAAAAAGAGTTATAGTTAAAATAAACATGAGGAATTCTAAGAGCACAAAGCAGCAGCAACTTCGTCAGACTTGGGGACGGGAAAGGTTCATTAGAAGTGGCAACAGATGAGACAGAGAATAGTGAAAGAGAAAGGAAGGATGTGGAGAGGGAGGAAGAGGGAGAAGACACCAGGGAGGGGAATGGAGAAAGGGAATTGGAGAGAAGGAAGGGGAGAGAAGTTATTGCAAGGGGGAAGTACAGGAGAGGTAATGGCTTATTTGGGGCCAGGTGAGTACAGTGGATTACCTGAAGAAAGAAGTGTAGTGGGTGTGAGTGTGGCAGGGGTAGTGGAGTGAGAAGGAGGCTGGGTTAGAGTAGACTTGAGTAAGATCCTACAGAGCCTTGGGAAACTGACTAGAATATTAGACTTTATGTTGAAGGTAATGGAGAACTCCTAAAATTTTGTAAAAGGAAGAACTAATGGAGCATATTTGCAACTCAGGGAGGTAGGTCTATTTGGCAGCAGTGTGCAATGGATGATAGGAGAAGGCAGCCACATGGAAGACCAGAGATTCTGTCAGGAGGTGGTTCCAACAAAGCACCCCATTCAAAAGTGGGCAAAGGACACGAACAGGCACTTTTCAAAAGAAAATATACATGTGGCCCACAAGCAAATGAAAAAAAAACCTCAATATCACTGATCACTAGAGAAATGTAAATCAAAACCACAGTGAGTTGCGACCTCACAGCAGCCAAAATGGCTATTACTAAAAAGTCAAAAGTAATAGGTGCTGGCAAGGTTGTGGAGACAAAGGAACGCTGACACATTGTTGGTGGGAGTGTAAGTTATTTCAAACGTTGTAGAAAATAGTGTGACAATTCCTCAAATACCTAAAAACAGAATTAACACTTGACCCAGCAATCCCATTACCGTGCATATACCCTAAAGGAATATAAATCATTCTATCATAAAGACACATGCATGCATATGTTCACTGCAGCACTATTCACAATAGGAAAGACATAGAATCAACATAAATGTCCATCAATGGTAGATTGGATGAAGAAACTGTGGTACACATACACCATGGAATACTATGCAGTCATAAAAAAGAATGAGATCATATTCTTTGTGTGAACATAGGTGGAGCTGGAAGCCATTATCTTTAGCAAACCAGTGCAGGAGCAGAAAATCAAATGCCTCACTTATAAGGCACTTAAAGTGGGAGTTAAATGATGAGAACACATACACATATAGAGGACAGCAACAGATACTGTGGCCTGCTGGAGGGTGGAGAGTGGGAGGAGGGAAAGGATCTGGAAAAATATAATGGGTACTAAACTTAGTGCCTGGGTGACAAAACAATCTGTACAACAAATCCCCATGGTAAAAGTTTACTTATGTAACAAATCTGCACATGTACCCCCTAAACCAATAATAAAAGTTATATTTAAAAACAAAAAGAAGGAGGAGGAGTGAAACTGAAGCTGCCGTCAGTGTGTGGAGGGCATGATTTAAAAACAAATCAGAAAAATAGAACTAATACTACCTGGGACTAATTAGATGGAGGGATAAGCCATGAAGGCAGTCAAAGAGGAGCCCCAGTTTCCAGACTTGGGCATTTATTGGCTTGTGCTGCTACTCATCAAGATAAGGAATAGAGACTCAGGACCAAAAATGAGGCAAAAGGTAAGGAATAAATTTCTGGTGTGTCTTTGGTGTATCCAGGCAGAGATGTCAAGCAGCTTGATCAATAGATGCTCTGAAGTTCAAGACCGACGTCCAAACATACAGAGCTGGGAATCATCAGTATGCAAGTGATTACTAAATCGCAGGAGTGATTTAGAACTCTTAGAGAGAGTATGCATAGTGTCCTCTCCCTATAACATTGCTAGGAAGTGGTTCTAAGAAAAATTTAATAATTTAATCATTTCAAAGCTTTTTTTTTTGACATTTTAACGTCCCTAAATCAAAATGCCTCTTAAAATTAATGGAAGTTCATAGTTTAGTTGACAGTACTTTTTCCCTAGGATTAGAAAAATAATAGTTTCTTATAATCAATGACATTTTTGATTCATAAAATAATGTAGCACATCAAAGCAGCCTGGATCTAGTGATTGCTTAAGGAGAAGGCTACATTTATTTAAGTTAAAGAAGCAGTTTATGAAAAAACATGCATTAAAAAATGGTAGTGTAGGCCAGGCACAGTGGCTCATGCCTATAATCCCAGCACTTTGGAAGGGGCCAAGGTGGGCGGATCACGAGGTCAGGAGTTCGACACCAGCCTGGCCAACATAGTGAAACCCCATCTCTACTAAAAGTACAAAAGAAAAAATGAGCTGGGCATGGTGGCGGGCACCTGTAGTCCCCGCTACTTGGGAGGCTGAGGCACGAGAATCGTTTGAACCTGGGAGGCAGAGGTTGCAGTGAGCCAAGATCATGCCATTGCACTCCAGCTTGGGCAACAGGGCAAGACTCAATCTCAAAAAAAAAAAAAAAAAAAAAAATTGGTAGTGCAGGTAGTATGCTAATGATGAAAAATAATGAGATGACTCAAGTGACAAATTTGGGAGCACTGCGCTAAAGAGTTTTAATAACAGCAATGGCAAAAACTGCAATTATTTATTGTACACTATATGGCACACTGTGCAGGTGCTTAGCTAAGTATACATGTATATTAATTCAATCTCATATGGATCACAGGAGGTAAGTACTATTATTTCCTTTGTTTTACAGATTAGAAAACTTCATCAGTATGATACAGCATCAAGTCTAAGTCCTAGCAAAGAAGCAAGTCCACAATAGAAATTAGAATGATCTGATGGTTCCCGGGATTGAAGCATAGCCAGAAAAAAATTTTGGAAAGTCAGTACCAAGAAGTGGAGGTTCAACAGCTTGTAGAGGAGACATAAATTGTGTTAGCAAATGACAGAACTCTAGCTACACAGCACAATTCATGAACGAACAAGATACAAAGACTCTGGAATGGAAACTTCCAAGAATAACTCAAGACCTCAGTTCCAAGAAGGGAATGGGGTGCTTGGGGAAGTCACTAGAATGAGAAATAAGGAGCAGAGTCAAGAGGTAGGTATAACAGAACTGACTGAGTCTTTTGGAGGAAAACTTTGGGGACAGAGATAGAGTAATTCTTGGTAGACTCCAGGATATGTACCAGGAAGTGGTTTGGGAACTGCTTCAGACTTAGTCAACTTTTGGTTCAAATTGATTCTGGAACTGAGGAAGGAACTAGCTTATAAGGGGGATGAAGATGCCAAAGTTGTGAGAAATGAGAGGTTACGGAGGCTAGAGAATCAAGCAGGACTTGAAATCAAGAAGAAAGTGTTCAGGAATTCCTTGGCTGTCTGATGTTATCAGTTGTGAGGAAAACTCAGTCTCAGATAATAGTGATGAAGACAGAAATCTCCAATAGTTTCAAATAGCTAGATTTTTGCCCTTCCAATTTATGGGTCAAAAACAATAAAGTCAACCCTGCCACAAGCAATTTACCAATTTATCAAACCTGCACATGTACTGCTGAAACTAAAATAAACGTTTTATAATAATAATAATAAAGCATGAAAAATTTTTAAATCATGTTGTGATTTAGCCAGATCTATCGATTAAAAACAAAAAGTAAAAATATTTATAAGAATACTGTTAATATCCAGCCTGGACAACATGGTGAAACCCATTTCTACAAAAAAAAATACAAAAATTAGCCAGGCACGATGGCACATACCTGTGACCCCAGCTACTCGGGAGGCTGAGGTGGAAGGATGGCTTGAGTCTGGGAGGGTGAAACTGTAGCGAGCTGTAATTGTGTCACTGCAATCCAGTCTTAATGACAGAAGGAGACCCTACCTCAAAAAAAAAAAAAAAAAGAATACTGTTAATATTAATAACTGAAATATAATGTTGCTTATCATGTTCCCCATGCTGTATATTTCACATCTACTAACTAAACTCTCCAGATAACACAATGAAGAAAGCCTATTATTACCATATCTATTGCTATACACAAGGAAACTGAGGTTCAGTGATGTGATGTAATTTGCCCAAGAACTAGATAACAGAGACAAGAATCAAACTCAGGTCACTGACCATGAAGCCTATGGTCTTTCCACTATATTATTCTGCTAAAGACCGGCCTGGCCAAGATGGTGAAATCTCATCTCTACTAAAAATACAAAAATAATTAGCCAGGAGTGGTGGTGGGCACCTGTAATCCCAGCTAGTAGGGAGGCTGAGGCAGAGAATTGATTGAAGCCGGGAGGCGGAGGTTGCAGTGAGCCGAGACTGCACCACTGCACTCCAGCCTGGGCAATAGATCAAGACTCCATCTCAATAAATAAATAAATAAATAAGGCCCGGGTGTGGTGGCTCACGCCTGTAATCCCAGCACTTTGGGAGGCCAAGGCAGGCGGATCACCTGAGGTCAGGAGTTCTAGACCAACCTGGGCAACATGGTGAAACCCCATCTCTACTAAAAATATAAAAATTAGCTGGATGTGGTGGTGGGCACCTGTAATCCCAGCTACTTGGGAGGCTGAGGCAGGAGAATTGCTGGAACCTAGGAGATGGAGGTTGCAGTGAGCCGACACAGTGCCACTGCACTCTAGCCTGGGTGACAGAGTGAGACTCTGTCTCAAAAAAAAAAAAAAAAAAAAAAAATTTAAACTCTCAGATGAAATTTTTGATGCTGGTAATAGGTAAAAAGCTATTAAATTCAAAATTCAAGTAGTTAAGGAGAATATAGATCTCTCTGCTAAAATGAAGAACAACTTCAGAATTGTTAAGGCTTTCCTATACAGATCATCAGTAAGTAAATAAGCCTCAACTTTTCCAAAATGCAAAACACACCTATGTGTCAAGAAGTCCTGGTTTTTATGCAATTTAGGTATTAAGAGGGAAGAAACAAACTAGATTCATGAGGTTTCATGGGGGTCTAAGCTTAGGATGTGAGTTAGAAAATGACAAAATCCTTGAAAAATTCTAGGTCAGGGGCGGACAAACTGCAGCCGTGGACCAAATTCTGCCAACTATCTGTTTTTGAACAATCTGTAAACTAAGAATGGTTTCTACATTTTTCAATAGTTAGAATAAAAAATAAAACACATACAAAATACAATATTTCATGACATGTGAAAATGATATAAAATTCAATATTTGGTGCCCATAACAAAAGTTTATCAACACACTGCCACATTTATTCATTGACATATAGCCTGTGGCTGCTTTCTAGCTACAACAGTAGAGTGCAGTGGTTGCAACAGAGACCACAAAGTCTTACTATCTTGCCCTTCACACACACACAAAATGTTTCCTGATCCCTGCTCTAAAAGAAAAATGAAAAAGCATCTTTTTCAAACCAATCATTCATAACTCCTGAAAAGGTAGATCCCAGTGGTAAGTGAATAAATTTCATTGATAAAATTGGTGGAGAGTCGGGTGTGGTGGCTCACACCTGTAATCCCAGCACTTTGGGAGGCCAAGGCAGGCAGATCACCTGAGGTCTGGAGTTCGAGGCCAACCTGGCCAACATGGTAAAACCCCATCTCTCCTAAAAATACAAAAATTAGCCAGTGTGGTGGTGGGCGCCTGTAATCCTACCTACTCCGGAGGCTGAGACCAGAGAATCACTTGAACCCAGGAGGCGGAGGTTGCAATAAGCCAAGATCGCATCACTGCTCTCCAGCCTGGGCAACAGAGTGAGACTCTGTTAAAAAAAAAAAAAAAAAGAAAGAAAAAGATTGTTTGAGAAAACACCTCTGGTCTCTACTCCCACATCTCTGTCTTCCCTTTCACATCTCATATTTTCAATCCTGGTTAGGCATTATTCTTAGAACTTAGAACCTGATGTCCTTCTACCTTGAGTTTTTGTTTATGCTGTCACCTGGTTGGAACAGTTTCCCCCTCCCACTTCTGCACCAGTAATTATTATTGTTGCTCAATCATATAGCCTACAACAAAAATATGCAGATAAATTAAGACTTATTTTAAATTTTTCTATAATTATGAATCTTTAAATATTACATTTTTTCTCAGAATAAGTTGTCATTACAATGATTAATAATGTTCAGTTGACTAGACAATGGAATTATTTTGTAGATTAGATTACAATTATTAAACATAAAAAGGGAAATGTCATTATGTAAGTATCCTTAATAAGATAAATTGGGTTATTTTAATCTATTTTTTTCTAGGTTCATATGTCTTGAATGAATATTACTGATAGAATAGCACAGGACTCAGCATCAAGATTTTTCCTCCCCATTTTTCATTATTGTCTTTGTTTTTAGATGTAGCACTGAGAAAATATGTTATCATAAATAAGTAGTTGGGAATAGAAGAGTTTGGGGAGACTCAATTCATAGCCCACCTTGGAGTTTCACCACAGACATTAACTTGTAATCTGACATCTAAAAATATTTTTTATGTTTCCTCACTCTTCCACTGTATTAGGTTCTCATTCTTTCTTTTCTAAGCAAATAATTGGAAATCATTTAGATTCGCAAGGGATTAGTTACACAGTCCTTAGTGATTCATTTTCTTATCACCATTGCTCTGTTAGTGAAAAGTTCTTACACATCTTTTTTTTTTTTTTTTTTGTATTTTTAAAGTAGAGACGGGGTTTCACCGTGTCAGCCAGGATGGTCTCGATCTCCTGACCTCGTGATCCGCCCGTCTTGGCCTCCCAAAGTGCTGGGATTACAGGCTTGAGCCACCACGCCCGGCCTAAGTTCTTACACATCTAAGTAGAACCTCAGAGACCTGATTTTTTCTTGTAACTGGAAGAAGAGCTACCCTGAAAGGGAGGTAGGAAAGTTCCATCTCAGATAGATTGACTTTAGGAACATGTAACGATGGAGTCTACCGTCTAGACAGTGATGTCTGTAGAATTCTTTGGCTGCTCCTACTACCCTGAAAGTCTATATACATCTGCCAAGTACATGTAGCCCAGTGTGAAAACTGTTGTTGTAAATGTCTCTATCGTTACTGTATAAACTGTATTCACCTCTGCATCTCCACGTGGCCGATACAACATGTGTTCAGTTGTGTTCAATAAATTGAATTTAGATGATTTGCAGATCTAATTATATCATAAGATTCTAACGCTCATTAAAATGTGACATTTTCCTTCCTTGTCATTCACATATGAGCCAGAAATGTCTACATTTCCCACAATTAAAAAAAAAAAAAAATTCAACATTTTCAGCTTTCAAGGACACAGTTTTTCTCTAACAAAACCCTATAAAGAAATTCAATTCCATATTTCTAACCCTTTTTGAGAAAGGGGGAACAAGAAGCCTTGGGCTTTAACAATACACTAACCTTACCTTTTGAAAATGTGGCTATTGAAAGAACAGATTAATTAACACTCTAAGAGCTAGGTTATATTCACAAATTAGAGAACTCAGTCAAGGTGGCTTCTGGCCAAAATAAGAGTGCTAAGTTGCTAATTAGCTTTGCCTATTATTTGCAGGAAGGCGTTTATTCTGTCTCTGAGAATAAAGTATATATTAGAGCTACCTCAATTATTAAGAAACTTGATATATTGCAACTAGCCAAAAATAATGATGGAATAATAGAAAAACCTGAATACTTGCATTTTCTAAAACAACTTTAATTTACGTTCTGCCTTTTTTCCATAGTTACCTTTTTCTATACCCAAAAACTAAAGGAAGGATAAATCACAATACAGGAGTTCTCTCTGTTATAGAACATTTTCCCAGGTACCTTTTCCCCTGCCAAGCACCCTTTTGTCTATAAAGGCAAAGAAAAAAAATTGATTCCATTCAATTTCTTCTAAACCTGCTACTCTAGTTTTATAAGATAGGAAAACCAAGGGCAAAACCATCCAGATTGGCTGCCTGTAGTAGTAGAATGACCTGAAGTCTATGGTTTGCTTTGTCTTTATAGATATACCATAAATTTCAGGATTTGCTTTTCTACATCTACATTTCTTTTCTTTTTTTTATTTTATTTTATTTTATTTATTTTTTATTATTATTATACTTTAAGTTCTAGGGTACATGTGCATAACGTGCAGGTTTGTTACATATGTATACTTGTGCCATGTTGCTGTGCTGCACCCATCAACTCGTCAGCACCCATCAACTCGTCATTTACATTTCTTTATTGGCGTTCCACAGTTAAAATCGCTGACCCCATTAGATGCTTGTTCCTAAAGTAAGCATTGAGCTTTCAGCTTTTCTTTTTTCTTTTCAATGGTAATTTCTGCCTTGAGGACACTGGTTTATACATTCTTGGAATGACCAGTTTGACAGAAAATCCCAAAGTATACTATTTGCAAATGGATCTGCAATACTAAGACCAATATATGTCAAGGTTGGTTTCATTTAGGAGAAAAGTTGGTCTGAGTGTGAGCCTAAGTGTAACTTAAATTTCATAAAACTGTGTACCATTATCTCTATTGAACAGACACAAAACCTAGGACTACAGATACAGTAAGGTAGCCAACAAGGCTATTAAAATGCAGATCTGGGATTGCTGACTGCATCCTCAGTGCCCTTTCTCAACATACCATGCTGTAAACGCACTTTAATTCTAGAGAGAAGCACTCATGGATAGGCAAGTACTTAGAACAGTCAGTACCCAAGGCAAGGCCAGAGACACTTCCTTTCTCTTCTTAGTATAGAAACACACACCAAAGAAAGTTCAGAATTGCCAGTGGATATACAATTAACCACGTATTGACTTATTCATTACCAATCATAAATGAGTGCTATTTAAGTACCTAAACAAATGACAACTATTTACATTTGAATTGAGGTGACTGTAGGTAACAAACTGTCCAAACATTTTAAAAATGTTTGTCCTCTAGGACCCTCAGAGACTATTAAAAAAAAAAGGAACACATTTATATAGATAAATAATGTGTTATGTTTGTACAAATAAATAAACAGAATTGTATACCATAATAATATGTTAAAGTATCCTACAAATAACTAAAATTTGAAATACTCAAATGAATTCTAAAATCCATCAAGTATCCTCTGCTTACCTCCCTCTCAACCTCCATTTCCACTTTTCTGTAGCCTCCTGCAGCCCTGCTGGTCACTCCAATGTCAACATACACAAAAGCAGAAAATTCTTCAACACAAGAGGCAGCTCAATCTTGAAATAACCAAACATCTAATAGCATCTTTCTCACCAAATAAAAATATATATATATTACAAAAGTCTTTCTTCTCTCTATTTCTCTGCTCAGGGACTTCCTCACTTCTTGCTTTCCCTTAGTGGCAAAATTCCTTATAGTTATGGCCTGCATCCACTGTCTCCATGTCTCTCCTTCTGTATTAGTTTGTTCTCAAGCTGCTAATAAAGACAAGCCTCGGACTGGGTAATCTATTAAGGAAAGAGATTTAATGAACTGAAAGTTCCAGCTGGATGGGGAGGCCTCACAATCATGGCGGAAAGAGAAGGGGAAGCGAGACACATCTTATATGGCAGCAGGCAAGAGAGCTTGTGCAGGGGAGCTCCTATTTATAAAACTATCACATCTCACGAGACTTATTTACTATCACAAGAACACTATGAGGAAAACTGGCCCCATGATTCAATTATCTCCACCTGGCCCCACTCTTGACATGTGGGGATTATTACAATTCAAGGTGAGACTTGGGTGGGGACACTGCCAAATTTTATCACTTTCTCTTCTTGTTTGAAGTCACTAAAGTCAGGTTCTCTCCAGCAGAACTCCATGACAAGAACATTATTGTTTTCAAGTTCATCAGCGGCCTTTGTCATGGACAGAATTACATCTCTCTCAAATTCACATGTTGAAGCCCTAACCCTCAACGTGACTGTTTGGAGATAGGATATCTTAAGAGGTAATTAAGGTTAAATGAGATCATAGGGTGAGATTCTAATCCCATATGACTGGTGTCCTTATAAGAAAGAGAAAAAGCTGGGATACACTTGTACAGAGAAAAGTCCATATGAGAACACAGTAAGAAGGCATTGTCTGCAAATGACAGAGAGAGACTTCAGGAGAAATCAACCCTGCCACCCCTCGAACTTTCAGCCTTTAGAACGGTAGGAAAATAAATTTCTGTTGTTTAAGCCACCCAGTCACTGAATTTTGTTATGGCAGCCTCAGCAGACCAATACAACCTTCACATTACCAAATTCAATGATAGTTTTTTCCATTGTCCAGTTTTACTTTACCTATCAGCAGTATCTTAAAGAGTTGAACATTGACTCAGGATACCACAACTAATTAGTTTTTCTCTTATTTTCCTACCCACTCTTTCTCATCTCCTTTTTCTACTCCTTTTCAATCATCTACTTCTAAATGTTAGTAGGCTTCAGTCAGTGAACTCATCCTCTTTACTAATTATGCTTTGCCCCTAGATGATCTCATCTGGTTCCTGGCTTTAGTTACCACTTGTATGCTGATGACTATCAAATTTATGTCTCCTACCTGAAACTCTCTTCTGATCTCCAGACCTAAATATCCAACTTCCTGCAAAACACTGACACTTGGATGTCTATCAGATATCTCAAAATAACATACTGTAAACTAAAAATTTGCTATCACCTCCAACTCACCTATGCCTCCTACAGGTTTTAAATCTCAGTTAATAAAATCTCAATTTTGCTCCAGGCAAAACAATTGTGTTTTACTCATGATCCAGATCCTGTCTATCGGCAAATCTGTTGGCTGTGCCTTCAAACAGGAAGGAAAACAAGTTCCATGAAGGCATGGAAGGTAAAATGAAGTCCATAAAATGAAGGAAAAATGAAGGTAAATGTAGTTGGGAAAGACCAAATAACCAATTAATTATGCCACACACAGTTTAGGTTACCTATATGCAATGGTTTGAGTGCGGCTCCTAAAGTTCATATGTTGGAAACTTAATTCTCAATGCAATAGTGTTGGGAAGTGGGGCCTAATGGGAGATGTTTATGTCATAAGGACTCCACCCTCATAAATGGGTTAATGCCAAAGGACTTGAGGCTGTGAGTTCACTCTCTTGTCTTCTATCACCCTCTTATGCCCTTCTGCCATGGGATGATGCAGCAAGCAGGCCCTCAACAGATGCCAGCACCTTGGTCTTGGACTTCCAAGCCTCTAGAACTGTGAGGAAATAAATTTCAGTTGTTTATAAGTCACTCAGTTTCAGGTATTCTGGTACAACAGCACAAAATGGGCTAAGACACCATCCATATAAGCCTCCCTTTCTAAGGGGTCATCTCCAGCCATACAACAGTAAAGAATTGGCTTAGAAAGCCATGTTTTATTCCATATGATGATACTTCTCCTGGGCCTAACTGATGAGACCAGGAACGAGCCACAACAGAAGGACACTGAAAGACACAGTCCTGTAAACTAATCTATCATCTTTATAGCCTCATTCAAAGAAGTGAGGTGAGACAGTAAGAGTCCTCTATCCAGCATTTGGTTTTGGAATGCTGAGAGATTGAGCCCCTGGATAGGCTTAGGACAGAGAATGATCCAGGAATGGCAATGAAGGACCAGGTGGACAGCAAAGATAAGAAGGAGGAGCAGTGGGGAACAAAATGAATGCAGATGAAGTTAGTTTATAGGGGAACAAAACTGGAGCAAGAAAAGAGCATAAAAGCTGTGATAATAAATCAAGGTCTCAAGCGAAGACTTGCTTCTTAAACATACCAATATGTCTATAAACCACTGTTTCAAGGTACCTTGAACAGATTCTTTTTTTTTCCTTGCAAACAAGCTAGTCTAAAAAATTCACCGGCTAAGTGCACTGGGAGGTTATATTTATATTAACTATATAAAAAAATGTATCTTACTCAAGCATTTGAGCAAATGTTTGTGAAGTCAGGTGTGTTTGCCTAAGGGTATCCACAAACACAAATGCACAGAATCACAGTTAAACAACTAAATGTTTAGGGCAATTGCAGACAACGGTGTCTCTCTGAATGACATTTTGTTAAAACAAATACATTTAATGAGCTACTTGCAAATGATTTTTGTTCCTGTGAAAATCTAGTGAAGCTTAGAACTATATAGCCATAATTTAAATTCACCTGACAGAGGTAGGTGTAGTAAAGGTACAGTCTTTCATTTCATTCTTTATTTTCAAATATATGAAGCTAAAGATCAACCATAACAAGAAAAGATGGAGGGTGATCATTTCTAAGGGGATAGAAGGCACATTTTGATTTGGTGATGCTGATTTTGTGGCATCTATTGTATGAAGGTGACAGAGAAAAATAGACCCCAGAGACATTAATCACACAAAATCTGTCAGTAAGGACGAACACAACCAACAATTTTACCATCAAAATGCAATCCATAATCAGGAGAAAAGGGAATTGCTTCTCTGTGTGATTCCAACCCTGATAACTAATTACTTAGATGCCAACTCCTAAATAGTGGAGCCAAGACAGACAAAGGGTCTATTTTCTCCCTTGGCAATAAAAGCGTTTATCAATGAACTATATTCATTTCTTTAAAAAAATTTTTTTGTTAGTTTAAGATTTGAAATAAATCGTTCCTAAAACTCTGATAACTAAAATCCCTCATCTTCAGTATGAATCTACAAGTAGAAAATCTTAGAAATGTGATCAGTAGCATTTATTCCATATATCTTTAAAACAGCATGATACGCTGCTCCGAAAGTTCTAAACGTTTGTTGTTACCTTGAGTTAAAATTTCAGTAAACATTAAACCAGAAGAAAGAAGTTTTATGTAAAAGTCAGATTGGTATATATTTTTGTGTACACATGGTTTACATTTCCTGTTGAGAGTTAACAAAGGAAGTAAAATATGCAAAAGAAAGAAAAAAAATAGTTGTCTTTGGCCTTCAGATTTCAAATCCATTAAAAGATAGGTTTTAGAGAGGTGGTTGCTTTATCTGAATTGTTTTTTTTCTTTTCTTTTTTTTTTTTTTTTCTATTCCTATCCTAGTTATTAACCAAATTAGAGTTATTACCCAAAGAATAGAGGTCCTAGAATCAGGCCCAGAGGGAATTCAAGGGCAGCAGCTTTTGTGCATGAATTTGTGCTATTCTGTTTAAAGAAAGCCATTCGGGCTTTCAATAACTTTCTTTATTTTTATCAATGTTTTAGGGGGAGCAACAAAAAAAGAATGAATATTGTGTGTCCATGAGGGAGGGGGCGGGTGGGGTATGTGGGATTTGCGTGGTCTAAAGACAAAATTCGAAGAGGAATTGGTGGAATTTCTATTCAGTGGTGTCTTGGGAAATGTTAAACCTAATGGGATGTTGTGGTGTCTACGTGATACAACGCAAAGCATTACCTGGTAGTTCTACAAATCAGTTGCAGTGAGCAATCACTTGCAGGTTAAAGTAACTACCCCCGATAATTACCCCACACGTTTTCTGTGATTTCCAGTAAAAAGTAAGTCCCCACGCTCTCTAGATCTTATACGAAACTAAAACCTCTTTACCCAGATATGTTAGTAATTTCTTACTGAAAGCAAATTAATTCAGCCCTTTTTGGCATCAGCCACTACATTTTTATTGGCTACTCACCATTTGACTAACTTGTACAGTGTCTTCTGGGTATTCAATGGGTAACACATATTTTCTGCCCTCAAAGAGACCTGTAATCTACAAGTCTGTGGTGGAAGCAGATCTAACACATAAGAAATAACAAAGTTGGAGGGAGGAAAGGCATAGAATGGCACAAAGTGACTTAAAACGCAAAAGAAACCCGGCACCTTGACTCACGCCTGTAATCCCAGCACTTTGGGAGGCCAAGACGGGCGGATCACGAGGTCAGGAGATGGAGACCATCTTGGCGAACACGGTGAAACCCCGTCTGTACCAAAAATACAAAAAATTAGCCAGGCGCGGTGGCGGGCGCCTGTAGCTCCAGCTACTCTGGAGGCTGAGGCCGGAGAATGGCGGGAACCCGGGAGGCGGAGCTTGCAGTGAGCCAAGATGGCGCCACCGCACTCCAGCCTGGGGACAGAGTGAGACTCCGTCTCAAAAAAAAAAAAAAAAAGCAAAAGACATTCCCTTATTGTCAATCCCTCAATCGTAAAATAATTCATGTATAAGTGAATGTGAGGTATTATAATAGTAAAGGATAAACTAATTTTGTCCATGTTTATGCTGTTCATTAGAAAAGCTAAAAGTCCGGGCGCCATGACTCACGCCTGTAATCCTAGTACTTTGGGAGGCTGAGGGGGGAGGATCAGCTGGGGTCAGGGGTGAAACCCTGTCTCTACTAAAAGTACAAAAATTACCCTGTTGTGTTGACGCATGCCTGTAGTTCCAGCTGCTCGGGAGGCTGAGGCAGGAGAAATGCTTGAACCTGGGAGGTGGAGATTGCCGTGAGCCGAGATCACACCACTGCACTCCATTCTGAGCGACAGAGCAAGACTGTGACTCAAAAAAAAAGGTAAAAGAACTTATATTATTTAAATTTGGAAACTATGTTTCATAGCAAGTGTTAGCCAGTTTTTATTGATATAACGCCTTCTGCAAATGTCTCTAATAATTCGTTTATTTTTCATGACCTGCTTATGTTGCTTAGGGTGACTAAACACCGCCTTTGAATCCTTCTTTATTGCTCCATTCTCTATTTCCAAGAGGCCAGTCACTACCAAGGTGCCAATGAAATCTTTTCTATGGTTTAAAGTAAATACTTGATTAAGAGTTTCCTTTTCTTCACAGTATAATGCATGATGAAATATTTGAATTGATTTTTTTAAAGTATACCTATATCATCTTTACTTGTCAGAACGAGGCAGCTTTAAATTATTTTTATAGTGTTTTATGTAAATTTGGCACTTGGGTACACGAGCATCATTTGTGTTCTAAAATGTATGCAGACAGCATTTGGGTATATTATGCCAGCTGATTTATCGAGAGTACTATAGCATTCATACTTTGATATTAGTGGGCTCTGTAAAATATTGTACTAAGTGGCCATTTCTTCAAAAGATTTTTTAATCCATTTTTTTGTTTCCACAAAATGTTAGAAGCAGAGTTCTATACTGGGTATCAGGAGTCTTAAGTCTTTCTCTCTGCTATAGCTAAGCTGTGTTCTGACCTTGGGTCACATCAAAATTTTGAATGATTTCCCATTTCCTAATAACAATAGCAACAATAACAATAAAAGTTAACATTTATTGAATGCTTTATTATACACCAGGTGCTACATGTCTTAACTCATTTAATCTTCACTTCCCTCTAATGCAGTAGGCACTGTCACAATCTCCATTCACTGTTAGGAAACAAGCCCAGAGAGCTGAGAATCCTCTAGCTGACAAGTCACAGAGCGAGTATATGCCCAGCCTGACTCCAGATTCACAATTTCATCCAGGTTACCTTTGAAACCTAAACTCTCTAATATTCCATTTATGTCTTTCCCCCATGTGTTTTATCCTTATTCTTCAACATCCGTCCTCAACTACCTTTCGTTCCAAACAAATTAAACTCTTCCATTGCCAATTTTTCTTCTAATCTTTGCAGGCTGTGGATTTTTACTTAGGTTTGTTCCTCTGTCTGGAATGTTCTTTGCCCATCTTTACCTTTCCAAAGTCCTTCCTACCCCTTAAGAACTAGTAATTATTAACAACAACAAAAAAGAACAAATAATTACTAATAATAACCAATAGAAAAATAAAATACTCTTCAATATCACACCAAAACTTTAGCAACCAACTAAATAAAGAAAAAGATATTTACAGAGTAATTGGAGAAATTTTGAATAAATGGAAGATAAACCATTTACATAGATAGGGCAATATAGTATGATAATGATGTCTTTCTTCCCAAATTATCCTACAAATTCAAAGCAATCACAATAAAAATTCCAGCTGATATTTTTAGAAAATTGATAAAACTCCATCTAAAATTAATATAAAATAATAATGGTCTACAAGTATTTATATTGATTTTGAAAAAAGAGAATTAAGGTTGAGTTAGGCAGAATTAATTTGCTACATATTAAGATATATTACATGGTTGGCCAGGCACGGTGGTTTATGCCTCCCAACACTTTGGGAGGCCAAGGTGGGTAGATCACTTGAGGTCAGGAGTTTGAGACCAGCCTGGCCAACATGGTGAAATCCTGTCTCTACTAAGATACAAAAATTAGCTGGGTATGGTGGTGCACACCTGTAATCCCAGCTACCTGGGAGGCTGAGGCAGAAGAATTGCCTGAACCTGGGAGGCGGAGGTTGCACTGAGCCAAGATTGTGTCATTGCACTCCAGCCTGGGCAACAGAGCAAAACTCCATCTAAAAATATATATTACATGGTTAAAATAAAACAAAGAGTATGATATAGGTGCAGGAACAAAAATGTCAGTGGAACAGAATGCATAGCTTATGTATATTATGTATAGATCTATTTAGACAAAGAAACATATGTTATGCAAAGAAATATGTATCAGTGATACTTCAAAGCAAAGAGGACAGAATGGATTGTTCTATATATGGTGTTGGTAAAACAAGATCCTTCTATACAAAAAATTTAAACAGTTCTCTACTATATACAAAATGCAAAAGCATACTCCATAAAAATTATTTTAAAAAATTCAAGAGGTAATACCATTAAACTATTAGTTTAATGGTACCTCCCGGGTAGCTGGGATTACAGGTGTGTGCCACCATGCCCAGCTAATTTTTGTATTTTAGTAGAGACAGGATTCACCATGTTGGCCAGGCTGGACTCAAACTCCTGACCTCAAGTGATCTACCCACCTCGGCCTCCCAAAGTGTTGGGAGGCATAAGCCACCGTGCCTGGCCAACCATGTAATATATCTTAATATGTAAATAGGATGAGTTTTTATCTAATAATGGGTAATATAGACAAAGTTAATTGATAAGAGACTGGAAAAAGGTATTTGAAATGTCTGAAATAAACACACTAATACTCTCTTTAATTACAAAAAAACCTCAAAATTTTAAAGAAAGACAGAAATCCCAATCTTTTCAATAGTCAAATATACTTAAAAAGCAGTTAACAGAAAAGGAAGTTCAAATACAAATTTTATGAAAAGAGATCCAACCTCATTAGTTATCAAATAAATTTATATTCTAATGATGCTATTTTATATTCACAAGCATTGTAAAACCTACTTTTTGGTGAGATCATGTGGAAATAAACTTAGCCAAACAACCTGTTGATTGTGCAAAGTAGCATTCAATCTGGAAAGCAGTTTTTTAATACTTAGTGAAATCAAGTCAGCACGTAACCTTTGACTTTCAAGCACCTTGTTCCTAGGGGTTGGTAATGGTCCAGGTATATAAACATTTTTTTCAGCATTGTTTGACATAATGATTTGGTAACATTAAAATGATAATGATAACATTTGTACACAATACCATTCATGTAAAGATAACACACACGCATCAACAACAGCACCACATCAATTTATTTTGCAAAACTACATATATATTTAATGACATATACCCAACATACCATAGTAAATGTCTACAGGGTAAAACAATGGGAGGGGAGGTTCAGGATGGAGGGAGAAAAGTAAAAGTGTATAAGTAAGAGAGATACTTTGCTTGAACTCACAATAATAATTTGACTTACATGGAAAAGTACGATTATCTCAAATCTCTGCACCTGAAGATCAAGAGGAAAAACAGAAAGTATACTTTAGATTCAGATAAATACACCTGGACCGGTGCAATGAGGAACCCCTGAGAGGGGGCTGGGAGAGCTCATAGGTCTGAGAAGGAGAGAAACAGAGAGGAGTTTTGCCTTCTATTCACTGCAACCATATACAGTTCCCCATTCTCTCTTTCACTCTGATGATATGATGGTTTTGGCTAAAAGCACATTCTTATTTGGAGAACAAAGAAATGGAACTAAGAGAACCCGTAAGGCACATGGAGGAATTGTTGAAATAATGGCTGCTTTGGTATCAGAGTAAAGTTCTGCCCAGCTCTAGACAGGCCATGTGACTTTGAGTGAGTTATTTATTTCTGTTTGATAAGCCTTGGTTTCCTTATCTGTCAATAGAGGCAATACCCCTTACAGTGTGGCATTGTTACAATGTGATAATTTATTCATTTCATTCTACAAGTATTTATTGTCTCTGTCATATTCTAACTATTCTCGGGGCCAGAATACAGCATGAGCAAAACAAGTTAAAAAAAGATGCCTAGCTTTTATGGATTATAACGGGCAGTGGGGAGAGACTAAAATAAATAAGGTAAGCAAAATGTCCAGAATGGCAGATGGTGATAAATTTAGGAGAAACAAAAAAGAAGGAAAGGAGAAAGGAGGACGGGAAATGCCCAGAAGTAGGGCAATTCTTTTTTAAATAGGATTGTTGGGAAAAACCTTGCTGAGAAGTTTAAACATAGATCTGGAAAAAGTGAGTGAGTAGGCCATGCAGATAACAGGGAAAAGGGCAATTGGTCTTGGTGACCATGAGGGAGAAGTTCTGTTACAGAAGAACAAGGACTCAGTATAATTGGAGGACAGGGAGGAAAGAAGAAGGCAGTAAGGATAAGGGGCAAGAGCTCAGCATCCACATCACAAGGGTTTTATGGACCATTTTAATGACTTTTGACCTCTGCTCTGAGACAGGAGGCTCTTGAAGGCATCTGAATATGGAGGTCATAGGACTTACCTTACTTGAAAAGTGAACTTTCTGGTGACTGTGTTGAGCTAGACTGCAGAAGAGTAAGGTAGAAGAAAGAAACAAGCTAGACTGGGCACAGAGACTCACACCTATAATCCCAGCATTTAGGGAAGCCGAGGCAGGAGGATTGCTTGAGCTCAGGAGTTCTAGACAAGCCTGAGCCAAAAAGTGAGACCTTGTCCTTACAAAAAAAAAAAAAAAAGTTTTAATTAGCTGGACATAATGATGTATGTCTGTAGTCCCAGCTACCCAGCAGGCTGAGGCAGGAGGATCACTTGAGCCCAGGAGGTCGAGCTTGCTCTGAGCCGTGATCATACCGTTGCACTCCAGCCTGGGTGACAGAGTGAGACCCTGTCTCAAAAAAAGAAAAAAAAAAAAAAGAAAAAAAAAAAAGCAGAAGCTAGGAGGCATTTGCAGTGATTTCATCAAAAGATGATAGTGGCTTTACCAAACCAACTTGTAGAGCAGAAATAGAGAGTGAGAATCTGGGTCTGTTTTGAATAGGCTGACAGATTTAAATGCAGAGTGTGAAACAAAAAGAGATACCTGGATAAGTGCACATAAGCCACCAGGCATGACACTTGGAATCCAGAAGTCACTTTCTAAAGCAATCACCTCGAATATTAGTTTATACCAGAACTCCCTGGAGGGACACTGTTACAGTGTAGACTGCTGGTATCTGTGCTTAGAGATTTGCATTCAGTACCTCCAGGATGAGCCATCTCTGGAATCTGCATTTTTGACAGGCATGTTGGGTAATTCTGGCACACATGGTCTACACAACCACCCTCAAAGAAACACTGATCTCTACACAGGAGTTGATGTTTTCAAAATTTTATGCATTCATGGAAGAAATGCAATGAAACTAGAAAAAGCTAATGAAAATCCTGAGAAAATTATTGCATTTTAATTCTAAGACAGGGAAAAATATACAGAATAAATGAAATTTATCCCAAAATGTATTAAGAGTGGAAGTAGGTGGTGACTATGGTTAGTGCCTTCTTCTTCCAGTGACTATAAAAGTCAAGATGACTGAGTGTACCTATGAAGATATACTTGATTGCCTTTATGTATGGGGTTAATGAGCTGTATAAAAATTGAGGTAAAAGCAGAAATGAGAGGAAGGGGATGGACTCTATGACTATTCTTTTACCATTATTTTGTGTCGGGGTTAAAATTAAACACCTGATATTGCTGAAGCAAAATCAGAGGAAATGAAAATTGTCCACCACTGATCTTCAGCTCTCAGCCTGAACTTAAAGAGTCAACTTGGAGGATTAGAAAACATTGTAAAGCCTTCCTTTTTTAACTTGAGTATTATCTTTCTTTTAAAAGTGCAGTGTTTCACGCCTGTAATCCCAGCACTTTGGGAGGCCAAGACAGGTGAATCACCTGAAATCAGGAGTTTGAAACCAGCCTGGCCAACATGGTGAAACCCCATCTCTATTAAAAATACAAAAATTAGCTAAGCATGGTCAGGGGTACCTGTAATCCCAGCTACTCAGGAGGCTGAGGCAGGAGAATCATTTGAATATGGGAGGCCAAGGTTGCAGTGAGCCGAGATCACTCCAGTGCACTCCAGCCTGGACGACAGAGCGAGACTCCATCTCTAAAAAACAAAACAAAATGAAACAAAAGTGCAAACTACTTAAAGTGCCTCAGTCAAGGTTTCTGCTTTTGTAGATTGAAGGCCCTCAAATGCATCCTAAATTAGGATTCTTTTTTGGTCCAAAATAGCATGTCATGCTAAACAAAGACAAGCGACAAAGTGTAGGTTGTAATTTTAATTAAATATCAAAGGCTCACATGCAGAAGTTCCCTGCATACATAAATTCCCCCTAAATTAGCCACTTTTCTTCAAAGCAGGAAGCCTAGTGAGAGAGCTTGCTCTCCAATTTCAAGCTCAGTATTTGAGATGTGAGATTCAGGAAGCCCAGATCATTTAGATAAGGTTCAGATAAAGATCCTAACGTTTGCATGCTTTTGAACCTCTTTAATTCAACATCTCCATCTAACGTGGGAGTTGGGTATTTGTGGATAAAGCCTAGAGATTGTTAGTAGAGATGGAGTATATAGATAAACATCAAGGTTACTGGCCAAGAGTACTTTTCAGTACTTTTCATAAATAAAAATACAAATAGCATCATCATCTTGGCTTGAGAACTCCTAGAATATTATAAACAACCTTGTTATGTAATCAGAAAAATTAAAGGCAGAGAATGCCAAAAGTAGCTTACTCTAACTAACGAATCATCACGGAGGGGTAAGTAACCAGGCAAAATATAGTACAAACGCAGGAAAGCCAGGCTCAAATGCTTACAGATGAAAGACAGTTCAATGCGGACAAATGAAATGTAATTATGACTTTGAAGAGTCTTCATGCCACAAGACAATGCTTTGTAAGAAATAAAATATGAGATTTTTTTCTGAAAGGATGAAAAAAGTCTCTGGAGACAAATCGCTATGTGTCATTAATGAAAGATAAACAGAAAGAAAAAGATAAATTAATGCAGTGAACAAGTCTTAATGGCTCAATTGTGTATTCACTTCACCAAATCTGAACACTTGAGAGAACACAAAACAAAAGATGACTTTGGAATTATGAAATTCTAGAAATAAGTAATAGACTGCGAAGGTCTGGAGAATCTTTCAATGGTGGGGGGTGGGGGGCAGGATTCATCCTGCATTCTCTCAGGTTTGATAAGCCTAAAATTAGAAAATAATGATGCTCACAAGATTTCCCAAATGACAGCATTTTAGACTATGTTATTTCCTCTTTCCTTTCTTTTTTTTCCCTTTTCCTTGTCAACTACCATCAATCCTTCAAGAGGCAAATAAGGGCAATTCATATTTATGTTGAATTCAGTGACTATCTGGTGGTCATAGGACCAAAGCCAGGAAGAGGCAAAGGCAAAAGTTTGATCTGGAATAATGGTTCTTTACCTCCAGGCAATTTTGCTTCCTAGGAGACCTCTGACAATATCTAGACACATCTTTGATTATCATGACTGGTGGGGGCGTTACTGGTATCTTGTGCATAGAGGCACACAAGGGTGGTGCTAAACATCCTGTTACGTTTTGGGAAAGTTTCCCTGTAATAGAGTCTTCCAACTCAAAATGTCAGTAGAACAGAGGCTGAGAAACTTCAGACTAGACCTTTAAGGAGCCATCAGTTTATGCTCTTTGAGCAAAATAGGAAGAGAAGAATTCAGAGTATAATGGGAATATATCTGAGGTGGTGATTAGTTTATTTAGGGATGTGGAGTAGGCAAGAGAAATACTTCAGATCTCAAGTGATCTTGGAGCTCCCTGGTTGATGGAGGTGAAGAAAGACTGAAAGCAGAGAGACATAAAAGTGAGTGAGAATGTCAATGTCTGTTAAATAACAATCAGGAAGACATGGGGCTGGGGAGAAGCATGTGACATATTCATTCATAAAGTGTCTACTATGTTGTATTAGCCCATTTTCATGCTGCTGATAAAGATATACCCATGACTGAATAATTTATAAAGAAAAATAGGTTTAATGAACTCATAGTTCCACATGGCTGGGAAGGCCTCACAATCATGGTGGAAGGCAAAAGGCATGTCTTACATGGCAGCAAACAAGAGAGAATGTGAGCCAACTGAAAGAGGAAACCCCTTATAAAATCATCAGATCTTGTGAGACTTATTCAGTACTACGAGAACAGTATGGGGGAAACTGCCCCCATGATTCTGTTATCTCCCCCCAGGTCCCTCCCACAACACATGAGAATTATAGGAACTACAATTAAAGATGAGATATGGATAGGGACACAACTAAACCATATCATATGTGCAACTGGTAAAGATGAATTGTAGAGGGAGCCTCCAACTTTGAACACTGTGGTCAAGAGGTTGGACTTATTCTATAGCTAACATGAAGCCATTTAGAGTTTTTGAAGCCAGGAACAATATTATCAGCCACGTAATTTTAGAAAGATAATCCTGGTGTCAGAAAATAAAATGAACTAAAGGAAAAAGAAGCTTGAGTAAAGTTGTTGGAGTACTTCCCAAAATGAATTCTCAGACTTGTTACGAAGTGTCATTGGATAAGAGTCTTCTGTGATCAAATAAGTTTGAACAATGCTTAGTTAAACTAAATCAAAGTGAGTTCTCCACTACAGCACTTCTCAGAGTCTTTGCTTAGCTATTTGCACATTGTGACCCTTCATAAGGAGGATGTTGCAAGTATATTTGCCAACAGAAATTTTTCATGGCTTATACTACAGGAATGTGTTCCAAAGAACACTTCATAAGAAATGTAAGGTAAAATTTAGGGGTGGCGGGGGGAGTTGACAATGGGTTAATCTAAGAGCTATTGGGATGGCAGAATTAGCTTTCTGACTTTCAGCTGAGAAAATGAGCAGACAGTGATACACAGGGAAAATCCTTAAGGATCAAGATGTTCTTGTCACCTCAAGATAGGCCTGGAGGTAGGAAGTAGGGAACTCTAACAAAGTGTTAGAAGGAAGATGATGCTTAACCTATTTGCCAATACTAACCAATTATTATAGCTGTCTGAAATGCTGGGTTGAGAAGGATTCTAAGATTTCACCAGGAATCAATGTGAGCTTACATAAATCTAGTTATACTGTATTCATCTGTTCTTACACTGCTATAAAGAAATACCCCAGACTGGGTAATTTATAAAGGAAAGAGGTTTAATTGACTCACAATTCCTCATGGCTGGTGAAGCCTCAGGAAATTTACAATCATGGCAGAAGGGGAAGCAGATGCCTTCTTCACAAGGCAGCAGGAGAGAGAGAAATACCAGCGAAGCACACAGAGCCCCTTATAAAACCATCAAATCTCGTGAGAACTCACTCACAATCACTAGAACAGCATGGAGGAAACCACGCCCATGATCCAATCGCCTACTTTTCTCCACTTGCAGGGTTTACAGGTCCCTCCCTTGACATGTTGGAGATTATAATTCAAGATGAGATTTGGCAGGGGACACAAAGCCAAACCATATCAGAAACCTTCCATGGAAGCAATGAAAATAACAAGTAGTGCTTCTGTCATATGTTTGTCACATATGGACCAGAGGTACCCAGCTTAGATAGTTTGTGTTGCGGTTTTAAACATTCTTTGCTCATGAAAACTTTCTTCAAAAGAAACTTCACCTGAAAGGTAAACATAACAGGCAAAAGTAAAACTGTCTATGTAATGTCCACCTGCTGTACTATTTCTTTCTACCTTCCTCCCCACTGACATTACTATTCATAACTTCTGCAGTTAATTCACTAGTTGAGAAAGATAAGGTTAGCAGATGCTCAGGAAAGCTAGATAGGATGAACACACACATTTCTACCTTATCAGGGGAAATACTTCTTTTTTCTTTTCTTTTCTAACATTTAGTTCCCATTTGTTCCTTATGAATATTCAGTAAAGATTTGGGGAACTTCCAGAATAATTCAGTTTTACCAACAGACAATTAAAGGGAGGGATTTCGGTTTCACATGTGGACATCAAAAGAAAAGCCTGGCATGTACAGCTAAGGGACCCAGGTGAAGTTGAGGAGTAGATTGGCTGCAGTCACTGAAAGTAGGAAAACCCTAAGAGGAAGACATTATCTGTGGTAAGCAGAGTCAGTGATCTCCTCTCTCTCTCTCTGGCAATTACCCTTGCTGAACCTTAGAGGTTTTGAGATGTATTTAATTACTAGCAAAGGATTTCTTAACTTAATCGTCTGTCCAGTAAACTCACAATGAAGTGCAAAGCACAGGCTCAACATGTTTAAAAATCATATTTTGTCTTGTAGTAGAAGTACTACAAGAATAATTTGTCACTTTGACAAGCTTTGAATAGCTAATGAAACTAGCAGATACCTGGTTTTTTAAGAAGATTAGATCTAGAACAAAAGCAAGTCAATAATTTGGAGTAGGACAATAATTGACAGGTTTTACCGGATACATTCTTGTCAAGTAAAGCAACTTAATGTTCTCTTCTCTAGTTGCAACCAAATAAATTCTGAAGGCTCACAGCTAGGACAGCTTCCTCTTCAGCTTTGCATCTCCAACACCTAGCATACATGCTCAGCACACGTGTAGTAGGTTCTCAGGTATTATTTACTGATGTAAGGTTATTGTTTTCTGAGTGTCTAGATAATGTGCAACAGCTACCTTACTTCTGAGAGATTTAAACAATAAGGAGGATGAAAAACTCTAGCCCTCTTCTTGGAGGCCTTGTAGATATGTCTGAGAGTATAAAATCTGTGCCCAGGTAGTTGCAAAGTCCAGAAAGCATGCAGACTCTGCCTTCTGACAATTTTTGAGCAATGGGGCTAAAAAAGTTGCTAACAATGCATTTCTATCCATAGATTGAAGTGATTAACAAAGAAGATGGGGTAATTTTTGCTAAGTTACAAACTCCAGTTTATGATAATACAGAATAATAAGTATATTTTAAGCAGTGAATCTTTGAACATTTTCCACATGACTGAGGTAGTTATTTGGTGAGATATGACTTTTTTAAGTGGGTTTTTTTTAAAGCATTGATTTTGTGTTTCGAATTATCTAAAATGCATTCTATGCACTGTGGCTATGAAATTTTGAAGAGGTACAATCTTGATCACTTACTCCGGATTTGTTTCAGCCAAAGCAATAATTTTTTTTTTTTCAACTAATTGTAAATATCACCTTTCAGGGGTTTTAATGAACCTAATAAAAAGATATGGCAATTTGTCTGCTCTATGCAAACACTTAGCTATGAGAAAATTAAACAAGAATGAAACCATATTAACCCTCATTACTAAGTCAAAGTAGATATATATTTGTATAACTTAAGACAATAAAACAATGTTATATGTGAATCTTCATAATTTTTGAAACAAACATCTGATATTCTTTACAGTTATATTTCAGATGCAATAGATGGGATTACTCCTTATACTTTGAATAAGATGAAACATCTACAGGGACATTTGGGCTTGAACCTGGATAGACCCAGCTTTATTCTAACCATATACTTGGTAAGAAGCAGGCACTTTTTCTTTCCTTTGTGTGTGTATGTATGTATGTCCTGTTTCACTAAAGTGAACCCCGTCATTATAGGAAAAAACTCAAGGATATGTTGTTAGACCTGTGTAGTCGTGTCTACATGACAGACAGTACAACTAACAGGATCTTTTAAAGCTGATAAAACAATTTTTAAAAGTAGTGAACCCTAGGTTCTGCCTTTTGGAACATAGACAAACCATGCATTTTGCTCTCTGGACAATGGATCCCTCTGAAAATGTAAATCACTACATACACACACACACACACACACACACACACACACACACTCCAAATAAATGGCCTTCAACTGTATGCCTCCACGTTATTTTCTGAGCACACTAAATGAAACCTTATTCTCACACATCTGGACGTACTCAGGGCTCGTCATGTTGAAATTAAGAACTCAGGATGGCAATGACCCTGCTGTCATTGGGTTTTGACATTTGTATCAGTGTCCTCTCTTTAAAACAGGGGCATGTAGACAGTTCCTGGAGGGTTCTGGAGATCTAAAGCACATGAATGTGACTCCATCTACATGAGAAGGAAGTGTTTCATTGTTTGGTAGTGGTTTCCACGCCAAAAGTTTCCAGACACTGAAGATACTGACAGCAAAGTTTCAGAGACTAGGAACTGGTAGAATGGCAGGGAGTGGGGATATGGACAGAATCTCCAGATTTTGGATGCTAAAACCAATGAAAGCTTGAGGTCCCAAGTTATATTTGCCAGGAATTTAAAAGCTGCATCTTCTCCATTTGATGGGCTCTGATGGCCCACAAGAGAGGCATGCCAAAAAGGAGGAGCAAAGAAATTTCCTTTCCTTGTAAGAGAATAATATCTCCCAAATGTCGTGCAGAACCCAGTCATTAGGAGTTGCCAAAACATTTTAACATCACATTTGGCACATTATGGCACAACCTCACTGACTTCATGTTCATCTGCAGAAAATGAAGGATGGAAGCAAAAATGGAGATGGAACGAATGAGAAAAAAATAGCGTAAGAACCCCAGGTCATCAAGGCAACAGTAGTGATATTATCTGGGAAACTGGAAGAAATCCAATTGTGGATAAAGATAAATTACAGATGAAACCAGTGTTTAAAAAAGAAAGAAAGAAATGGAATAGAAACTATAAGGTATGTAACTTTCAAAGGAGAAAAGGCAGATTCTTCACTCATCTTATCTTTTAAGAATGAGATATTGCACCATCTGCTCCCCAAACCGTTATTTCATTTCACTCTGGATTTCTCCTCGGTCTCCTCCCTGTGTTCTCTGAATTTTCAGATTGGCTCTCTTCCTGTGAGTCACATCCTTTCTCTAAATGTTTCCATATTTCCCCCTGTCTCTGCTGCTTATGTATGACTCTTTGTTAAGCATTTCAAAATATTACATGTTACTGGGTTGTAATACTTTGCTTGTATCTAGCACCTTTTATTTTTAGAACTTGGTGTTTAAACAAATACTGTCTAACTACTGTGTTAAAAATGCCTGTACATTTTATAGGTGTAAAGTTACATCATAATTTCTTAAATGATAGAATGGCTAGCTCACACTCTCATACTACAATGCTTATTCTAACTTTGTGTTTTTGTGGGGCATTTCAAGATATACTCCAAATTATAATAACTTCTATTATTGCATCATTGCCCTTTTCTATAACATTCTTCATGGTATATTAACACACATGCCTTAGAATTATTCACTGGTAATTATCTGCTTCACATTGACTAAGCCAGAAACTTACCATCTCGGTCTCCCTTACTTCTAGCAGGTAACCAAACCCTTGCAATTGACCTTAGCAGCAGCTTTCTAGGTTTTGCAAATTCTGACCTGTGGGTCAGTTCCAGCCACCCACCTTGCTTTGTAAATAAAGTTTTACTGGAACACACTCATTTGTTTACATATTGTCTATGACAGAGTTAAGTAGCAAAATTATAAATTGGATGTTATTACCCTCCTGTTTAAAAACCTTCAATGCTCCTTATTTCCCTCAATATAAAGCTCACCCTTCTAAATTCAACCTGCAGAGCCTATTTCTACCTCTGACTCTTCTTTTATCCCCTTCCTCCACATAGACATTTCATGCAAAGTGTGAATGACATTAAATCAGTTTCTGCAGTATTCCATGCCATACCAGAAAAAGCTCCTGGCTCCGAAAGAATATGTTAGATGCCTCTTCCATGCTCTTATATAGAACGTATGTTTCCGCTAATCTAGTCCTTACTAGAATTGCACTGTAATTTTACTTATTTGTCTGAATCCTCTGCAATAATCTGCTGCAGAGCTAGCATTCTTGCTGCCACATTTAACTGAATCAAATACAGCACCTAACACATAGTAGGGTTTCAGAAATATTTAATAACATGAGTAATAAAATGCAGATACCATTTCTATACTAAAGAAACAAATGAAAAAGAATCTATAATATCAAGATGAAGTTTAATCTGGAAAAGTACAAACAAAACAACCATTAAGGAGAAGTACGCAAGGTCCAAGAGTGGTAGAGTGAACATGAATTTTTGTTGGGACGTTAGGGAAATCTGAGAAAGTGATGATATAGCTATGAGAGATAATGATGTAATAACTAGACATTTATGGATTATGATACACAACGACCAGGAAACAATTCCATAACTGTATTTCACACAGCTTTGTCCATCATTATAAGCATGTGGATGTCTCCACATCCACATTTTCTTGTTATTAATGATTCTAACGTACCCACTGCAATTATTTAGATATGCATTTTGATTAATTCTTCTTCTTCTAAATAATTGCATAGTTTGAATCTCACTGTTTTAAAATATGTTAAAAGTAGTAGCATGAAAGTGGTAAACTTCTAGAAGGTAGAAGAAGAGACATTAGGGTTGCTGATAAATCTGAAGAAGTTTGCAGGTATAGGCATAGGAAATACATGCTTTATTTTCCATAAACACATTTTACAGATGGTGACCCATTGTCAGCATATCCTATATCTTAACTAGTTTATCCATAGTTGGTAATGAATTGTCTCAGATACAGCTGTATGCATTTTCCACATGTATGAATATCATCCTGTGAGACATATGAAATTTTCTTTCTTTCTTTTTTTTTTTTTTCTTCTTGAGACAGAATCTCACTGTATCACCCAGGCTGGAGTGCAGTGGTGCGATCTTGGCTCACTGAAACCTCTGCCTCCCAGGTTCAAGCGATTCTCCTGCCTCAGCCCCTGGAGTAGCTGGGATTACAGGCATGCACCACCACATCTGCTAATTTTTGTATTTTTAGTAGAGAGGGAGTTTCACCATATTAGTCAGGCTAGTCTTGAACTCCTGACCTCAGGGAATCCACCCGCCTCAGCCTCCCAAAGTGCTGGGTTTACAAGTATGACCCACCATGCCTGGCCTGAAGTTTTCTATGTTACCTAAACTCCATTTGCCTCATTAGACCAATCCCTAACCACGTAGCCAACGGTTTACCTGGAGTAAAATGAATGGAGGGGTTCACAGGCAAGAAAAGCAGCCAGGAAATTACTGTTTTAATTCACCTTAGAGTATCTGGCCCTCCCAAAACGACTTGGAAATTGGGACTGAATATAGTCTTCTTCAAAAATATTGTAAAATTAATTATATTAAAATATACTTTTATATGCTCTGTACAAATTGCACCCACACAATTATTTAAATGGTCTTGTTAGCATTAATCCTGTTGGAATCTTTGCTTGTATAACTACAAAACAAAAGTATGTTCCAACTAATAGATGTGCTTTAAAACAGTTCTAAGAAGGAAAATATGAATAGAATATCAGAAAATAAATAATAAAACATTTACAAATAAAAGAATTTTGGAGGGTTTGGAAAGCTAGGTATAACCAAAATATAAAAAGGAACCTAGGTAAATGAGCCCTAGTGAATAAAGAATGTACTCTCACCCATAGTCCCTAAGATGCTCTGGCTTCTTGCTTGTCCCAAAGCAGCCTCTTCCTACATAAAAGTCTTTGCCAGTAGAATTTATGAATCGCTTAGAAATAACACTTGCCTTTTAATCTTAAAATATCCATGGAAAGGACTGTCAGCATTCTTTTCTAACTATAACTTTATAGCATTGGTTTCTAAAGGCAAATAAATGTGGAATATTATCTGATTCACATAAATGACTTGACTTACCCGAAGAAAGGAAAGCCCTCCTACTGTTCTTAATGGTTATGTGACAGGACAAACCATGTTTGAACTGTTTGAATACATATCCCCTTACTTCTGCCTGGTGGGATTCATAGTCACCCACTAGGCAGGGTTAACTAATGACTGAAATAAAATCCAGTCATTTAAAGAAATCTCAAAGGCTTCCTGGAGTTAGGTTGGAAAGATGTCACTAAGAGAAGGGCTGTACTTTATGCTTTTGCAATGTTTACAGAACCTGTAGCACAATGGAGCATGATTAATGAGACTCTTCAAACTCTAGCACAAGCATAGGACTTTGTACTTGTCATGTCTAAAGATCAGCCTTTATCACCCCCATAACATAAGAAATGTAAACCAGAACCTAATCATTTCCTAAAGGAGTTACCTTGGCTGTTATTCTCAAGTAAACTTAGGGGTTAAAGAGGAGACGTTCTCATTTTTTAATAAGAATGGCACCTTTGCTTTGGGAAATGCTTTTCCCTTAAATGTTTTTACATTTATCATTTTATCCTATACTTACCAAATGATGTAAAGCATGTTTGCCCGAAATTATTATCACCTGTGACAGATGAGACATCTGGGGCATAAAGAGATTAAGTGACTTTCCTAAATACCCAGCTAGTTTGAAACATATTTGACACCAAAACTCAGCCTGATTCTATTCCAAATAGACTGCAACATGGTATTATGCTTAAACACAGCCTACAAGAGATTAGCAAAAGAACTTGCGCAATTAGCAAATTTTCTTAGTATCTTTGAATCTACTTTCTATTCTTTCCCTAAAGTCTGAGTAATGTAAAGAATTCTTAAAAAGATAATTTATATCCACAATAAAATATTTTCCATTGTGTTAATTCAAGAAGTTGATCTCAAAACCTTCAGAATTGTGTTTTTCCGTCCATTCAAAGCTCACACCTCATTAAATGTGCCCACCCTCATCTCTCTTCCATTCGGGATACTGTTGTAAATGGGTGATGGATGGCTCACAGGTTCAGCAGATCCAGTAACAATCCTAACCGCCTTCATTCTATCAGCAGTTTCCTGAGGCCTGACAAACAAGATCTTCCTGCCTGTGAAAAGGCCATTTAAGAGCATACAAACTCAATTTTACCACATCTTGTGGGCAAACTTCTATTTGAGAAAAATAAACTCAGAATACCAACTAGGGTCCGTTTTCAACTGAGAGCAACTGTGTCAGTTGTCCTGAAGCTTCTTGCGTCAGAATCACACATCAGTGCTTTGGATCCCTCTGTATTGTCGAAAGAGATGTGGATTATTCTTCCCGGATGTTTTCATCAGTTGCATCTAGAAAAGCATGATAACCATCTACCCAGATGTAATAGACATGATGCGACCCTATTCAGTTTTCTTCTTTTTTCCTTTTCTATTTAGGTTACTTTTTTTTCAGGTAATCTTCCCAGTAAAATAACATGTTTGTCTGTTCCAGATATTACAGTGGAAACCATGGAGAAACACTTTTGGTGGTTGTGCTTATTTATTTTCTCGTTGCTCACAGCTCTGGAGCTGTCATCATTTGAGAGAAGAAAGAGCCTTTATCTGAGTTCCTTGATGGACAGGATGTTGTCTTTACTTGTTTTCCCCCCTTTGGCAACTGATACTGTGTCTGACTTTCTTCTTAACCCATCTGTCTTATGCTTTCTTGTTTTGCCAAAAAAAAGAAAAATTTGACATCCTCACAAAATGGTATTTATATTGCCCTAAGTGGACAGAGTAAAAAATACGTGAGTGATGAATATCTGAAGGAATTAAACCATTCTTGAATATGTAAAAATACTTCTTAACTATATTATGAAAGATAGATTTTTATTAATAAACAATCATGTTAACGTGGGCCATAGTAAATAAACGTACCTTGGGTTGTAAAAATAGAAGAATCTTTTGGCAGAAGATCCTGGTGAGCAGAGAACTTAATACAAATACAGAAAATTTGTTTACTCTTGGTGATTCATAAGCTTTTAAAAAATGTAAACTTTTTTAAAAGGAAAATAGAGTGAAAGAGATATGTCACTTGGTATTTTGTTTATTTCATTTCTAAATTTTACAGATCAAAAAGTGTATTTAATTAGATTGGAAATTACCTGCTGTTTTGAAAAGTTAGGGAACTACAGGAAAAATTGTTTAGACTTGCATATTTGTTTACTATTTCTGATACATTTCATATTCTTTATTTATCCTCTTAAGATAATTCAAGTCCTATTTATTGATGATGTATGAGGATCTAATAAGAATTTGACCAAGATATAGGTATTGACCTCTTCCTTCCTAGCTTTTTAAAAAACACTTTTATTTAGATATATTTTGCATATCATATGATTTGTTCTTTTTGTGTGTATAGCTCTCCATACATCTTTTTAGTAATTTTTTTTTTTTTTTTTTTTTTTTAGGTGGAGTCTCGCTCTGTCACCCAGGCTGGAGTTTAGTGGCACAATCTCAGCTCACTGTAGCCTCCACCTCCTGGGTTCAAGTGATTCTCTTGCCTCAGTCTCCTGATTAGCTGGGATTACAGGTGCGTGTCACCATACCCAGCTAATTTTTGTATTTTTAGTAGGATGGGATTTCACCACGTAGGCCAGGCTGGTCTCGAACTACTGACCTCAGGTGATCCACCCACCTTGGCCTCCCAAAGTGCTGGGATTACAGGTGCGAGCTCTTGTGCCCAGCCTCTTCTTAGTAAATTTATCAAGTTAAACATCCATCATCATGAATCAATTTTAGAACCTTTTCTTCATGGCATTATGATCCCACATGCATATTTACTTTTAACCCCTATTCTCTCTTCTCTCCTCCTAATCCCACTCCTCTGGCAACCAATAATCTGCATCCTGTCTCCACAGCTTTGACTTTTCTGTAGATTTCTATAAATTAAATCATACAATATGTGGTCTCTTGTATACATCTTGGACAAATTTAACTCCTTTCCCTATACGATTAATAAAAAGCAAAAATCTAATTCTAATAAACTCACTTGTATTCACAGTAAGTGATTGTCCAGCCTATTTATAAAATATTGTACTAAGGGAAGCTTCAAAAGATAAGACAGAGACAGAGAAACAGACACTATTTGTGAGGAACTGTTTCTTTAACTTTCTGATCAAGTTTTTAGTGTTAATTTTATTTTTCAAAGTTGTTTTATGTAGAGAAAAAGGAAACATAAAATCCAAGTGTTCCAACCAAGTAAGTAAATGAGACGACTAAATCCAGAAAACTCAAGCACTAAAATAATTCAGGAATAAAATTAAAAAGCAAAATAAAAGACTCACTTGAAAAACTTTACAGTTACCTCTATTAGCTAAGGAAAACAAGGGTGAAAGAAAATTGGCTAAGCAATTTATACAAATTTTTAAATAATATATATAGTGAAAAGGCAAGCTCAGAATTCTCTGGTTTGAGGAAGTTTATTTCTAGGGTAGGTCAAGTTTATTTCTAGGGTGGCAGATGGTGAAACCTGAAAGCACTGCAGAGTTAACTGTGCAAGAACTAAGCAGCTCTACACCTTCGAAGCTCTCAGAGGTCATATGGAACAAGGTTACCAACAAAGCAGGAAGTAGCAATGCAATTAATACTCCATGAAATGGCTGAAGGTTAGATGGACTAAATATATCTCACGCTAAATTGTGTTCATATTAATTATATAAATTATATATATTTATATGTTATATAAACACATTAATTATATAAATAATGACAGCTTTTTCTTATTTTGAGCTTTGAAACACCTCACTTTACTTGATCTTCTCATATCTACCCTGAAAGATGATCTTTATTATACTCTTTTTATTTGATAGAAGGGATGCTGAGGCTCCGAGCAGTTACGTGATTTCCCTGATAAGATGGAGACTTGAAATAAGACCTTCCAAGACCAAGCTCAGAGCTCTTTGTAACTGTATAAAGTTTGAGTGCAAATATTCATTTTTTTTCTGTGAATAAGCACTCTTGAAAATTGCCTCTGTCCTTCCAAAGAAGGCAATTTTATTTTTCTAGCACATTGATAGTGAGAGAAAGTACATATCAATTTTAATTCAGAATCTCTTATACATGTTTGATTAAGTGTGTTTTCCCAGATTAAAACATCACTTCTCTCTTTATCAGAACTATAGTTAGATATAGGTAGACTCGTAACTTTTTTTTTTCCATATTGATTACTTTATTATTATTATTATTATTATTTTATTATACTTTATGTTCTAGGGTACATGTGCACAACGTGCAGGTTTGTTACGTATGTATACATGTGCCATGTTGGTGTGCTGATTCGGTAACATTTTGCACAATGGTAGCATCTAAGTTTGAATAAGTCCCTAGGTAGATCTTTTATCTGTTTGTATGCCTTTTTAAAAAAGGTGTTACCTTCACTTATTCCTCCCAGTGCAGTTGGAGAATGTTTGTATCAAGTTTTTGCCAGCTTCCCTGTGGAATAGAGAGCAACTGCTTAACAAATGGCAGGTTTATGTGAGAGGAAATCTCCATGGTTTAACGTGCTTTTGTTTCCTGCCAGTATGTATCTTCTGTTTTTGTTCACGCATAATCATCTTGTAACCTGCACAGAAAGGCAAAGAAACCAAGGCTTGAGGAAATGGATATTCAAGCAATTACTTTCACGCTGATTTTCCAATTCTTGGCCCAAAGGAATTTCCTTGAGACTAGGGACGCCAGTAGCTGGGGCTGCTGTATGCAGAAGGCTGGATATAAAATAATGCCACAAAGTCCCCGGTAAAATCAGTACATTATCAAAAGACTCTCATCATCATTTGAATGAGCCTTTTCTCTAGAAAGAACCTGTTTCAGGGCACAAAAGTACTTTGCACATATCTAAATTGTTATATTTCCCTAAAGAGAGGATAATTATTTTTCTATGGGTCTCCTCTAGACTTTGAGTTTTGACAGACAGGGACTGAATCTATTCATCAAGGGCCTGATACATGTTTTGTGTTTTCTACAGATGTGTGTTGGATAAATGGATGAGCCATTCCCTGTAGAGTGGTGGTTCAAAATCAGAAGGGTATGCATTTCAATGTCACAGATTCACGTGAATCAAGTCACACTCACTAAAGGATGTCATAGACTGAGTATTTTATACTCATGGGAGAAAAGAAACCCACTTCTCCATAGTGTGGTAGGCATGGGTTTCCTTACACTGGTCCACATCGTGGAGAACAAGATGCTCTCTACCTGACAGAGGAGCTTATTTGTGAACTCAGCAATCGTGTTTTGAGCATCAATCAGGTGAAAAGTTCTATACGGAACACTAAGAGAATAGAAAAGTGAAACTAACTTAATCCTCGGAGTCAATAAGATCTAGTCACGATATTAAACATGTAGATTGTTAATATTACTTTAAGAGAGAATGAAATGAGTACCATAATGGTGGAAAAATGTAAGAGAAAAGGTTAGGATGTAATGGATATTATCTTTTCATAGAGAAGTTGGAGTTTTGAGTCATCCAGAAATGTGGCAATGGGACTGGCCAAAAGGGAGAATAAAAAACAAAACAAAACAAAACAAAAACAAAATAAACAAACAAACAAAAAAACTTTACCAAGATTTGGAGAATGACTGGGTTTGGGAATTGTAAAACACAGACTAATTGAAAATTGCTTCAAAATATGTAGCCAAAGGAGATTGTTGAGCACTTTCTCCTTTCCTTTCCTCTCCTCTCCTCTCTACTCCTCTCCTCTCCTCTCCTCACCTCTCCTCTCCTCTCGTCTCCTCTCCTCTCCTTTCCTTTCCTTCTTTCCTCCCTCCCTCCCTTCCTTCCTTCCTTCCTTCTTTCTGTTTTTTGTTTTTTTTTTTTTTTTTTTTTTTTTGGACAGAGTCTTGCCCTGTTGCCCAGGCGGGAGTACAATGGCTCGATCTTGGCTCACTGCAACCTCTGCCTCCCGGCTTCAAGCGAATCTCCTGCCTCAGCCTCCAGAGTAGCTGGGATTACAGATGCGCACCATCATGCCTGCATAATTTCTTGTATCTTTAGTAGAGACAGAGTTTCACCATCTTGGCCAGGCTGGTCTTGAAATCCTGACTTCGTGATCCACCCACCCCGGCCTCCCAAAGCGCTGGGATTACAGGCATGAACCACTGCACCTGGCCTGCTCAGCATTTTCCTAAGGAAATACAGGAGGACTTCTCTAAATTGTATACAGGAAAAATTTTGTGAGAGATTATTCCTGAGTAAATTTGATATTTGAGATGTTTATAAATCATAAATGCTTATTCTGCTCACTTAAAAATTTTAAATTCATGAGGGTGGGCCAGATTCAGTGACTCACTTATAAAGAACCGAGTATTGAAAGGGCAAATAACTTTATAGTAGAGAACCCTGATATGAAATATCTTGGAGAATGTTAATGTCATCAGTGGCATCATGCTGCTATCATGTGCCAGCTGACATGATGTGACCAGTAAAGCATTCCACCTCAGATACTTTTTACCAAGAACTATAGCGAGAGCCTAATCATGAGAAAACTTTAGATGAACCAAAAGTGATAGATATTCCACAAAATACCTGACTATCACTTCTCAAAACTTACAGGATCATACAAAACAAGAAAAGACTGAAGAACTGTACAGAATACAGGAGATAGGATGTTTAAAGGCAATGTGGTATCCTAGATGAGATCCTAAAACAGGACAAAGACTTAGTGGGAAAACTGATGAACTATGAATAAAGTTTAAGATTTAGTTAATAGCAATGTAGCTGGTTTCTTAGTTTTGATAAATGTTCTAAGGTAATGTAAGATGATAACACCAGGGGAAACTGACAATGTTTACACTAATATAATTTGTCAATATTTTGAAGGCTGGTATGGTGTGATGGAATGATAATATCATTAGCAGTAACAAGTCGAATTTCTAAAGCACTTTCTCATATGCTGACTCATGGTGGGACAATGTTATAAGGCTGGCAGAACAGGGATTTTTTTTCATATTCATTTTATAAATGAAGAGGAACTTCAGCGTCGAATTTACCCAAGATCAAAACTGAGCTGAAATCATGATCTTATTATACTGTGTTATTTTTACTTTCACAAAGTATTAGAAAAGAAAGGCCAATGTACATATGTGTGTATAGTTGGGGAATGATGTAAGAAACATGGGGGTGGGGGATTAAAGAATTTGAGATGTCAGTTTCAATTGAAAGGAAAACTATTGAAGACTGAAGTCTTAAGAATAGTGGGCTGACCCTCTGTTTTTTGAAGCTTGCAGATTTGCTTTTCGTTTTTCTTTCACCCACTTCTCTTATGGATCAGTGAGTTTCCTGATAAAAATAAAGTAACGTAATTATTATAGTTTTGTGAGTCTGCAAAATTATCACTCTTTGGAGTCCCTGAGCCACATTTCCTATTCTTTCCTCTGGCCCCATCATCACACATTTCTAAAGCCGACTCATAGGTCATGTGCATAAGAAATTTGTTACAACAATTCTGCTTGTATTTTGGCGTGGTATTTTTCCTTACTTAATTTTCCTTGTCCTGATTACAATAGCTGCAACCAATAACTTTTAATAGGTGGCACCTACTCATAACATGGTTTGCTCATGGTTTAGAAACAGCAATAATTTAAAATATGAATTCTGTACATCTGCAACAACTCCCTCCCCCATTTTCGATCTCGTTCGTTTTCTAGAAGCATAAATCAGAAAGCAAAACCTTTGTTGCTTTAAAAGTCCTGCTTTGCCTTTTTAAAATGTGTTCTTAAAGATGAAATAATTACGCTGCTTTCTTGGATCAAGATTTCAAAGGAAGAACCTCCTGCGGATACTTATGTACACTTACATACGAAAATGGATGTTTAAATGCAGGTAGATGAGTATTTGTCCTAAAATGTGATCTTCCTTGTTGATGCTGGAACTTGAGGAGCTATCCCTATGCTCTGCTGCCACCTTGGCAACTCAGACGGATTTACAACGGAGTTCTGCACAGGGAAAGCTGGAAGCAGCATCCCCACATCCTCTCATGGGGCTGGCACGGCTCAGAGAGGCATTTGAAATGGCTGTTACTGATACCCATAGACTTGGGTATGCTTCAAAGAGGAATTATAACATCTATCTGGTGGGAAAACATACTTTCTCTGTTTTTAAGTAACTCCGTTTCAGCAAGATCCATGTGTGTAGCCTCTGAATGCTCTATAAAGGTTCCGTATTCGTTTCTTTCTCTCCTTAGCCCGGAATAGAGACAGAAGAAGGATTCGGTCGAAGATGTCCGTGTGTGGATCTGAGTTTGCGCTCTGAGCGACGTCCTCGCTCATTTGGGTGTGACGGTGACAGCAGAGGCGCTCTGCTGACAGTTTTTTCTTGTCTAAGCTTGCATTCCGCATCCACAATATGACTCGCCTTCCACTCCGGTTAACTTCTTGGAAGTCCAGAGCACTTAGTCAAAGCTGTGTACAAAATGCAAAGCATCTGGGCGGCTAAGGCAGAGGCTCCTGTATTCTCTATGTAACCGCCTCCAAAAAAGCTGGGAAATTTCGCGGATCAAAATGTAGGCGCTTAAAGCTGACCCGCTGCTGTCAATGTTGGGACTCTGATACATTTTTGCGTCGTCATTCTTGTATGTGTTTCCCGTTCATTCCATTCTAAGGCTCAGGCTCCAGCTGTCTCGCGCGCGCGCGCTCTCCCCTCTCTTTCCATTTCCCATTCACACATCAAACGCCGTCCTCCGCACCCCTATCTTCCTGTGTCTTCGTCTTAGTTATGTGAATGCGTGTCATTAGGCTTACTCGGACACTGGATGGGTGAGTGGGAGGCAGCTTTTCTTGCGGTTTCATTTACACTTGGCATGGGTGGCTGGGTACCCTCCACAATTCGTCTCTCATACGGAACACAGTTAAAATCTATAGCTAGAACCAGCGAAGAGTTCCGAATCTTCAAAGCGCAGCTAGGACAGGAAATAATACAGGGTTGGGGGGCGTGGACGGGGGCGGAGAGTAGAGAAGTAAAGGAATAAAACCAACTTCGCTGGCAACTTCAGTAAATCCGGTAACTGGAGGCAAAAAATAGACTCCGAGGGCTGGGTCTGGTCCGGATGAAACGCTAGGGCTCCTTCCCATCCTTGAATCTGGGCGCTGGAAGCCAGCCACGGGCGTCTTGCCACGCGAGTGCCCCTAGACAGCAACACACCCACTGGAAACGCACGTGAACAAAGCTCTCGCCCCCGGGAGCCGCCGCCTGCGGTTTCCTAGTCGATCCCAGCTTCTCTAGGGAGTGTCAGGCGCTCATAGGGTTAAGTTAGTTCCCTCCCTGGTAGGAGGGAGAGGAGGGGGAGGGGAAAGGCAGCGTACTGTCTCGGGCTGGGTACCTTGTAGTTAGTTGTACGTTCGAAACCTGTCGCCGTCACTTGCGCTTTTGGCATTATCCATTGTCACCGCGGAGGAACGAGCGCTTGAGATAACATCAGCGCCCGCAAATCTCCGCGCCAAGGCGCTGCGCTACTCCTTCCGAGGTGCGCCTCTGGTCCTCCGTCCCGGGTGCCCAGCAGCGGCGAGGCGGCGTCTCCGCTCCCACCGCCGTGTCCACCGAGCCCCGGGATCAGGGTGGCAGTTCTCAACGATGGGCAGGAGGGACCTCGGCGGCGACCCCTAAAACAATACCATGCCCCGGGAGCCCCGCTGCTGCCGCGCCAGCGTCTTCCCTTTCCACCTCCCTGACCCTGTCGGATTTGGATGAGCCCTTTGCGAGGAGAAGACGCAGCCGTCAGGTAAAAGGGGCTGCGGTGCCAGGTGAAGTTTCCAATAACCGGCCGAGCTGCTGCTACGCTGGCACCAGGCTGTTTCTTTGGGGGATTTCTTTTTTTTTTTTTTTTTTTGAAAGAGTTGGGGTGGTCATCTTAAGTGGGGTGTTCTAAGCTTTGTCTTTTACCTGGAGAGAAAATAGGCAGCTTAGCTTTCTCTCGACTTTGGGGACATCTGTCTGCTGGTCAAATCCACCTCCTCTAAGGAGCTTCATAACTGAGTTCTGGGTCAAAACGCAAATTTGCTTGTCTAGTAGATGCATCGATGCTAAACTGGGGTTCTCAGTGCCCCTAACCTTGCCAGAGTTCACCCTCCTACTTCCGGAGATTGAATCTCTTAACTTTCACCAGTAACAACCGTCTCCCCTCCACAAGCTGTTGTTAATGTCACCAGCGTTATTATCAAGCGGTTGTATCTAAAGACACCAGCGTGCTACCTGCCCATAATCTGGGATCCATTAGCAGTTAAACAGATGCGGTGGATACTAATTCCTTTTCCTTAGAGTTGGTGGGGGTGGGAGTGGTGGTGGGGAGGGTGCTTTTTCCAAAACCAAGTCCCTTCCAGCCCTGCTTGTCCTCTTCGGGCTGGCGGGCACTGAGCTGGGGCCATCTAGCCTTTCTAGAGCGCCTGAGGAGGTGGCGAAGGCTTGGGGAGCACAGCGGACGGAATCGGGATCGAGTTCCTTGAGCCGCATGCGTGGGACGCAGGGAGAGGGCGAAAAAAGCCCCCAGGTGCTGAATGCAGGGACAAGGAGCCAGCGAGGTTGACTGGAGCAGGGCCTTGCCAGCTGTTACCCAGTCTCTGAACAGGCTTGGGAGCTTGGAGTCTCCTGGAAAGATCCCTCCGCCGCGCTGACCGGTACCGGGCTCGCCCCCGCACTTTGAGCGCTGCCGCGGTCTTTTGTAATCAAGCCCTAGATCAAGGCTGTAAGTTGAAGTCGGGGTACTGACCAGGGAAAGGAAGCCATAGTGGAAGAGGGTGACTGGGACGGGCTGGATCCATATTTGACACCCGGGAAACTCCTAGAGCGTGTGGGGCTCCTGCCAGCGGTAGTTACTGGTGGAGCTGAGGCCACCGCCACTGTCGTCGTTGGCGCTTTGCTCCTGGAACCTCCCAGCAAGATGGCACTCACTGTCTGTTCCCTTCCGCTTAACACCCCCAGCCGCGCCCCCTCCTCCCCGGGATACTTATTAGTCACACTCTGGGGGGAGAAGACGGGCTATGTAAATATGCAAAGGTGGCTACCTTTGCATAATGCAACAGGAACAGAGACCCGCGCGCATGAACCGGGTAGTGTGCGCGTGTGTGTGTGCGCGTGTGTGAGCGCGTGTGCCAGCGTGCGTCTCCGCGCGGGCGTGCGTCTGGGTGGATCCTTGCGTGGCAAATCGGGCTTTTCTCCAAGTCGTCTTAACATGATTTAGGCTCTCAAATACGGGAAGGCGGTAGACACAACAGGGATGCGAAGGAAATAAAAAACAATTGGGGAAGTGGTGCCAAGTCACTCACGCTTTGAACTGAGGACGAGGAGTGCGGTCGCGCCTGGGGCGCGTCCGGAAATCATCCTCTGCCTGTGGCGGCCACCGCCCCAGTACAACTCTTCTGCGGGGAGAGCTGAGCGGATCCCTGGGGGGTTGGTCCTGGGCTAGTTTCAAACTCTCCGGTTGCATCTCGCGTGGCCACACCGACGGCGCGTCTCGGCGTAGCTCTTGGAGCGGGCTCGTTCTCCCTCTTCTGTTCAGATTCAGCCTCACCGGACTTGTTACAACATGACAGCAACTTGCTGGAGGCAGAAGGAGCAGCATGAAATGAGATGAGAAAACCAAAAATATCTCCTCCTTCCGACATGGAGACGTGCACCTAGTTTTTTTGCTTGTTTGTTTGTTTTTTACGTTACTCTTTAACCTTTGGAAAGAGATTGCGAAGTGGAAACGTTGCCTGTACAGAAATCAGGCTTCTTAGCTGTCAAGACTGTTTGCTAATCTTTAGGCTGAATCTCTCGTTGTTCGCTGCAATCTGTGGGGAAATTTAACAACGCTCTTGCCAGAAGCAGCCAGCGTGAAGGAAGAAAGTGGGGGCGTTTAAATTAATCTCATTCATTTTTTGATCACTCCCCCAGTTAAAGTCATTTAAGGTGGTCCAGGATGAGAGAACTAGTGATGGGGTGAGGAGTGGGGGGCACATCACCAAGGTTGTCTGCATTTGAAATAACGCCATTTTGGTTGAGAGGTTTGCTGTATTTTACCCTCTAATCTCACGTTTCGATCATTTCTCAATGTGTAAGTAATAGATCCTCCCTCTTGGCAGTACACCATTAAGCAGGCATGGGGAAAATCTCCTTTCAGGGTTCAGATGGTGGCATTATCCCTAAGGGCTGGTGGTAGGGACAGTATGTGCTGGGTAGACAGAGAGAAGGTCAGGTTGGCATCGGCCGGGTTAGCCAGGCGCTCTGAAACTCTTTTCAGAGAGGACAGGGTTAAAAGCCAAGTCCGACTTTGCCTCTTGGAAATCGCTGGGTAGCAGCCGCGCCTCCCAAGCATTCTTTAAACCAGAAAAGTGGGAGGGACTCCGGGAGAGAGGGAGGGAATGAGGCAGGGAGAGAAAGAGGGCTCCAGGAGCGGAGCGCGCCAGAGCGCGAGGGACGGAGGGAGAGGAGGAGCGCGGGAGCTGCGGAGACGATCCCGCGAATTCATTACTGTAAACATCTCGGGGGGGGGGGGGGGGGGGGGGGGGGGGGGCCGCGGCGCCTACATTAGCCCGGCCGCGTCGGATTGAAGCAGTAGTGTGGTCTGAGCAGCCTCCAGACCCACGCCGGGCGGGCGCAGCACTTGGAGCGAGCCCTGCGCCCGCCCCCGCGCAGCGCCGCACGCCCGGCTCCGAGCTGTCCGCACACACGCGTCGGAGGAGCGCCCGCCTCGGTCTCCCGCCGAGTCCCGGGATCCTCCAAATCCGAGGAGCTCCGGCGCCGCGGGGCCGCTTTCTGCCGCCTTCCCCGCTCGCTGTACTTCTTTTGGGGTTCGTTGGCTTGACGAAGCGGAGAGGGGGAGGCGGAGGAGGAGAGAAGGCGGGGGCCGCGGCGGCCGGAGCCAAGAGAAAGTGGCATGCCCGAACCCTGGAGGTGGAGGTGGCGGAGGACTGGGGAAGACGATGCCGCAGCTCCGTAGGGGACGTAGGCGAGAGCGAGCGAGGCGAGCTGGGCGCCCCGGCCCTGGCCGGCTGCGGGGAGGCGCGCGTCGCTCTGAGGCTCCGGCCTCCGCACCCCCGCGCCCCGACGCTGCGGGCGACAGGGCTTGGCTCCAGCAGCCGCCGCCGTCTCCTCCGCCGCCACCCGGAGGACCCAGCAAAAGTTTGGATCTGGGGGAGGGCGCTGCGCTGAGCGGGATTACCACCAGGGCTGGAAGGAGACCTCGAGAACCTTTGCAGGTAACGCGCGCCCCCAAGCCTCTTCTTCCATGCCCCTCGGTTGCGCTCCCGCTTCCTCCCAGAACCTTTCCTGGCCCTCGCGGGTCTGGCAGGAAGTAAGAGGGAGGCGAAGTTCAAGGTCCCGGGGATGGGCACCGAGCACTGGCAGATCACTAGTCACGTTAGAGGGGCAGCTGTGCGGCGAGGCAAATCCCCCCAGGAGTGGATGGGAACCCTCAGCCCCAGCTGGCGCCTCATCTTGTATCTCTTTGGAAATTTGGAATGTGAATTTATGGGCTTTTAGTATTCTTCAGTCCAGAGAAATGGTTCATGGATTTCACTTACCGCACGCACCCGCCTTCACACTCTCACCCGTTTACCATTTTAAAAAAATAATTTGAGCCCACTCCCTACTCGCCTGCTTCGTTTAGCTGGACAGCAAATTTCAGGGGTGAAATACTGCAAGCAAAGGGGAAAAACATATCCTTTCCCCTTTTGACATCCCTGGAGTCCTCCTTCCCTCCCTTCACCTCTGGCGTCATAAAATAGGAACTTTAGAAGTTACATTTTCATTCGGGGGTGAGGTGAAACGTGTTAGCTATTGGTGATGTGAATTTGCCACGACTGTGCGTATGTATGTTTCTGTGTGTCCGTGTTTGGGGGAGGGGGTTAGTGGTGGTGCAGAGAGGCTGAATTTTTCTCGGGGGCCTGAAGCGCAGTGGTCCCAAGGTAGTGAGTGGCCGCGTGTGCGCATTGAGGCGGCGGCAGCAGCGGAGAGAAGACGGTCACGTTTCCCGAACGACAGCCTTACTCAGGCTAAGAAAATAGCTGCAGCTCACTCCAAAAGCAGAAAGATTCCAGCCCCAACTCCCCGACGCCCCCTCTCCCCCAACTCAGTTTTTAGTTTCAAAGCAGCTCAGCGTTTGCTGCTGCTATCTTTATTATGATCATTATTTATTCGCCTGGAAACTCATCCTGTCTTCTCCTGTGAATGGGAATCAGTCTTCAAGAGCTTTTGATTAATTTTAGTAAGGGAATCTCTTGTAAAGCTTACAGTTAGCTAACCAAGTGCAAGGCACAAATCCGTGTAAACGCTCGCTCAAGAGTGCAAGATGCTGATTAGATTTCTTTACATGCTGCGTTTGCTATGCAAAGCCTCTTCTAAATGGGAGCTATTGCTCCCCACTAGAGGCTGTTTAATCACAGAGGGTTACAGGGTGCTTTGGAGCATGTCCACTCGCCCACAGACTTACTGCTACATTTATTATGTCTAACTTCTCACAGCCGAAAGCTAACATGAAAGCTAGCTTCCATATCGGACCGATATTGTCTGTCGACTTAACCGATATGACCTTAATAAATATCCAATGAAAAGGCCCCCACCAAAAAAAAATTTTTTGAGGTAAATAGAATGCAGATTGGCATTTTTCCAGGGATATATTAGGTTGTTCAGTGTGAATGTAAAATTTTAGGTCAGTATTTGAAATGTTAGAACTAGATTCTTATTTGTTTTCATTACTGAACAACATGGGCCAGCTACTTACGATGGGCAGGCCACCAGCCACCATATTAGCAGATAATCAATCTGTGGGTAATACGCATACCACGAAAAGTTGCTTTTTTCTCCACAGCTTTATTGCGTCTGAGAATACTGCTTCTCTTCCTCCCCTCCTTGAAAGCCTGAAACAGGATAGGGTTAAACCATTTAGGGATTTTTAATAATCACTGAAGACAGCGCAACACCATACTGTCATGTTGAGTTGCATATATCTCTGACTGGAGGAGGTTGGAAGATGAAATTTCAAACATTATTCCATGTCTCTGCCAGTAGATACAAGAAATTGTAAAAAGAATTGGGCTAGCTGTACTTTAGCAGAACCTATTACAAACCTAGCATGGAAGGAATGCTGTTTTTTTTTGTTTGTTTGTTTGTTTTTTGTTTTTTTTTTTTTAAAAAAAGCCCATGTCTTAACACATCAGTAGTTTCATTGCAGTTTTAGAAATTCCAGGGGATGCTTTTAGCAGAATAAAGTAGATTCCCAAATGACACCATGCTGGGTTACCCTGGAGTCCCCAAAGCAGTCGTGGCTTTTCCTGTATGCTTGGTTTCAGATGATGTGATCATATCCGAGTTTGACTTTGACCGGCTGGATCTAATTTGAACCTTCTCTGATGCCCGTTACATTTATATTCTGGCCTGCTGGTGAGTTTGATTTAGGATTTAGACAACTTTATATTTTCCCAGTTTGAAGCTGTGGTTTTAAGAAAGGCTCAAGTATGAGTCCAGAAGCTTTATTCTGTAGAGACCCAGTGTGAACATCTGATCTAGTTTGACTCTTGAGCTTTGTACTTTACAAGGAAGAATTCCTGCTTCTGGGATCTGAAGCGTCTGAAGTTAAAAAACAGCAAGGGTGCCAAGCGGCTTTTGGTTTTGCTCTCTCTTAAGAAGATTCAAAAAAGGTCAAGGTGTTGTAATATTTGTATTCAGGTCAGACTTTTCCGGATAATCATCTTTTGATATCTTTAATTTCAATTCAAGTTCCTTTTTCACTAGATTACTTTAATAACTTTGTGGTTTCTGCTACAGTGATTCAAATTCAGTCCATTAGTGACCTCTATCTGTGAGAAGTGAATACTCATTGTTTTTTTTTTTTTCGTTCTCATCAAGGTCTGAAGATAATGTTGGGGGTGCTGGGGGTGAATCCCAACAGCTCTGTCGTTCTTTCTGGATATTTCAGTTTACCTAATTTGATTTTTCTAATACAGAGTTCAATATGGATAATGACATTTAATTACAGTAATAAAAATGTTATGGACTAACAGGCAACTAAATGGTTATTCCATATAGCATTGACAATATGATCAACATAAATAAAACACCAGAGCTATCCACTGCCAATGAAGGGATTGTACAGTCAGGCTGACTATTGTTTTGGGACTCACAATGCTGCTGAATGTAAGTGAAATTTTATTGCTCCTAAGTGCTTACATAACAAGGGAAACTTGAGACGAGCTCAGAATATGTATGTGGTAACTAGACTTCGTGGTAGCTGTGTGTATATGTCTTTAAATTCAGCTGTGCTTCTACTGTGAACTTATGGTACAGATCAAAGAGTGTGAGAAGAGTATTTATAAACAGATGGTCCTTTTAAGGAGACTTTAAAAATCTGATTCCTAATCCAGGTTTGTCTTTTGAGGGTTTTCAGATAGAAATTTCAATTTTAGCCGATTATTTCAAATGCGAATTGAAGACAAAGTTTACTGAATTTCTTAGGTGGGTGGATACCATTATCTGACATTTTCCAGATGGTTTTGGATCTAGAGGTATTTGGGGATATGGAATTTTTAGGAGGTTTTCTTTCTTTTCCCTTGGGCAATTTTTACACAAAAGACTTTTTTAAGACTAGCTATTATTATTATTAAAGTTAAACAACCATTATCATACTGCAGCCAACTTTCTTACCTTTTCTACTCTCCAAATTGCTTTTGCGCAATTGTGTCTTTCTTTTAAAACTGCATGTTGCGAATTGAAGTATCAGTATACTTTTACTCCTTTTGGTAATAAAGGACCTCCAATTATGTATCTGTTTATAGTAAAACATACACACACAGGAAGAACCATTTTAAGACAGAGATTCTTTTAAAGGTTTTAAGTATGTTCCTTTTTCAAAGGCTACGACACAAATATTGTAATAAAAATACCCTGTGTTCTGATGAATACAGAGACTTATTTCAGTCTCATGGAACAGTAAAACACTGTATTAGTAAAATAATCAGTGGTATTTTGAGTACATGGTCAAAATCTGTTAGAACCTTCATTTTTTTTTTTTTGTTTTTTTTTTTTCCTTCCTTGGCGAATTTCACATCTACTGGTCTTTTTGGTTTTCTTTGATTCCTTCTACTGTGGCTCTTTGAAGTGATTCAAAATTAAACAGTAGCTACTTTTTCAGGGGAATTCATCATGTTATGTTCAGGATTCCAGAAGAGTTAATGATGCAGAAAAAGTCCTGTAAAACATCTTTCTAAAAGAAGTCCTTCTCTTGCAAGCTTCCCACTTACTGGCCTCCTGTACCATTTGCAGTGAATTGGAACTCCGTTATTTATTTATTTTTCAAATACCACCTCTAACTTAATTTAATGTAGGATGTGTTCCTGCCAAAGTGTGCAGTGCCATGTGTCTTGAGTCACCCAAACAAAGCAGTGTCATTGTTACGTCCGGATCTGTTAATCAGGGAAGGTCAAAGAAAATATTCTTATATAATTTGGAAAGTCAAAAGGGCACGTTGGTGATTCTCACACACTGGTCAGTTATTCTACTAATGCTTAATAAGGACGTACTTTTTCTGGCAGTTTAATGGTTACAGGCCTTAGCCATTTTTGAAGCATTCACTAAATAACTCTCTGAAGCTACTAACCATTAGATGCTCGTTAGAAACTGAGCAGTTTTTCCCCCTACTTTGTTCCCAGGTTGCTTTTAAGGGAATGTGCAAGAAACTTGGAAAAAGGTCTTCTCTTCCCTTGGTTCACATGTCATACTGTTATATTTCAGTTCTCTTTATTAGAGCTTTCATGACACAGATAAAAGAATCTTCCGTCTGAACCCCTTAAGAACTTGAGGGCTTTTGGATTTAAACCCACTGAAAAAATACCAGGTCCCAAAGTTTATAGATGATATTAGGCCTCAGAACAATTGAAACCACCTTCAGCAGGGAGCAAAAGAACAGTGGCTTCTAAAATTGGTTCACAAATATACTATCCATTGAAGTCAACAGAGGTCATATGACTGAATGGAAAGCATTAGACGCATATCAGTCCTGAAATAGGTTCACATGCTGGTGTCACTCTTAGCCCCAGCTGCCTCTACATGTCACTTTCATCAGAATCCAGCATCTAAACAGCCTCTGTAATGATTTCCTCTCTCACTTTGGCCCCAAAATTGGACTCAAGTACTTAGACAAAGGAAATAATGCAAGGAATTTTAATATTCATCATATCTAATAGACAAAATGGAGGTTACAGGTTAGTTTGGGTGCATATGGGCCATAGAGATTCGAGGAATCTCTTTTTAAGATTGATTTTGAAAGCGCATTCGTATCCACCCTCATCACTCCTGGCCCTTACGTTTTCCAGTTCTCATGTCCAGGATTTCATCTATTTCTCACAACTGCTTCTAAATTTATACAAGAAAATCCTACCTGCCTCACTTCTGATTGAGTAACTGGAGCCAGAAAGAAGTTAAGGGCTACTAAGGCTGGGCATTTTATTATACAGATGTAGAATTCTGCAGATAGAATTGAGAAGTTCCATTCTTTATGAACCCACCCAAAATAATGAGAGTTGTTTGTTTCAGTTAGAACAGTAAGAAAAATCACAAACCTAGAAATATTTAGATTTAAAATAATAGCATTTCACTCTTCTGCATTAGATTAGATGACAAGTTTGCCTGTTCTGAATGAGTATAATCCTATGATGTAGGTATTTGGCACTTTGACTGTGGTGGGGAGTGGGAAATAAATGAGGTTGCCTTAGGGGAAAGAACAGAAAATCTGCATTCTCGTGTCAGCATACTTCTTTCTATAGTCAACCTTGTATGAATTACTTAATCTCCTGGAGACTTAATTTCCTCTCTACAGAGTTCAACAGAGTTGTTAAGAGGTCACATAAGATTAATGTGTGTGAAAATACCTTGATAACAATACAGTGTTATATTCCTATAAAGAGGCATTATTCAAATTGATAACATTTATCACTGCATGCCTGTCTTGTGCTATGACAGACGAGGTTTTATGTAAATAAGATGGTAACCAAGACAGAGTCCTGCCTTTCAGGAGCTTTCACTCTTACGAGTTCAAGGGATATCGTCTAACCAATACAGTGTCTGGTAGCCCCCGCATCATTTCTTCCATTCAGTTAATAATGGATTGTCTCCTTTTCTGAGTTTGTGGTATTTTGATGAAAGTATCCATTTTAAGGATAAAGGATAATTAGGGTGAGTTGAGTCCGAGGGTCAAACTTTTCCTTTGACAGCTTGGCTTGATTTTGGAAGTATAATTTTGAGGATTTTTTTTGGAAAAAAAAATCATCAATGTTTTCTGAAATGAGGTTGTTTCTCTTTTTGACTGGATTTACAGTTTAACCATCCAGGTTACCTTTTGCAAACACACACCAATAGAAATACAATGATTTTTTAAAATTTTGATTTGCAAAATAAGGCAGGCTAGTGCAAAAGAGTCATTTTAATACATTGGCAAACCTCCTCAGCCCATTACCAGTGAATAGAAAGATAATTTATTGTGAAGCCAACATATATTCCAAAGCTTGGCTTTATTTTGATGTTAGTGTCATTAAACCCTGTGGAACAGTTCTTTACAGTGTATTTCTGCATGTTTTGTTCAGTTCTGTTTTTTCTGTTGTCAAATCTGAGACACTTAATTTTAAATGTTCCAAGAGTGAGCATGTTTATTTGTTTCTGCTAAATTGTTTACATTTAGGCCTTTGTAAAGGTTAATTCTTAATTGTTTTTGTGTTGCATAGTTGAAGCCTTCAGAAAACAAATTCCTTGGTGAAATCTATATTTATAAAATATGTAGTTGGATTCTGATTCTTGGCCAAAATGAGTATTTCTTTCAGTGATTTGAGGTACGAAGTCTGTATCCAACAACATTCTTTTCAATCTATGATTTGCTATTGTAGGAGTTCTGACACTTGCTTTTTTAATGTTTTTGTTTTTGTTTTTGTTTTTTTAAGTTGATTAGTAGTTTAGCAGTACATTGTAAAATATGTGACCACAGAACTGTATTTTAACATGAAAAATTGCTTGCATAGTTTGGCAAAATTAATCTGAATTCCTTTTGTACTGGCAGTGTTGAATGATATGATATTTGAAGAGAGAAAATATTTGCTACTACTTTAAAGACGTCTACTGATAAAATGAGAATCATCTGTAGGCATATATGTGGGGAGTTAGTATGTATTTAAATCTCTGAAATGCACCAACAAATATAAGTCTTATGTACCATGGGGAGGAAGTACTGTTATACCCTGAAGCTAGGTGGTGCCAGTTTAGCCCATATGTCCTTAATATGATAAAAATAATGATATAACCCAAATAGTTTTTAATTGGTGCTTTTCTTTTCCAAATAGGTCTTAGGGAAACTGTAAATGAAGAAAAGCACAAAATGAAATCAGAAAATATATTTAAGTCTGACTGGCCTGATCTTCATGAAGGAGATATTCTTATGGAGGTTTCACCAAATGAAGAAAGCTTGCTCATTGATTCAGGAGATGATTTTTAGCACTAACAATGTACTGGGCATAGAGTAAGATGAGACAGGCCAAAAGTAGGTAAGGCATGATCCCTCCACTTGAGGCCAGCTAGGCTGGTAAGCAGAGAGGTAAACACAAAACCTAATTGCACTGCAGTGTTATACAAGATTGAAGGGAGTGCAGTGAACACTAAGTGTGCCAGAAACACATAGTGTTAGTGAAAAGAGCTCTTCATTGGGAGATGGACAGTCCTGGGCTCTAGTGCTAGCTCTGTGACTTGTTAATTTTGTAAACTTGGCCAAATTTTTAAATGTCTTTTACTCTTTGTCTCCTCAAGTAGAAAATGGAGGAAAATACTTTTTCTGCTCCTAGAGCTATTATCTTAGGATCGAGGTAATTCTTAAAATGTCTACCTGTTCTGGCACATAGTAGAGGCCTAATGAATGACGACTGTAGGTCCTTCTGTCTCCAAAATGGTAATGATTTCTTTGTGTTCCCTTACCTTCTACTGACTTGTCTCAGTTTGGGGAATGAACTGGGTCCTAACTTGGGCTTTATTTGTTCGTTGAAAGCATAGCCTTTGTGACAATTAACGGGTTTATACCCGCCCCCATGCCTTCTACCTCATAGCCATGTGTCCTTCTACCAATGACACCAGTGCCTGCAGCTTCCAAGGAGTTCCATGTCTGGACTGTGACACCGAGCTCAGTGAGCCATGGTTATTATGTCTTTGCCAAAGTACAAAAATTTTTATCAAAATGAATTTTAACAACTTTCCTCATACAATTCACTTTATACATGACTCTTGGCAGAGTCATGAAAATATTTTATCGTAGAAGATTAGCATGTAAATTATCGTTATGCTTGCTTAAGGCTTATTCTATCTTTATAGAATGATTATACCTTGCTGTGGACGTTAGAATCAGAATGATACTCTTGGGCTATGAGTTCAGTGTGGAACTATTTCTTTTAGAAGATAATTTTCAATTAAGTAAAGGAACTTCTTACTGTTTCTACTGCAGATACTTCTGAACAAATAGCAGTGCTCAGATGTCCTGGTAAAAATACGTGGTACTGGGTTATTTTTCATTTATCATTATAATTGCATGTATGTATAGTATAATTTCTGTTTTCCACTTAACATTTGAGATTTGCCCCTGTTTTTTTCAACACTGTGAATCTGTAAATTTATTGATGCAGGAAAGCTATATTTAACAAGATGTTAGGCATGCCCCAGACCTCCAAGCTAGGAAACACATAGGCTTTTTCTGTTAAGATCACATAATATATAATGTAATATATACATATAATTAATCAAATTGGACCTGAGAGAAGCAGTCACTAGAGTGTGTTTTGTAAGCTGTTAACATCTTGGTAAGTTGCTTCTGAACCAACATTCAACCCAACATAAAACAAAAAGACCTTGTTTTGCTACTTTAGGAAATGTAAGAGAGATTAAAATTCTTTGGGAAATGGTTTTAAAAAGAATTTTTGTACTCAAATAGGTAAAGAACAAGTCCAGTGGTGCTGGCAGCAATGGAATTTAAAACTCAATTCTAATAATCTCTGAGTCCCGAAGGAATGCCACGCAGGCATCCGTTTGAGTCACGAGCTTGTAACTGAGGATTTGACAAAGATTGAGTCCTCACTGTGTGCCAGGCACCATGCTAAATTTTGTGCTAGGCCCTTGGGAGACTCTTTCAGACAAGACTTTGTCCCTGCGCACAGAGAAATCTGATAGGTTGGCCTATAGTCACTCTTTTATAAACTTGACCTATCTACCCGAATTAACTGAAGGAACTGGTTAGAAATACAGATTCCTGGGCCAATAAGAAGAACCTGCAATCCAACTTCCTGTAACCATCAACACATTAAACCCTATAAGTTTAGAGTTTATTGTAACCTTCTCATGCCCTTTGCTGTACTCAGTGTGCAAATCATGAAGACTAAAGTGAATCCTGTTTTGGTGGTGATCCTGGTGTGTTAAGTCTGTGATGAAACCTGGGAATGTGAGTCCTTGAAAACTCCCATTATTGGAAATCACTGAGCAGGATAGTTTTTAGAATTTTTTTTCTGACCTGGAGAATCAGTGTTTTCTATAGTTGTCTGACTTGCAGTCACTTGTGACTTTCTGAAAGTTTTTCTGTGTGTTTTGCCACATAGAAAATATTGCTGAATTTAACTCCATCTTCTAGAAAAGTATCTTCAGAGAGGCCAGATATTAGGGCTGGCTTCCCTCTTGGTAGCTGCAATCTCCTGTACTGTTCTTGGTGTCCCCAGAGTTAATTTCCTAAAAACAAAATAAAGAAACCACATCATATTCCTTTAGAAACCTACCTCTTGTATCCCCTATACCTCTGGATAAAGCCCATCAAAACTTATCATGCCATGTGAGATCCATGACAATCCAGATCTCAAACCACTCCTCAAACCTCATCGTTCAGCACACATTCCCTGTACCCTCATGCCAAACATGGTGAGACATGGCCCCCAAATACTTTGCCTTTCCCCTGCTGTTTACCATTTACCTAGAACATTATCGCATACTGTCCATTTGGCAAACTCTTCCTTTAAGAGGCACGTGGATGACACTTTCCCTCCTGGTCACTCCTTTTTCTGGGCTTCTGCAGCGTTTTGTTTGAACCTTGATTGGTTCCCGGTTTATGTTGTATTATAAAATGTGTCTGCTTACATGTCTATCTTTCTCATTAGACTTTAGGAACATTGGCCCATTCGTTTCATCTCCATGGTGCCAACAAAGTTGCCCAATGTACCACATTCTGCAAAAATGTAATTGAGTTAGTAAATGGCATAGCACTGGCCAGACCTGGAACACAAGAAGATCTTCATGATCCAGTGAGAAGGACTGCTTCCTCAGAAGTACTTTTTTGTTCCCATAGGTTGATTGCCCAATCTATCTATGGGCAATGCAACCACCACCTTTCTGCCTTACTCTGAGCAGGTCTGTCAGACAAATGTTGGCTGGTTAACCCAACCCTGATAAGGAGCAAGCTTTCCAAACCACACATGAGGCAATTCATATGCCACACTGGATAGGTCTGTTTAAAGAAATAATAATTCCACTTGATGATACATCTTTCTTGGAACTGAGTAAAACTGTCAGTTAAGTAGATGTTCACACAGATGTGCTTTTCCATACAATGAGAAATTTAACTCATAGCATTAACTTTGTGTATCTGTCTTGGCATAATTAACAAGAGCAAAGCAAAGGTCTTGTGAAATTTTGTGCATTTGCTCTCTTCTTGATTTTTTGCTTTTCATTATTTTGTTTATTTCATCCTAGGCCCATTATTTCCTGATGGAGGCCTCTCAGGACCCAGGGCTCTCCAGAGAAGGGAAAAGACTAGAAATCACAACGCCTTAATTTGGCTCCACAAAACAGGATCCATCCTTAGTCTTCATGATTTGCACATTGAGTACAGCACAAAGCTTGGGAAAGTTACAATAAATTCTAAATTTATATGGTTTAATGTGTTGATGGTTACAGGAAGTTGGACTTTAGGTTCTTCTTGTTGGCCAATAGAAAACTCTAACAATACTTTGCTGAGTTTTGCAGTAGATTGTCATTTGATGGACAGAGTTGACTTGCATGCAAGTGGTGTATTTGCAAACACACATTAAACACACTCTAATCCCTTCCTCCCCTTTTTTCAACAAAACTTTTCAGTGGCTGAAAAGAGGTAGAAGAGGATAGAGCATAATTTGATATGCCCCTTTCTAGCTTTTGGTTCCATCTGGGCTGTCTGCATGTTGGGAATATTTCCCAAGCCAGCGGGAAACACGTGAAAAAACACCTGAGATGATTTTTGATCAGACACTACCCCTTAATACTGGAGACTTGAAACACCACCCCAGATCTTTTCATGTTAATTTATGAGACTGTTTAGAAACAACGTGCTCTCCTGATTTCTTGAATTACAACGAGTATTGGCAAGGCCAATTTCTTATCCAGAAGTCCAGTAATACAACAACAATAACAACAATACTAATAGTGATATTGATCGTAAGGTTTATTGAGAGTGCTGCTTATGCGGTTCATGTATATTATCTCTTTTAAACCTTGTAAAGTAGGTTCTGTTGATGTAAGTTGTGAACAGCCTCATTTCACACAAAGGGAAACTGCAGTAGAGTTGCCTCAGATTGCTTATCTTACTTTAGAGTTATTATGAATTGTCTTAATAGGGTAGATGAACACTGGATAATTTCCAAAATCCACTCAAAATTTATTTGTCCAGGGCTTAAAAATCAAATTCAGAGGTGATTACTCACTGTCCAGTGGATATAAATGATGAGCTGCTAACCAGTGGTCCAACTTTCTATATTTGACTTTTCTAATAGATAACTGCCTAAGAAATCATTAGTTAGTCTTTGCCACTTTTGAGTGAAAGAGATTCATGAGTCTCTCAATGTATTTCTGTAACATGGAAATAGTGAAGAATCATTAATTTGAAAACAAAGCATGACGACTTTTAGCACATTTTCAGTACTAAGGAAAGCTTGTGGATACATGCCTAATGATTAGGGGCTATATTTATTGTAGAGAACGCTCTCCATTTTTTCCCCTTACCCTTTTACCAGCACTGCTAATAAATAGTTAAGTGGATTGATTTGAGATTCACCTCTTTTTCCCTGTGGAGGTGATAATGGACAATGGAATTACCAGAGGGAAGATAATAGCATAAAGTGTGTGTCCTCTGAGAGGGCCTGCAAAAAATGGAGAACTGACTGTGTTATTAATAGATCAGCTTCACTGATTTTCGAAATCTTTGTAATTGCTCAGGTGATAGACTTTTATTGGGTGAAAAAATGACCAGAGATGGGCTGGGAAAGACTTATTCCACATTGATGAATGGAAAATAAGCACAGTATGTGCTTGCAAGTTTTTCCACTATTCAGTTAGATTTTTGACCATCCCTCGCTTTTTGCACTTTCTGTGGTTGCACTAATCTCTACACGTACGAAAGTTGTGTTTTTTGAATTCTAGGGTTGTAATTAAGACCCTTCAGTTATTAGTCCATGGTATTTCTATGTAAATATTATTAATACTGTCTAAATTCTGTGATCCATTCCTTAATTCCTTCACTTCCCTTTAAGCAGCTAGACTGTGGCTTCTGTCACTTCTGTGTTCTTTTGTCACCATCTGCTCATTATCTGTCAAGAGGCAACTCTGAATTGTTTTTGCCCTGGGCCAGTCTAATGGAATCCTTGATGGGGCTGTTTAGGGAAGTAGGTACTACCTAGGTGTGGTACCAGTTAGGTGAATGGCTCCACAGTCAGCCAGCTCCATTACCACATGAAAGCACCAGCACCATTTGGCTTCCTGGTGAATTCTGCGGTGTTTCTTCTGACTATGGAAGTGCAAATTTAGCTGAAATGGGTGGAACCAAAACGCTTGCCCTCTGCAATTTGCTACTGAAAAATGGTCAGGCCCTATAAAGGAAACTGTAACCTACCAGTGTCTCTGCTGCTAGAAATGGCTTCTTGGTTTGGCTGGACTGCATGCATCTGTCAAGAATCAGCCTATGGCCTGGTGTCCTTCTTCCTTCCCTCCAAGTGCTGAACTCACTTGGATTTTCCACTGGACTTCGGTGTCAGTGTGTTTTAGAATGAACTAAACATTCCCAATAAAGTCCTACTTGTGCTGAATTAACATTTCTTTATTAAACAAAATATGCTGCCTAGAATCAGTAGTTTGAGTCTTCTTTGATTACTGTCTTTTATTCATCGTCATGTGTTCTGTCACTAGTCTTAGGCACTTAAAACAAATTTCTGTTTTGGTTATACTGGGGTCATTGTAATTAAGCCCATGTTTCTCCCTCCCTTTCATCTTTCCTTTCCTGACCTGCACACCAATTACATTACTCTTCCTCATTCTTGTGGTGACAATATGACTCTCCATTGTTTAGAAGATCAAGTCTAAACTCCCCAGTTTGACTTTCAAGGCCCTTCTTTCTCAAACTGTCCCTAATCTTTCCAAAGAAAGTTATTCTTCCCTTCTGACCTAAATTTAGGATGTGCCCCCATTTTTATCTGCATAGTGGCCCCAATGTGATATAAAATTTCACCAAATACTTTGCCTTTTCTTTTTTTTTTTTTGACGGAGTTTCGCTCTTTCGCCCAGACTGGAGTGCAGTGGCGTGATCTCGGCTCGCTACACCCTCTGCCTTCCAGTTTCAAGCGATTCTCCTGCCTCAACTTCCCAAGTAGCTGGGATTACAGGTGCCTGCCACCACACCTGGCTAATTTTTGTATTCTTAGTAGAGACGGGGTTTCACCATGCTGGTCAGGCTGGTCTCGAACTCCTGACCTTGTGATCAGCCCGCCTTGGCCTCCCAAAGTGCTGGGATTATAGGCTTGAGCCACCTTGCCCAGCTGCTTTGTCTTTATTTTCTGAGGGTAAACTCATCTAGAGTATAAACCCTGAAAATCTGAGACAGGTCTCAAGTAATTTAGAAAGTTTATTTTGCCAAGGTTGAGGATGTACACCTGTGACACAGCCTCAGGAGGTCCTGATGACATGTGCCAGGGAGGTAGGGGCACAGCTTGGTTTTTATACATTTTAGGGAGGCATGAGACATCAGTCAATACGTGTGAGATGTCCATTGGTTCTGTCCGAAAAGGTGGGACAACTTGAAGCAGGGAGGGGGCTTTCAGATCATAGGGAGAAGAGAGAAAAATGGTTGCATTCGTTTGAGTTTCTGATTACCTTCTCCAAGTGAAGCAACCAGATGTGCATTTATTTATCTCAGTGAGCAGAGGGGTGACTGAATGGAATGAGAGCCAGGTTTGCCCAACCAGTTCCCAGCTTGACTTTTCCCTTTAGCTTAGTGATTTTGGGGCCCCAGGATTTATTTTCCTTTCACAAGGCAAAAATAATGCTGAATAAATGTTTGAGGAGTTGAATTGAACTCAGGTGTGTGGCCCCAAACCACCTCTGTGAAACTTACGTAGAGTACCACTCTGTCTACTTCATGTATGCTACTGCCCATTAGATTTAAATATTGGGTAAATTAATATTTACCAAATATGCACAAATAACTCTGATATATATGAATTTTAAAATTATCTCATAGAAGAAGCTTCCTTTGTTCCCTCCATGGAATCTTTTCCAAAGCAGTGCAGCCTCTTGCCTTGAAAACAGGAAGGTAGCACATTCCAACAGCATCATGAGTCCTCTGTTTGTATTTGTAAAACCTGTGCTCTTTCCAAGTCTCTAGGCAAGAACAAATAGAAATAATCAGAGGCCTTAGAACTTGATTGTGCTGAATTGAATTCTTATAACTGAAGCTTGATAGCCAAAATTAATTGTGCTATAGTTTATATTGAAAGAGATGCTTGAGATATTGCAAAACCATAGACTAGCTTGCTGCAATCTTCGAAGACATCTGGATGTTTTGGAAAATACAACAATCACATGCTTTTTATTATCTCTATAATTGTGTTCTTTTAAAAAAGGAGCTGTGTAAATGATACAAACAGGAGGCAGGGAAATACTGGGTAGAAGAAGGTGGTCCCTGGCGAGGACCACACCCTCAAGCCTGGACCTGTGGCCCAAAGTGAGAACAGGCATTTCTGTTTTCCCTGCCCGAATGTTGCCTTTTCCAAAACCATACTGGCCTGTCCTGTCCCCCTTCCTGTACCCATAAAAACCACAGGCCCCACCGACAGAGCAGCAGAGCAGCTGAGAAAGAGAGAAGAGAAGTAGCTGGACATTGGAGAGAAGCAACTTGACTTCAGAGGGACAGCTTGACAGTAGGACCTTGGAGAAGAATTTGACCAGGGATGGCCAAACTCCAGGGGAAGACCACCTTCCCACTCCATCCCCTTTCCAGCTCCCCATTCCACTGAGATCCACTTCCATCGGCAATACAATCCTCTGGGTTTGCCATCTTCAATTTGTTTGTGTGACCTGATTCCTCCTGGATGACAGACAACGACCCAGGTGCAGGTGCAAGACCCTCCACTGAGCTGTCTAACACTTAAGCCATCCATGGATGGCAAAACTAAAAAAGCACACTGTAACACAGGCCCTCTGGGGCTCCGGGGGCTTGTGGGCAACCCCTAGATGCTGCCATGGGCCTGCACAGAGTTTTGCTTCTGCCAGTTGCCCAGAAGCTCTTGTCCTGGCCTCTGCACCTGCTCACCCCATGAGGGGTCGAGAGCTGTGGGCTGAGTAAATGAGCCAACCCCTTCACGAGTCTTGCAAAGGGTCTGAGGGGAATATCCCATTTCATAAAGAGTGAACATAGAGAGAAGGTCATGGAGTTTGGAATCAGACAGACGAGATTTGAATCCCGGTTCTGTCTCCAGCAGCTAGGATGACTTCAGCATGTTTCTTGGTGCTTGTGTTTGTGTGTACTTCCTCAGTTTTTCAGTGGAGAAAAAATAATACTCATAGGACCACTCTGGTGAATTGTTGAATAGATTGCGTGTTATCTGCCACACTTCAAGTACTAGTATGCATTAAAATCCCTATCCCTTTGCCCTCCAATGCAAAATAACATGAATCTTGTGGCTTACACACAGCTATTTTTGTTTTTTGTCCTGTATAGATAAGGCAATTCTGTAAGGCCAGTGTTACAGGACATCTTGCGTAATTTCTTTTTAACAATATTTATTTCTGTGGTCAAGAAGAAGATAAGGTACCTTAGAAGTAGTCACTGTTCTGTCTCAATCTGGATATGCTTGTTGAAGAACTCTTACAACCACTTATTTCTGGGAAAAAAAGAAATATTTTCAGACATCTCATCACCTCAAAAACAGCAGGCATCGTGGATTATTGGAAGGGAATTACCCAGAGCAAGTGCTCTTAAAAACAACTGCATGTAGAGGAGGTTGGCTTATCAACAGGCAAAAAAGGAGATTTTTTTCTAGTAAATTTTAGCTTGTCACTATAAAGGAGAAAATAGCCACATTCGTAATATAATCTATGGGGACAGTGCTGTGAGTGTTTCCACTAGGCGGAATTCTCAAGTAAGAGGTTCTAAGAATGAGAATTTACTCTTAGAAAAGCCTAGGAAATAGCTATTAGGAATCAGGCAAACAATGAAATGAGAGCCCTTTCAAACAGGGAAGCAAAAAAAAAAAAAAAAAAAAAAGGCAGATCAAGTAAATGAATTCACTATAGACCACATTGTGGAAAATGTGATGTGATATGAGACACATTTCATTTACCTTGAATGACCAATGTAATTACAATCAGCTAATGAGTATTTTTTTCTTTTTCTGCATAATATTAACATCATCCAAGTTAAGAAGGTATTTTTTTCAGATGAAAACCTAAAGTCATGTAAAATTATGTGGACTTTTTTTCTGATGCTTGGAGAGAAGTTAGGGTTGTTTTAGCCTTTACCTACATTTCAGTTTAAGGCTTATCCACAATCTAGAAACTCAATGTTAAAAGATAAAGAAGGATCTATAGAACACATTTTTTTTTTTAACTTAAAGCATGGATATTAGAACTTATATTTGATTATGTTTTTCTTTGTGCTGAAGGATTGATCTCTTTGTCTAACACACTTTGAAAATCTGGAAGGAGTTTCATGGGAAAATTGTAACATTTCCTTTATTAGCCACCCTTAAAATAACAAGAATAATTAATCTGCTGGTTTTGCTTAAATTTGGTCTTATGACAGGCATACACACAAGCTAGCTTGTCATTACCCTATCCTCCTCCATGATTCTGTCTTGTGAAATCATGAATGGAATTTCTATGAAAATATATAGCAAATGGGTTCCTGAAAAAATTGCTATTCACATGATTCATCATCCTTAAGTGACAGAGATTTGTAAATAATGAAATCTAGTGAGAAATCTTTAATATCATTTAGCTAGTAGCTTAGAAGTGATTCTGATTCCACCTGTTTACCAGAACTCCTAAAGAGAAAATGAAGGAATTTAAACTTCAAATCCCATTTCCTTTTCTTTTTGAAATTAAAAGCACCTTGCTGATGGAGGAGCAGTGGTTGGTATCTGTGCAAGGTGGTATATGGGGCCATTTAATCATAACTGATGTGATGTAAGGAGTGGGGTTGTCTGGAAAAATTAGGAAATGGGAGGGGCCGGAGAGAAATTTGAGAAAGGCACAGGCATGCCACTGGTGAAAATTACCTTCTAGTATCTCCTTTTCTGTTTACAGTAGTTCTTACCCTTCTCTAAGGGATATGTATTGAGTATTCATGAAAAAAGTAAAATGGCTCCAGTGTTACCTCCATTTGTCCTGTTTATTGTTGTGGCTATGATGTTTTTGGCTAATTATCATTGTATCCTAAGTTCTTTACTAAATGAGTGGATGAATGCATGCATACATGGGTGGATGGACACATGGAATGGATGGCTATATATAGGGATTTCATCCTGAAATACCTTAAGATTTATGGTATTTTAGATTTTAATGGACCCGACTGAGATTACTGATGACTTAATTCAATTATTGCCAGTGAGAAAAGGTAGCCATGTGATGAGAAACTTGAAGGTGAGAACCATTTTCCATAATCTTTTCCATTTTTGTAACTCACATATTTTTTATTTCTTAAAGTTTCCATTTTGGTTATCATTTCACTTCTTTATCTCCTGTAGTAGGTAAGGCATATGTATTTTCCCTGTTTCTAGATTTCCAGAGAGGAAAATGAACTACCAAAGGTCATGTCCCTTTCTGTTTTGTGCATCTGTGTAGCAGATGGACATCTTATCAACAACTCTTGCCATGAATTGGATTGTCAAGCAATGAGGGATACTCAAAATACCAATAGGATAGTGAGCGGGAGCTTTAAATTCTAGGTTTTATGTTGCCCCTAAAAAAAAATCTGTGACTTTTGTCAATTTACTGAACCTTGGGGGCACAGTTTCTTCATCTGTACAAGGCCGGGCAGTTCTAGTAATTCTCTGATTCTCAGAATCTAGGGAGCTTGTCTTATTGGTTAGAGTTTGGCTCTGGATTTAGTTTACTTGGGTTTGTAGCTGCCTTCACTGCTTCATAGCTTTGTTACCTTGGCAAAGTACTTAACCTATATAAGCCTCACTTTTCTCATTTGTATAGTGGGGATAGCAGTAATAAATCCCCTTGAAGAGTTGCCAGGAGGATTAAATAAGATAATCCACAGGAGGCATTTTGCATAGTGCCTGATGCAATTAAGTGCTTAATAGATTAGCAGATCTACTGTGGCTTATTCAGAAAAAGTTAAGGTGAGTATCACTGATGTTTTTAGAAAGCAGTTGATATTAACAGGTTACTATGTGACTGATCCCACTGCCCGAATGGTGCCCAAATCATGAAAGCTCTCTAAAGGGCAGAGCCATCATAACTAATCCCACAGTGTCCCACAGGCCTCTTCAAAGAGAAAAATGGCCCCTCTAGGAGCTCAGCAATTGTTTGAGGATGATAATGTTGATAATTCCGTCGCAGCATTGGGTTTTCTGGTGCAGACAGGTAAGACACGGAGACCTTTGGGTTGATGGTAAGATTTTGAGGGCTGATGGTGGCACCTTTGATGTGAGGAGGTATTCCTGCAATCCTTCCGAGACACCTGTGCTGCTGTAAGTAATGAGTCTTGTTGCTCATGTATCTGATGCTTCTGCCACTGTGTTAAGTCTCTGAAAAATTTGCCAGCCTGACACCCGGGATCTAGTTGTAGAACACCGCAGGAGTACTGGTATTTTTTCACATGGTGCTCAACATACAACTCCTACATTGAATTTCAACTATGGGATTTTTGTGAATTAAAGACTTTCAGGTAAAATAGATACAGTGAATAAGGCAGGGATAAGAGAGCAGCTGCCTTTCACCCATTGGCCCTTTTCTTTTGATTTGGTTAAGATTCTGTGAATATCTGCACTAGTTATTGTTATGAAATGCATACCCAGCTCTTTGTAGCCTTCAGAAAGAGCAAAATAATTTAGTATAATGCAGCATTAAGGTTTATTGGCCAAGAAACACAAATAAGGACAAGATGTGATGATAAAATCTTAGAATGCAGACAGGGAGTTTAGTAGTGGCCACCTTTTAAATGCCTGTGTCGAATAATCCGCACGCTCTCTCACTTAGTGAGGCTGTGCTACTGGGACCATCTAAGGTAAGGGCATTCAATCTTTTGGCTTCCTGGGGCCATATTGGAAGAAGAAGAATTGTCTGGGGCCATATATAAAATACAATGATAGCTAATGAGCTAGAAAAAAAAAATCACAAAAATTATGTTTTAAGAAAATTTATGAATTTTGTTGTGCCTTCATTCAAAGCTGTCCTGGGCCATAAATGGTCCATGGGTTATGGGTTGGACAAGCTTGATCTAAGGGTTATTTTTGCTTGTTGAATCCTGTGAGGGCTACAGACATTAGATTCACACTTTTATCCCCAGATCCAAGCACTGATTAGTCACCAAGTCAGGAGTTAACAAATATTTGTGGAAGGAAAGGGTGAGGATGGAAAGGAAAGATTGAGGGAGAAGGAGAAAGGGAAAAAGATTAGAGCCTACCTCCAATAGTTGGTTATAAATATTTCGTTGTTGTTGCTTTTAGTTTTCATTCTGCATTGTCACTTTGGGGTTGATAGAGTGTTTTCGTGCTGTTGAAGAAATAGCATTAACAGATGAATTTTCGGGTGTCTTAAAACTGAACGCTGCCTATGAGATGGACATAGTTGTCCAAAGTACTTTAAAAACAATAGATTCAGTTTTATATTAATTTGCTTACAGGGTAGGATAGATACTTGTCAAATGTGGTTTTGAGGGTTTACATTGGAAAGAAAAATCTCATCAAAAATAGGAAGCAAGGCCTCCCTTCTCTTTTCATTCTCATTTGGAAGAAAGGGGAGAACATCTTATTTTATTCTTTTTTAAAGAGCATAACTTATTTGAAGGCTTTGTTACACTCTGCAGGACACCGCCCATATTTAAATAAAAAAAAAGATTCATGAGTGAGCCAGCAATCAACAAGTATTTATTGAAGACTCACATACCAGAAAGTTCAAAGTGCTAGTTTAAGTGGTCTTCCTAAGGGATTTAACAAAATCTTGTCACAAAATACATTGTAGAAGATAAACATTTATCAGTGAGCCATCACAGGCCACAAGTGCCCTTACAACAGAGCGGACTTAGGTTCTTCATTTTCTGATGTAATAGTAAATCTGAGAAATATTGCCCAGGATGTATAAGATGTACAGTATTTTCATTGTCCTTAAGTGCCAGCGGACTGCAGATGGCTCTCAGATCCCCTCGGATCACTTCTGTGTGGTTTGTGTACCTATTTTGAATCCTCTAGACTTTTCCTGCATTGAAACCTCACATTCCAATTAAAATTGCTTAGAAATTCAGCTCACCTGATAGGGTGGAGAATATTTTCTTCTCAAACTGTGGTATTTCTACTTGATCCCTTATCTGTAAAACTGAATTCACTGACTTTGATCTAAATAATTAGGGTTGTGAATATTAGTCTAGGTTTTAACCTAATCCAAGGAATGGTTACTTCTCTTTAGTTTTTCCTTTCTGGTGATAAAAATAGAGGGTTGCTGCTATGAATTTCAATAAACAGCCTGGTTGGAAGAGCAAGTCTGTCTGTATCGTTACAGGATGCCCTCTAAGGGTTGACTCTAAGTTCCCTTTTCCCTGTGGCTGAAGGTGGTAGTTTGCCGTCCTGCAGAGTCAGTGGTGGCATCTGTCACATGCCACTTCTGCAGAATGCCCTGATGTGTAGTAAAGATCTATAACATCATCTAATAATGCCTACCTATTGGAGATAGGCATCACTTTGATAGTATAACTGTGGGCCTTAGAGATGTGGTATGCAAGTTAGAAATTTGATTGTACTATTTGTATAAAAGCTGTCTCTTTAATGGAAAAGAAAGAGCTAAAATCTAAGGTGGTAGTATACTAATGCTTAGTTTCTTACTTTAAATATCACAGTAGATTCAGATCCTGACTTATGGGCCAAAAAGGTTAGCAGTCCTGGTAATCTTGCTGTACATTTAGAAATGACATAGTCAGTCTGTCAGAATATGCGTAGATTCCTAGAAGATGTTACACATCAGCAGATCAGCAGTGTATTAGTCCGTTTTCACGCTGCTGATAAAGACATGCCTGAAACTGGGTAATTTATAAAGAAAAAGAGGCTTAATGGACTTTCAGTTCCATGTGGCTGGGGAAGCCTCACAATCATAGTGGAAGGTGAACAGCACATCCTACCTGGCAACAGACAAGAGAGAATAAGAACTAAGCAAAAGGGGTTTCGCCTTATAAAACCATCCATTCTCATGAGACTTACTTATTCACTCCCATGAGAACAATGTGGGGGAAACCTCCCCATGATTCAATTGTCTCCCACCAGGTCCCTCCCATAACCGGTGCGAATTGTGGGAGCTGCAATTCAAGATGAGGTTTGGGTGGGGACACAGTCTAATCATACCAATCAGTTTAACTATTTCTCCCTTATCTGAAATCTTTTTTATTGTATTGTATTGTATTGTATTTTTTAGAGATGAGGTCTCACCCTGTTGCCCAGGCTGGTCTCAAACTCCTGGCCTCAAGTGATCCTCTTGCCTCAGCCTCCCAAGTAGTTGGGAATACAGGTGTGAGCCCCTGTGCCTGGCCTCTATCTGAGATCTTAAAATGAATCTGGTAAGGAAAGAAGAAAATCGGAAGAAAGCCAATTATTAAAAACTAGAAAACACTTTTAAGGACTTGAGGAAGAAGTAAGCATTAAGATATACACATGTTTCTAATTTCTAGCAATGATATATTAGTATAATATAGATGGAAGGCATGTAATTAAGAAATTTACCGTTAAGTTGGTGAATCCTATCCCATGAATACAGATGTTTTAGGCTTGCATAAAACTACATGGAATATAATCAATACAATGATAATAAGCAGTGCTGTCTGGACATTTAAAACTTTTTTTAAAAGTTTGGTATCCTAGAGACAACTGTATAGATTTTGCAAGAAAATGCCCACTGGGTCGTTGAAAAATAAGCTTATAGGGGTATATGCGTGGCACAGTGATTTCATTGGTAGGAGATTTCTTTTAGATTTTTAGCTTCCCTTCAATGACCTCTATCCTGTATCCCAAATACCTTCTTTTCTTTTCCTCCATTTCACATACAAGTGGTGATCTGCTAATTTCAAAATGCTAGTGATAAAATACTGTTGCTAAAAGTATTTCAGCTTGCCTGAGCTTGATCTGGGGAGGACACATGTTTCTGGGAGAGAAGCCACATTTAACCCTGTAATGTTGTGTATATGCTACTCTGCAGGGCGCACCTATGCCAAGAGGCAGTTGGAGAAAATGGTTAAGCTGGTTGTGGAGCCAGACTTCCTGGGTTCAAAGTCTCATTTTTCTACACACTGGTTAACTGTAGATAAGTTACTTGTTTCTCTGTACCGTAGTTTTCTCATGTAGAGCCTGGAGATAAGACCAACTTTATAAAGTTGTTGAGAAATTAAATGAGTTGCTACATAGAATAGTGCTTGACACATGGTGTGTACACAGTAAGTATTAGCTATTGCTATTAGTTGTAAGTAATGCCTTACTAGCACAATTTCTGTACCTTTTGTGATTGATCTGGTAAACCATGTTGTATTAGTCCGTTTTCATGCCGCTGATAAAGACATACCCAAGACTGGGAAGAAAAAGAGGTTTAATTGGACTTACAGTTCCATTGCAGGGGAGGCCTCAGAATCATGACGGGAGGCAAAAGGCCCTTCTTCCATGGCAGCAGCAAGAGAAAATGAGGAAGTTACAAAAGCAGAAACCCCTGATAAAACCATCAGATCTCGTGAGACTTATTCACTACCACAAGAACAGTATGGGGGAAACTGCCCCCATGATTCAAACTATCTTCCACTGGGTCCCTCCCACAACACGTGGGAATTATGGGAGTACAATTCAAGATGAGATCTGGGTGAGGACACAGAGTCAGACCATATCAGATGTTATGAATAAACCTGCAAAACACAGAGACCCTCTTACTAAGGTAGAAGCTTAAAAACCATGACTAATTTCCACTGTTGTTCTTCTTTTTTTTTTTTTTTTTTGAAGCATTTTTTTTTACTAGCCAGCTACCTTACTGGTTTGCAAATGCCTTAAGAGCAAGGTTCATATCATATTCATCTTATAATACCTCTGCCACACCTAACCGAGTATTGAAGTGTTGAATAAATAAATCTTCGGGAATTTCTTTTTTCTTCAGGTTACATTAGGAATATGAAGTATTATGAGTAGGGCACCTGGATTTTCAAAAACGAGATAGAAGAGGTGGTATCTCCACTAGGCCCAGATAGAGTATAGAAACAAAAGCACGGCAGGGCGCGGTGGCTCATGCCTGTAATCCCAGCACTTTGGGAGGCTGAGACAGGTGGATCACCTGAGGTCGGGAGTTCGAGACCAGCCCGACCAATATGATGAAACCCCGTCTCTACTAAAAACACAAAAATTAGCCTGGTGTGGTGGCATGCGCCTGTAATCCCAGCTACTTGGGAGGCTGAGACAGGAGAATTGCTTGAAGCTGGGAGGCAGAGGTTGCAGTGAGCCGAGATTGTACCATTGCACTCCAGCCTGGGCAACAAGAGTAAAACTCCATTTCAATAAATAAATAAATAAACAAAAGCAAACTAAAAAGACATTTCTCAGCGCTACTTTGCTTATGCCACTAGTTTATGGTAGAAGGAAAATGGTGACTGTAGGAATAGTCAAGCTGGGATCTTTTTCAGGAAATGAAACACGTAATGTAGACTTACGTGGAAAGCATCCATAGACTTATGTGGAAAGGATAAGTAGACTTCCATAGAAAGCATCCATAGACTTCCCTAGAAAGCACTTATGATGTTGTATGAACAGACCATAAGGAGAACGAAGCCTTCCATGTATTCTGTTTGCCCTGGGAATATATGTGCATGTACATGTGCTTGTGTGTTTATTTTCATTTGGGTTTATGCCCTATTTTTATTTTGTAAGCTGAAAAAGAGGCAAAGGGCTCTCCTATGCCCCCAGAGTTATGTAGTCAGGCTTTTCAGGAATTTTTTTTTTTAATCCTTCAACATTTATCTTTGCATCAAAAGTAAATTTTTTAAAAAAGTAAATAAGGATAAAAGAAAAACTGAGTAGGTGGGAGGGAAGGAGGAATTCAGAGTCATGGGAACAGGCAGGTGTTCAGCTGATTTAAAATGAGAAGTAAAGCAATGGCTGATATTCCTAGATAAATGTCGATATGCATTATTAAATGAAACAGTGGTAAAATATAGACCGTCAGAAGCATTTTTCTTCTAGAGACGTGAGGAGAATTGAAATGCAGTTTCAAAGGAGAAGTCTCGTTCGGTGCTTCTTCAATCATTTTTTTGTTTGAAGCTTTAATTACAGTGCTCCTTGCTACCTAATACTTTCAGTTTAAAATCGCATCACAAAAACGAGGAGAAGATGCAATTGCTCAGATGAAGGGCAGCCATCACAGCAACATTGAGGTATTTATTCACCCAGGGAGTTCCTGCTACATGATTCTTTTCTAGATCAACATTTTGTTTTTGGAATGCTTTTGTATCATGCATATTTGACACGGTTTGTCTTTAGAGTGATTGCTGTGATACTGCTATTGCCAGAGCAGATAATAACCTTGGGGAAATAATGTGTTCTGAAATAAAGGAATTAGTTATTTGCATAGTTTTCTCTGGATTGGATAATGTGGATAGGTGGCTAGTGGCTTCCTAAAGGTTTAGTATTCTAATCAAATAAACTTGTATTTAAATACATTAATATGGACCGATACATGCACATAGAAGCACATCTGTACACATAGATAGGTGCACGTGCTTATGTACACGTACATCACTGTCAGAGCTCTTCACGCAGAATACTTTGCTATTCAGCCCCATCAAGACATACTTTTTGAAAATGTGCTCAGCAGAGGGGTGCAAGCATACAGAGGACTCAGACCCCATTTTCAACTTCTTCAAAGTCTTGTAGGAACAGACTTGGGAGCAGAGATGCTATGATGGGAGAGGGTGTGTACACTGCAGCCCAGGAACAGAGTAGAAGGGGGCCCTTTCTCCTGCGGGCCCCTGGGAAGACTCCAGGAGGTCATGGATGACCTTTGAGTTGGTCCTTGGTGAAGGAACATGGATTAGCTGAGCAGAAAAGAAGGAATACTGGACGCAGTAAGTAACCACTTTGGGACTAAATTTACACCAAAATGAGTGTTAGGTCCTTTCGTTCCAAAAGGTTCAGATGTTCTTTAAAGGGACTGTTCTTACTGCCGAGAGGAAGGGGAGTGAGCTGAACCATAGGTGCTTGTAGTAAAGATTATATCTGTGTCATATATGTATATCTCTATTTAATATATCTACCCATGAATATACGTTGTCTATAAAACCCCTTTACACTTTTTTTTTTTTTAACCTCATAGCAGCTCAGCAGGTCAGTTTAATATGATCATTATTTTTCACCTAAGGAAAGGGAGGCTCACAGAGATACATGGCCCAGTTTCCCTCCAATGATGTTCTGGGACTCACTGCTCTTATTCAGGTCTGTGCTACCGATGACCTCCCTGAGGTTAGATCACAGGTTACAAGTTAGATCTCTGATATCCAGATCTCCTGATGGCATTAGCAGTATTTAGTCAGTGACTTGGATCACTCTCACTTCATGTATGATGATCTGTCTCAGGAAGCCATAGAATTTGAGGAAAAATGCAGACTTCCTGGAGGCTTTGCCGAGTCCTCCATCTCACTCCCCTCAGGAATGTCAACAGATCTCTTAATGCTGCTTTGTCATTTCTGTACTTCAAAGTGTTTCTGCCAGGCATACCTTGTCTGTCTCAGCTCTGACTCTTTGGGGCTGAGTAGGTTTACTTGTTTATGTTTTGGCTCTTACTTGTCTCCAACTCCATGTGGATTTACATCCTATTGGGTGCAGTTTTGTTTTCCCTTGTGTCTATAGGTGAGAAGATGTGAACATACAATTCATTGAAACTAAGTCTAGAATCATGAAGCCTGAAGGAGAAACACATCAGAATTAGAAATGACATCACAGGCCGGGTGCGGTGGCTCAGGCCTGTAATCCCAGCACTTTGGGCGGCCGAGGGGGGGTGGATCACGAGGTCAGGAGTTCAAGACCAGCCTGGCCAACATGGTGAAACCCAGTCTCTACCAAAAATACAAAAATTATCAGGGCAAGGTGGTGCGTGGCTGTAATCCCAGCTACTTGGGAGGCTGAGGGAGGAGAATTGCTTGAACTGGGACCCGGGAGGCGGAGCTTGCAGTGAGCCAAGATCGCACCACTGCACTCCAGCCTGGGCTACAGAGCAAGACTCCATCTCAAAACAAAAGAGAAAAAAAAAAAAAAAAAAAAACAAGAAATGACAACACAAAAAAGGGCTGGCTCCTCATAAGGCAGTCTTCACACATAGAATGCATGCTATACGACCAGGAAATTCTAGCAGCTGAGAAACCATAGTTGTTCATAAGAAACAAAAAAAATTAGAAGGCACAATATGCCCGTGCTTTAGGGTCTGTGTGATGCTGATGCGAAACTTAAAAAAAAATATGAAGAATTTTCTTTTCTTCTTTTTGTACAGTTACATCTTCTTGACTAAGAAAAAATGCAGACGAGCAATTACTCTGTTACTTTAATTACTCTCCTAATTATAACTATAACCTTGTCACATTATCATAATTCCCCAAACAGAAAAATGCATCTCCAAATTGCACCAATATTTGGTAATTTTACCTTGTTAACGGCTCACTGTCAGTACGTAGAGCACTAAATTTTTTCCCCATTACCTTTCTATTGCACAGTCTATATTTCTTTGCCTCAGAAAATGATAATACATTCCGTACAACATGTTTGTGTTGCACGACCCCGTGATTTTAATACGGTTTTTAACATCTCGCAGTTTCAGAAGCTATCTCTTGAGCAGTTTGTAATTCTCCCCTGGCTGTTTGATAGTAATGGGAGCTGTACATGTATCTGGAGAGAGGAGAACCAGCCTGGGGTAAGAAAGTAGCTATTTATCAAAGTATCTTACAATCTCAGTTTATGTTGTTGTAAAACGTTACTGTGCATGTTCCCTGAGATTATATCCGCTAGAAATTTGTCAGCCATTGTCAACATACTGTAAGGAATAAGCAAGTGTATTATTCTAGTCAACTTAATTTTATTCTGCATTTCTTTGCCCTCATTTTCAAAGAGACTGACTACTGGGGACACTTGCTTCATGGTGCCATCTGTCAGGTCATGAATTGTACAGAATAAATGTTGGAAATGTACTAGAACACTCACAGCACCCTGGCGGGTAGATGACAAAACACCCTGATGCATGGCTCCTGCCATTGTGGAAATTCTCCCTCCACTATTACAGCAGATGATATTGTTGACAACCAATAAAGTTACAGAATGACTGTCTAGAATACAATGATAAAGTAGGAACGAGACCAAATAGAATCGTACCAGAAGCCTTTCCAACTAGAATGTCAAATTGCCCTTCTTTGAAAATGTATAGTAAAGTAACATTGAAAATCATTAGTTCTTTAGACAGCCCCAGCCTTCGATAAAATTATGAAATTCTGTTGCTGTCATCGTCTTTGTATTTTGTTGTTGTTATGGTGGTTGTTTGGTTTTAGTGCCCCTAAAATTCCAGAGCTTCTCATCCTCACATCTATGTGACACTTCCGTCATGTCCATGGACACATTCACTCATTTCTTTTCTGTCCTTAAACTTTCTTACCAATGAAACTGGTCTCAAGATAAGTTGAAGACTCTTTCCCACTACAGGGAATATGACTACCACTAATGCTTAGTGCTAGTTTTCTGACAGCTTTTACATTTTAAAACTGTGAGTAAAACCTTTGACTAAATGCAAGTATCTGAGAAAGTAAGTAACAGTGCTCATGGAAGGAAAGGCATCACTTGTTCAGTACACATCTGGTCACCTTCTTTAGTCCATCAGACTCACTTCCGTTTCCAAGAGAATATTTCATTTCCACACAGACATAGACATTTCTGAAAGTTAAACTCAAAGTAGCTCAAATGTTACCTAAAATTTTTATATTGGTTTGTGTGTTTCTTGGGCGTGTGGCCTTTGGCATCAAGAAGACCCACGTTTCAATGCAATCGCTACCACATTTTGGCTGTGAAGACCAAGTGCAGGTTATTTGACTTTCGGGAAACAGTCTCCTCCTCTGAGAATTGAGGTTAGTAATACCAACTCATGAACTCATTCTGAGGATCAGATGAGATAATAGAAAGATCAGAAAGAGTAGGTAGGTTTATAATGTTAGTTACTTGAAGCTAGTTCCTAAATCTCCTCTCAACCCACCTTTCTTCTTTTTTTTTTAATCCAGACTGAAGATACCTAGTTTATTTTATCATTGCCTTAAAAACTATGCTCACGGACATCAATTCTTTCTTGTCTTTTAGGGCAGTATTCAGGCCACACAGTTCAATAACAGGAAAGAATGTCATCACATGATTGCATCATGTTCTTCAAAATGAAATCTATTGAACAATATAAACAACAAAGAACATCATTGGTCAGAATGACCTGGGGGAAATAGCCCCATGAAATTAAGCAAAGGGAATTTTATGCTGTGAGGGAAAATCAATGGATTGTAACAGAACCCTGTAAGAAGAGACATAGCTTTCAAATCCCAGATACCTAGAGGTGATTGAGAAGCAGGATGTCCCAGAAACTGGACTTCTTGTTCTCCTTACCTAGTGCCCTTTCCACAGTGTTACACATGTAAATAAATAGTAAAGCAGTGTGATTTAATTTTTTTTTTAACTTATGTAAAGTTAGACACCCAAAAGCATCTGTTGGACCTCCACTCCTTAAACAGAACACATACTAAGTTTGAGAATTATGGCTCTCTGGGCATTGCTGCCTGACATGATTACAGAAGCCTAGGGAAGTAGGGGTTATCACAGTTGTTCCCAGGTAATATCACAGCAGTTACCCCTGTCACCAGGGCCTTACAACCACTTCCTTATGGTGAGATTGGAATGAGTCTGGATGTGTCTGACTCCGTGGTCTATGGTGTTTAACAAATGCCAGATACATTGAGTCCCACACACCTTGTGTTAGTTTGTTCTCACACTGCGTGTGATGAGCTACCTGAAACTGGGTAATTTATGAATAAAAGAGGTTTCATTGACTCACAGTTCCTCAGGCTGCACAGAAAGCATGGCTGGGGAGGCCTCAGGAAACTTACAGTTATGGAAGAAGGGCCAAGGGGAAGCAGGCACTTTCTTCACATGGTGGAGCAGGAGGAAGAGAGAGAAAGGGGAAGTGCCACATACTTTTAAAAAACCAGATCTCCTCAGTCACTGTCATGTGCACAGCAAGGGGAAAGTCTACGACCATGATTCAGTCACCTCCCTCCAGGCCCTTTCTCCAATGTGGCGATTACAATTAGACATGAGATTTGGGTGGGGACACAGAGCGAAACCATGACTTGGCTCAGATCTCTTATCTCTAAACCCTAGTATTTTAAATAATCTTAAAAAAGAAAAGCAGACAGACAAACAAACAAAAAACAGATAAAGTTGACTTCTTTCTCAAGAAAAGTAAAATGTTCTATTTGCTCTTAGGTAGAGACCATAAGTATGTCTGCTATTTGTACATAACTCAGTGAATGATAGTTGATCTAAATTCCAGTGAAGATAGGAGAGTTTAAAGGGAGAGGCTCATGTAGAAGCCCTAGCGCGAAATGGCCCTTACATTTGATACTTAAATGGACAGCCAAAAGTCAGGGCACTTGTCCTCTTCCTACATAGGTGACCTTATTAAGGGAAGGAGAGGGTGGACAGAGAGTTTTGCTTTTCTATGGCTCTGTTTTCAATGTTGACATGGCAGAACACCAAAGTGGCACTTGGCTACCTGCTCTTCTCTGCCTGTACATAGGGAATATTTCAGCCAAATGGCATTGTTTTCTCATAACCCATGAATTGATTTGGCCAGGGACTATGTATTACTCAAATATGTATTGCTTGGATTGGCTTCAATTGCCTATATCAATTTAGAAGCTTTAACAATGTTTAACCCATATGTCGAGTAGCAATTTGGGAGTATTAAAAGAAAACACCGGTTTCCTTCATGTTAGTACAAATGAATCGTCTTAGAGAAATAGAAAGTAATCAAAAATTAAGCAAGTAAATACAATCACCAGTAACCTGGGTTAAAAATGTATTTAGGTAATTAAAAACCTAAGTCATTACATTTCCATTGGACCAACCAAGATTGTTCCAAATGTATTTGTGGAAGATTCATTCAAGGATATTTTATGAGACTCAAATAACATCAAAAGGCTTTGAAAGTAAGATTCTGTCATGCACACCTTTTCCTGTGTCTTTTGAAGACGTGGGTAACACTATTACAGAAAAATGCTATTATACCTAGCATGATTGAAACAAACGATACGTGATTTCATGTAATAGTTCTTAAACTGTGCAGCTTCGCCTCCTCTGCAAATCAGCTCCTACATCTGGATGATGAGAATTCTAATAGCACTGATCTCAAAGGGGTTTTTGGTTGTGATGTGAGATAGATATTTATCATGTGATCACTAGTTGTATCAAGTGAAGGAGATAAGAGACTCATCAGATGATCACTAGTTATCTTGGCTGTCTGTCTTACCATTTCTATGACGGCAAGAAAAGAGTAGCAAAGTTATGAACTCTGCCAGTCTTGGTATGCAATTTTTAAGATAGTATGTATAACAGTCAGTGGTACGAAGCCACAGAAATCCTAAAGTTTTATTTTAAACCAGATTTCCATTTTGTTTTGGTCACCTCCATTCCTTTCAGGGACCTTGAGAAAGGGAACAAACTACTTTACTTTAAAAAACAGTTTTTGGTTTTTTTTTGTGAATGGAAGCCTTCCTGACCCAAATAGCATGCAGTCTGTAGTGTCATATATTGTTTTTGCCTAGGAGTGATATTAATAACCTCAGTAAGTATGGAGTCATAAAAATAGCTGTTGTCATAACATCACTTGTGTGCTGCTACTTGTCTCATAAGTAATCTGTCACATTCATTTTAAGTTAAAGTGTGGATATGTGACAGGTGGGATCTACAATTGTTTTATGGGGCTGGATATAGAAATAATGACCTTGATGTTGCTATTCAGAATATTATGTGGCATCTGGAACCCCGATAGCTTCCTAATCTTATTGATAGTGATATTACTACCTCTCCATTACATGCATGATTAGTGATCAAATTTGTTTATTTATTTAAATTTTTGAATGATTTTGGAAATCATATGCATGGAGATGTATTAAGATACATATGCTTCTTGTGCTGAGGTTATTGGTTTTAAAATACACATTGTTAGCTTTTACAATCAAAGTTGGTATTTCGAGTTGTCATGCTTGAAAGACACTTGGAAGTAGCATTAAAAGACTCCTAGATTGAAAGCTATTTTAGGTCATGAGGGAAAATGTGCTTGATGTGACACTGATAACTTCATACGAATTGAATCCATGGGCCCTTGGAACCTGAAATGGAATTCATTGTAAAATACCCACCTTGAGGTCTTATCTTAAGGGAGAAAACACATTGCTTTGTTAGTCTTGCAGACAGAAACTTTACTGTTTGGGGAATGATTTCAGTACAGGATGAAAGGACGAATAAGCAAAATACACCAATTTTTTGTAAACCACCCCCCAACCCACATCACTGCTCCCACCAATCATTAGAATAAGAAAGATTAGTCTTTGTCCTTTGCCAAATCTAAACCATGCTAACAGGTAAACCCGTATAGGAAAATGACACAATTAAGGACATTTGCAAGTGGTCCTATGCCAGCAGTAGTTTTTTCCATGAAGTAATCTGATGATTCATACACTGGAGATCAGGAGACAAAATAGATTCTACCTGGATAGAGACCCACTTTCACAATGATACTTGGCCTAATTCATTTTGGTTGAGGGCCTTAGAGAATGCACACAATCTGACAAATAATAGTGCCCAGATGAGTTGGGGAAAAGAGTCAAACTGTTGTACCCTGATGAGCCATGCATGCATGGGTCAGGGAGGATGGTTTTCACTGGATGTCTGTTGAGTCTGATTGTAGAGACATTCAAGAGAGGGTTTTATTGAGAAAAACAAACAAACGAACAAACATAGCAAAGTATTATTCTGCTTTAGACTAAAATCAGGGACTGTTTTCTGAGAATAAAATGACTTCATAAAGGAATCAAGAAAATTATCTTGATGTTCAGCCTGTAAGATAATCAAAGGTAAATTCTCAAGTTGAATCCTAAAGAAACACTCAGTCCTTTTAACTTCCATGGTTTGTGTGTGTATGTGTGTATGTGTGTGTGTGTGTGTGTGTGTGTGTGTGTGCAAGATGGAAATTTCTGCAGCTATTTTGGTGAAAACACTTTGGAAAATGCAACATTTAGTATTGTTCAGTAGTTGATCCAAATAGATGTGGTAGAATATACAAGGTTTATATTCCTGGCCTAGTTGCAGGGGAAGGAAGTGTCATCTCATGGCTGAAAAATAGTCTCAGTGTTGGGTACCATGAAATCTTCGGCATGAAAAAAAAGCAGCCTATCCCTTCTGTATATCAGCTTTCCCAGGAATGAAGCAAACATAAATATTTTTCAGTTTGGTCATTTGTGAATTAGTCATGATGAAAAAGCCATCCATTTCTACCAGATGAGGAGTAATACAGCACAGAACTTTGAGGCAGTATTAATATTTCTATTGTGACTAAAAAGTAATCAACATAGTTTCCATGGGTCATACAATATTTCTGATGATTGAAACAGTGTCATTGAAAGTTGGAGGAAGGACACATCTGTTAGAATCTATTTAAATGAAAAATGTGTTTATGCTTTCACTTCATGGTAGTTTTATCAGAGGAGCTGGGTTTGGGGAAGGTACCTGCAAACACGTGCATAAAGTTTGGGCTTCAGAAAAGTGGGTGAAAGCATCATATTTGAACTGCCACGTTTGACATGTCCCCTCAGAATCCCATGGACACTGGACAGTTTTCTGAATGCTGTGGTTTCCCCATCCCTGGTGGGTGTCTGCATGTAATAGAAGCTCCAAAGATACCTGGAATCTCGAAGCTTCCTTCAGCATCTTCCGTTATTAGACCGACTTGAGGCTTTCTAGAAAAGCATACACTCTGTGTTTGCAATGTGTGTGTGTGCCCAGTTGCCACATTATGCTGGTTAAGAGCATGGATTCTGGAGCCAGACTGCATTGGCTCATATCTTAGCTCTGCCACTTCTTCAGGAGCGTAAGTTACTGCACCATCCTGCCTCAGCATCTTTCTGTACAATGCGCATAGTTAGAGTATCTACTCTTAGGGTGTTTGTGAGGATTGAAAGAGTTAGTATCTGTGAAAGGCTTAGAAGAGGGACTAGCACCCAGGAAGTGACTTATGTGATTTCTTTTTTTTCTTTTTTGAGTTGGAGTCTCGCTATGTCACCCAGGCTGGAGTGCAGTGGCGCTATCTTTGCTCACTGCAACCTCTGCCTTCCGGGTTCAAGCAATTCTTCCACCTCAGCCTCCCAAGTAGCTGGGATTACAGGCACATGCCACCGTGGCCAGCTATTTTTTGTATTTTTGGTAGAGACGGAGTTCTACCATAATGGCCAGGCTGGTCTGGAACTCCTGACCTCGTGATCTTCCCACCTCGGCCTCCCAAAGTACTGGGAATACAGGCCTGAGCCACCTTCAATGCCTGGTGTATATCAGCTGCCTCTCTCCGCCTCTCACTCTTTCCGTCTCCCCTTTTCCCTCGTCTCCCTTCTCTTAAGGATTTGCCTGCCAATCTATCTGTTATTGTAGAAATCCCAACGGTGGTACTGATGGATCAGTAAACCCTTTCATGATACATAGTAGCAGTTTTCTAGTGACTGCAACTCTTCACTGAAACAAAAGACTTCACAGGTGGTGGATTTTTAGGCTTTGTGACAAACTTGTGAGGGCTCTGTGGGGACAGAGGAGGACATTTTAGCTGCTCCAGATTACCATTTTTGCCTTTGAGCATTGTTCTTGGATTTCTCCTAGAAAGAAAAGAGGAAACTAATCTGTCTGAAGCAGCTCTGCCATCCCCCCACATCCTTGGCAGTTGAACACCGATTGTCAAACCTACCATGGGCAATGCAGGTTTCCTTTTGCCAGCGTGGCATGGAGTGAAGGGGAAGTTTGTGCTCCTCTGGTTCCCTCAGCTGACCAGGAAACCGTACCAGGAGCAGCAGGGAGGGCAGAGGTTAGTGGAGTCCTCTGTGCTGGGACTGTGGGACCGGGACAGGGCAAGGGCAGCAGGAAGAAAAGATCAGCTCATGCAGCAACCACCGCTCACACTGGATGCATTCAACTCGGTCCTTAGAGATAAATGTTAGAGAGACAAAAGCACCATTAGGAACCAGGACATTGGACGTGTACTTTAGAGTTCTCATAAAGTCGGCAGACAGTCACCATGAGGAATGCGCTGTAAGAATTTCCGATGAGGTTTATTTTATCCCCCAGCCCTTTGGTTACCACGGTTTGTTTTGGTTTCAGCAGAGCTAGTAAAAAATACATTTATCTTGCTACACAGTGATTTGACAAGAGCGGAATACCGGTCCTGAAATCATGTTATTAAAGCATTTTCTTTTTCTGTGCTTTTGGAGGGATTTTGCATTAGCCAAAAAAAGGATGACAAGTGTTGTCATGACCAAGTTGTTTTCAGAGTTTCGGCCAGATTGCGTTGTAGGATCATATTAACGTGACAGTGGGTCTTAGTGGTATTTGTAAGATGTTGGTATGGCCATTTTGTCTACCACAGTGTTCTTTAAACAGCCTTTCTCCAAATGGGCATATCATCTTTCAGCCTTACAGAAATCAAAAACAGAAAGTGACAAGCTTTCACACCAAGTGAGACTGAGTATCTCCACCATCCCGTTCTCTAGCTTCTGATATTTACAGCCATCACCCAAGAGGGTAGAGCTGTTATTTTGACACATAAATTGTACCTTGGGCTCCTTCGAAAATATTCTCTTGTTCCTTGTCAAGTTTGCATTGAATATTGAAGATGGAAGATCTTGGTTTTTATAGGTGTCATATTCCAACTCCAGATTACAGTCTATGTGAGGATATTGTAAATAACTCAGTAAACATGTATGAAAATTGAACATGTAACAGTTCAACTTCCTTTTCATTTTAGGCATTAGAATTCATAGTCTTACTTTCTTACCTTAATCTGATTACTATATTAGAAGTATCCAAATGACTTTACATTTAGCTTTCAATTATTTCTTTTTTTAAACATTGCATAGGTGTGCTTCAATTTGTATAGTTAATGAAGGAGCAAAGAGTGAAGTGCATAGTTTTACAGAATGTTTTATGTTTGTGTTTCCCTTTAAATTCTCCTTAATTTTTTTTAAAAAACAGCTCTGGTGGCTTAATGTATTCCATTATACTTTCCTTTTCTTTGCACTGTACTGAGTCAAGAGTTTAGATTTTAAAGCCTCTGTTACTTAAAGTTTATGGTTTTCAGTAGTGTTGCATTTGGATGATGGTAGATGGTGACAGTAGATCTAGGGTCCTGGTAACATCCTGAAGATTTGGAACTCAGGGCTTTTCTTCATCTGCTTTGCTCAAGACTGAGATGTTTCAATGGATATACTTTACTTCAGCCCTGGATGATATCTATGAATGTGTTTCTGTAGAAAATGATGTCATTTTAAGAATCCCATCATGTTAACCTAGGGTCTGCTATCATGTTTTTATAATCTGGAATTTCTTGCAGAATAGAAATTATCACCTTCTTATGTAATAGTTTCAGAAACTTTAACAAACCATAAAAAAAGTTGGGGGGTAGAGAGAATATTGAATTATTAGGTGGTCAAATAGTGTATAATATGACATTTTCACTTAACTGTTGACAATTGGCAGCCTGAAGAGTGTAACCAGTGGAAGGGGAGATTGATGTAGGCATAAGGAAGAAGAAATGGGTTGTATAATCTCTGCTCTTCTCTTCTATTGACATGCTCAAAGGCTGGCTATACCAAAGATTGATTCCAAGAATTAGAATCAAATGTAATCATTGTTAGTCCAGTATTGAATATTTCCTTGACTTCCTTACCATGGTGGAGTGCGAGGAATCTTATTTAGGTGGGCTGTGGTGGGTCAGCATAGGGACAGAGCCATAGGGAGGCACAACTTCTCTGACTTCTTGTGTATTGGATGTCTGAAGACCACAGTTAGGACCTTTTTTCCTTATCAAGTGTCTCATGATGTGGTGTGTCAGAGCTCTCAGTGGCTCTTATAATTCTCACTACAGTGTCCTAAACCATTTGTCAGGAGACACCGTTGTTTTGCATTCAGTGAAACAGAAAGGTGAGTATGTGTGTATTTGTTCTGGAAGGATACCATAGTGCCAGTTTGTTAGCAATTTCCTATAATCTGCAACCAGTCTTATCTATGCAACCCCAAATATTTTGGGGTCCAGAGTCTTGAGAATGATCATTATTGTTATCTGACAGCTGCATAGGGGTGAGACAAACAAAACAAATACAATGTTGAGAGCCCTGGGCCTAGACAGCTATAGCCTCACTGTTGTGTCTGGCATTCACTGCTACAAACAACACAAATCATGTGTTTTATATCTTGAAGTCATCACTCAGCCCTGCGTTTTCTCATTTCTGTGTCTTTACTTAGATCATAAACCTAGGATTTCCTCTTCCCTGCTTATCTAAATCCTACTCCTCTTTCAAGGCCAATCTTAAGTGGCTTATCTTCCACGAAGAATTCCCAGACTGTTTGAACTCATGGTGGTTCCCGTTTTCTCGGAGCTCATAGTCATTATCAATTATACCACTTTAGGCTATTCATCAGGAACTGCCATGTGTACCTTTATGTTCTTTTGTAGTTGTTATTTGACTGTCATTTTCATTAACTTCTCAAGCAGGTATGCGTTATCTCCTCAACCCAGACATGGGGAGCAGGACAGTATATCCAATCATATTTTGTGTTGTCTGCATAATTATTCACGTCCCGTATTCATGGTAGGGGTTGTTATTAAGCATGTATTGGTTAACTGATTATAAGACAGTTGTGTGCAGACAGTAGGCCTCACTATTCTGTTATAGCTCGTTTGTCCTGCATGTTGCTAGGCACAGAGTAAGTTTTGTGCTTTAGTCTCTGTAAGTACACGATAACTGGCTGACCCACTGGGTCCACAGAAACACACATTCATGCTTCTCATTCTATATATTTAGTGTGCCTTGTGCCCTGCTTGTGGAAGATACTTCAAACATATTAATTGACTTACTCATCACAGTAGCCCTCTGAGTTAACTGCTGTTATTTATATTTTACAGAAGGCTAAGGTACTTAGAGGGTTTGAGTAGCCTGCCCAGATCTCATGGCCCATGGAACCTGGATTTGAACACAAGTCTGAGTGACTCTCTCAAGAGAGAGTTTTTATCACTCACTATTTTCCACTCTACTGAATTCTTACTACATATATGCCATGCTTCAGTTTTTTAGTCATTCCTATCGCTGATTAGCCACAGTTTTGTGTGCATACATTTCTTTCTGAGTGAGTCATCATTTTGGGCATAGAACTGGGTTGGGACTTATAGTCAGCAACCCAGATTTGTCTATCATATTCTCCATCAGAGGAAAGTTCCTATCAATGTAAATAGGGGTGGGTGGCGAGTTATTTTAAAAGGCTGATATATCACAGAGAAAAAAATCCTGCTGATGAAGAGAGGGAGACCCTCCCTCTCCCACCCCTTCACTCTTACACCATACATCACACTCACACATCACACACATCACATACATCACATTCACACATCTCTCTCTCTCTCTCTCTCACACACACACACACACACATCTCTGGGAGCAAAAAGTAATTGAGTATTACTTTTAGTACAGTGCAATAAGATTTTTCTTTACTCACTTTCAATGTTATGTTAGCTTTCTCTGGTAAAATGAAGAAGTAGTTTACACCTGTTGAGGTAATTTCTGAATCAGATGTGGGTTTCTTTATGCTCCATCGTGATTGGCCAGTTGCTTTGTAGTGAAGGAGTTTGCACTTCAGCTAAGCCTGGAAAAATGTCTCCGCTCTTTCTACTGGGTGTGCCACCCCTTTCAGCTGTTCGAGACACAGGATGTGAGGAGGAATTGTTTAACAGTTACAGCATGGGGTACATTCTGACATCAGGTGTCAGGGGTTCTATTCTTGGTTTTGTTTCTGGACTCCTAATTTAGGGTGAGGATTATTTTCCCCTCAGTGTGCTCATCTGGGTAATGAAGAAGTAGTCCAGGACAGTGTTTTTGCAGCCATTATTTGGATTTACATGATCTCCTTTTGACATTCTCAAGTCAATACTGCTTTAAGATTTAAGACTTTTATGCCACATCTGAAGGCACAAGGGAGTCCGTTGAGCCATCAGAGAAATCTGGTTTGTTGTGTCTTCCTCATTTATTTTGATTAGTCTGAGTTACCAGATCATTTTCAAATGGCTGTGCATCAAGGCTCACCTGGGAGCTTATAAACATAGTGGTGCTCGGCCCATAAGAGGCCGGATCCACAGGGGAAGGCCCCAGTAGTTCAGATTTTCAGTTCTTCCCAGGAAAGCATGAAGCATACTAGTGATAAGGGCATCTGGATTGCACCATTAACCAACTCAAAAATAGTTCATTCAAAATTTCCTCATGACTATTTCATTATTTTGTTATTAGAGTTGATAGTTTTAATACATAAAAATAGAGGATAAATAATAATATTTTATATATAAGTAAAATATATAGTATAGATAATAGTCCATTAATACATAAGAATAGAAGATAAATAATAAATAAAAATAGTTATATTTGAATTTCTGATAACACATATTTTTGCATACATATGTCCCAGGCAATATTCAAATCTTATTTTAACTTATTTGGCAATGCTTCATGCCATAGAGCCAGGAAAATCTCAATACTTTTATAAAAACTAATGCTGAGAGGTCACAAAGGACCTTGAGACAGAGGGTGTGTGGAGGCTTTGGTACTGCCCATTAAAATGTATTCTGCGTCCTTTTGAGAACCATTACACTGGACATTTGGAGATGCCTTTTTAATTTTTGGTTCCATTTCTTCTCTTTCTGTTGCATTTTGCCAGTGCAGCATTCACTTTTATTTCTTAAATAAATAGAAGATTTTTTTTTTAGAGTGCCAAGGAATTTCACCACATGCTCCTATTAAGTCATCATTTCATACAGAAATTTGTTACACATTTTCTTGTGGATACTGCCACCTTCTAGATTGCAAAGTATCTTGATGTGAGGCGTGTAAGAAATCTAAGACCTCCTCAGTGGCCAATTTGTTGTCTTCACAAATAGTTATTCTTTCAAATAGAATATTTCTTACTGGCTTGAAATTGTACTTCTGTAGGCTCCTTTGGAAAAAATTTACCCAGGACATACCAAACGAGGTAGGAAACCAAGGCATTGGCCATTGCTCAAGAGCAAACCAGGTCAGAACCAGCAAAGCCAGGATTCATTGCCACTGAAATTGATCTCAGGGTACCCCCCACAGTTATTACAAACTGACTCGGCAAAAAAGGCCTGGGGCCATTCGATAAGCACATATTTTTGCTTTGGCTTTTATTTAATACGTTTTCAAATGTGGTTTTCTAGGCCTCTAATAGGCACACTTATCTTGTGAATACGGCACATACCAGCACAGAGTCTGCAGTGGCGGTTGTGATTGTCAAGGATCTGCTGCTTCTGGGTACTTTGGGGTGGAATGTGGGTGGATGGAATAATGGCTTTGGTGACTGAGAACCACATTCCTCTGTGTCTGCAGCTGAGGGCAGTTTGATTAGTTCTTAAACTATTTGTCTCATACTCAAAAATATCTACCAATACTTCTGATTTTCCACCTTAAAATATTGTTGTCGAAGGAATTAAGGGGTTCTGCAGCTCAAAAACGAAGTGTTCCCAAATTTACTTACCTTTTTGGTAAGCACATGTTAGGTCGGACCTGGGGAAAGAAAACAGTTCTCTGTGTTGGCTCAGGCACCGTGGAAATCCCAGGCAAAGGGTAGTCAGCAGGGAACTGAGATGAACACTTTGCTTCCCTGAGGCTCCAAACCACTGTTTTCTACAAGGAGCATTGGAAATCCTTCCCTCAACTGCACTTTTTTTCCACAGGTCAAATGGACTAATGAATAAAGAACAATGGGCAGCAATTTCAACCTCAGTGAGAGCTGCAGAGAGTGAAAGAGTTTAGGAGGGAAGACAGAATGGGCCTAGCTTTGTTGCCCTTCAGCCAGCTCCTGAAGCCCTAGTCTACAGCTAAATGCCTTCATGTCTGTGCGTCAAATATTCATCTTTAAAGAAGTGATAATGCCACTTACTTGGCTGGGCTGTGGAGAAGATTAAAGCAAGTAATATGTGTTAAGTGCCTAGCACAATGCCTGGGAGGGGTATAGCTTTTAAGGAGTTCAAGAAACCTTAATTCCCTCCTGCCTTTAAAACTCCATTTGTGGAGTTTTTCTAGAATATTCTAGAAATATTCTAGAATTAGAAAGGGTATATTCTAGAATTAGAAAGGGTGCTTATTGCACTAACTCATTAAGAGATTATTCATGGACTTGTTTATTTATATGCTGTGTTTCCTCTGATTAATAACCTACTTTGGAGCTCACTGTGACCAAACATGAGGTAAAATGATCTTCCTTTACTCAAAATGTGTGCTGTATTTGAAATTCTGACTGACAGTGGCAACCTCAAAAACTCATGACCTCAGTCATCCGGGTTTCTTTCAGCTCTGATGCTGTTTTAATTATAAGTATTTACTTTTTTTTTTCCTTTTGTGGCAAGAGCTGTGTATTTCCATCACCATAGTTATCTTCTGATGCCTCAAAGTATTTGACTGTTTTCTTTTATTTAGGCATAAAGGCAGAAACATTATAATTTGTCCAAAAGTATTTGCTGTCTCCAAACCGTAGACAGAATGGCATACGTTTATGAAGTGCTAAAACATTACCATTGTTTTGTGTTTGGTGCTTGCAAACTGGGAGATTTACATGTTATTAAAAGCTTTCAACACCTTCTTTTCTTCCTTTGAAAAATAATCAGCATATTGCTTGCCTCCAGCATTCTTTTAAGGAAAGCCAAAGACAGTGTTTTTCAATTTCTGAAAATCTAATTCCAGATGCAATGGCATTACACACTGGTTGGACCTTTTAGGGGTAGGTTAACAAGCTCTCTGTCCTATTTGTTTTCAAACCATTTCAGATTTGCAGCTCTCCATATTAAAACTAGTTGCCTGCTTGGTGGTGGAAATATTCTATTGCATTGGAGAAAAGGTATTATAGACACACCTTGAAAGTATTCCAAGTCTACCTGAAAGAGCGCTGACATTCAGCCATCAGAGGGGAGCAGAAATTTTGCTGGCAGACCCAAATCTTTGACATGAAATTCACAAAATGCGCACGTTTTGTACTTTTATTTAGAAAAAGTGGAAAGCCAGTTCTGCCCATGTATGCTCCTGATCTTAAATACTGTTATTCTTCTAAATATAGTTTGGGACATTTGTCAGTGAACTGTGAAGCTATTGTTAAAAATAAAATGGAAATTCAAACCTCAAAATAAACGAAGACCGATTTGTATTGCATTACCACTTGCGGTTTTCACTTGGGGTTGGTAAATCTGAGGCCCATGGAATCCCATTGTGGGGGAACCCTATTTAAATAATATAGTAAAAGGCTTTTGAATCTTATAATTCTGGTGGCTACTTTTGCATTTGAGTAGAAACCTACAAAGCTGGATTGATTTTTCAAAAACGTATTTTTATAGTTTGTCAATATATATAAAAATGGAGGAGAGGAAGTGAAATGATTCATTTTAGATGACAAATGAATCCATTTTCCCCTGCAGTGCTCTTACAAAATTCCTGTTGACATTAAAGTTAAGCACAGGCATGAAGGGGAGAATTCTAGTCACAGACTCACTGCTGCTGTCTCTAAAAGGAGATGCATGGCTTTTTGTTAATTCCCTGCAGCCATGCTCGCTTTCAAGACTCTGTTTTCTAGGCAGTCTCCTCTCTTTCAGTTTGGCTATTAGCCTCTGAGGACTATGCCCTACCTTCAATGTGTGTTTTCCTTTTGTTGTTGTTGTTGTTTTGAGACAGGGTCTCACTGGGTTACCCAGACCAGAGTACAGTGGTGCCATCATAGCTTGTTGTAATCTGGAACTCCTGGGCACAAGTGGTCCTCTTGCCTCAATCTCTCAAGTAGCTAGGACTACAGAAGAGCAACACTGCACCAGCTAATTTTTAATTTTTAAATTTTTTTTTGTAGATATGGAGTCTCACAGTGTTGCCCAGGCTGGCCTCAAACTCCTGGCCTCAAGTGATCCTCTGGCCTTGGTCTCCTAAAGCACTGGGATTACGGGTGTGAGCTACCACACTAGGGCCTGATTTAATTTTTTTTTTTTTTTAACTGTCAATAGGGCTTGTGCGAGAAGGTCATGAACAGAGTTTGGCCTTTATTCAGCAAATGGCTATCACTGTCTGTAGAGATTGTGTCAAACTGAATTGAGCAGGAAGAGGCCCAATCTTGCATCCAGTGCCACCTTTTTGTTGTCACCTGTGCACAAAAGGACACCCAGTTTGTTGTTTAAAAAAAAAAAATACATTGGCTCCTGTGTTTTAGCCCCTAGTTCTCCATGTAGCCATTTGGAGAGCTGCTCAATATTCTCCTGCAACAGTTTTTGTGTGACTCGTGCCAGAGCAAAAAATCACAGGCTCACTATATTAACTAGGCAGTGTAAAAGCATATTGCAAACATTATTATCAGAAGAGAACAACTTTATAAGTCTATAATCATTTTGAATACTAATGGCAGCAATAACAGCGGTAACCGATGGGTGATAAACCGAGGACGGATGGCTAAGTGGCTGTCTTGGAGAAGTCAGCTTATAAATCAGAGGCAGAGCGGAGGGAAGGAGGACAGGCCTGACTTCAGGACACAGCTTTCAACCCCCGACGCAGGCAAAGAAAATAGTCATCGTAGCATCTTGGGGAGATACGGGTTGAGGGATGTAATAAACCTCTTTTAAGGAACTTTCTGATTTTTTCACATATTTACTTTATGTACCTCAACCCAGGGGGCATTTTTTCACAAAAGGAGTAATGCTTCAAATTGAATCAATGCGCACACACACACACACACACACAAATCACAGGCAGCTCTGTTGGATGGTGAAATACGGCTGCCTTGTCGTGGGAGGAGTTAATTGAGTCTCATTGAGACCTGGATGGCCATCCCTGCTTCTCTAACCGGAAGGCACTCCAAAGGCTGGAGATGTCTTGCAAACCTGGGAAATATTTGAGCAGCAGAAACACATCTGCTGGAATCTCAACCTTCTGATCCACCTCAGCACCCCTGATAGAAATCAGCTTTGGGAAAACACTTTGAATTCTTGTTTTGAGACGACCGGTGTCCGCAGTGAATCTCTGTCCGTCTCCCACCCTCCCCTATGGATAAGGTCCTCCTTTCTGCCGGCCCTGTTGGACCTTTGTTTCTCCTTTCCCCGGGAGCTGCCTTTGAAGTCAGTGGGAGCTGTGCAGTGGGCTGGTGAGAGTGGGAGGCTGGAGTCGGGGAACCGGGACCAGATGCAATCCATGCTGCTTAGTGGGATTACGGGTTTCTCCTTCTCCTTCCTTTTTATATATTTATTTATTTTTTTGAAATGTGTGTCTTCTCTTGGCTAAAATAAAGACCAGGGGAATTGGTCTGGCTTTAAAGAACCCACTGGAGCCATTTTATTTATACAGAGTTGACTGTGACAAGCAGCCACCAACAAAGCCACGAGTACCAGAATTTGGAAATTGGACATAGACCCATTTCATTTATGCTTAGGTTATTTGGGAGGGGTGGGGAAGGGCTGGAAAGTGTCAGAAAATTTATAAATGAATCCTGCTGTCCTCTCATTTCTAGTGTCACGTTTTCCAGCCACTTGGGGCAAATTAATTTGCCTCTCAGAACCCCAATTTTCCTTATCTATAAAATGGAAATAAAATTCTTAGTCCATGGGGTTGTTTTGAAGATGCAAAGACTGATATTCTTAAGCACGTTGCGTAGTTTCTGGTTCATTTTAACTGCTTAATAATTTGAATTCTTTATCATTATCCAGACTGTATTTATGAGATGGCAAGTTTCCACTGAATATGTAATCAGGGCTTAAAGGGCAGAAATGACAGGGCTGTCGTTAAAAGCAATGCCACTGGGATACCAGTGAATACTTCTTTGTGAATATGTCCACCAATACTCTAGATTGTGTCAGGGGGGTCATTCCGTGCCCAGGGTATTGGAATTTTTTTTTTTTTTTTTTGAAGTAAGTGATTATCCAAAGGGGTTGATGCCTGGGTCATTTGGAGATTTGTCCTTGAACATTTCTCCAGTCTGGCTTGGGTTGTCTTAGTTTTGTCACTCAGATTTGCATCTTGTCTTTCTTTCTGTGTTTAGTTGTTTGGATTTCTCCCAAAGTATTTGTGGCTGAAATTCCTTTTGGACTCTGAGCTGCCTTTTTTACATAAGCTTTGGATTGGAATCAATAGAATGTCAAGATGCCAGGCACATTCAGCCTAATAGCAGGTGGGTGTCTGCTGGACAGTGTGCCTGGTTTGCCTGACAGTAGCAAATTTAGGCCAGAATTAATGAGCCAGGAAAGGTACTGTTGGTGTTGCAAGATTTTTGCAGTTTTCAGAAATAATTTTGTTTTTCCCTTTGAATGGGATTTTCAGAAGTTTTCAGAAGTAATTTTGTTTCTCCCTTTTAATGGGATTACATTTGCAAAACAAGTTTGAGTTTGTATATGTGCAAGTGCATGCATGCTCCTTTATTATAATACCTTTATGATGGCATTGAGCCAATTTATTTTTAGAAAATAATATTCACACATACCTACAAATCTGTAGTTCATAACCTTAATAGAGTTTCGTTAAAGTTAACGGTTTGTCTTAGTCTATTTAATGTTCAAAGAGAAGAAAACACCCAAAAGTGAAGTGAATTGCTGAAGTTTTTTGTGTACACTTATTAGGACATATTCCTGCTATATGAAGGGCTATCATCAGAAAACAGTCAGTCAGCAGAAAGCCAGGTCATGTGGGCTGGTGAGTAAAGGAAATGGGTGTACAGCCAGACATTCCTGTATTTCAATCTTGCTTCTGCTATTTAGAGGATTGAGAAAAATGCCTGCCTTTTGATTTTCTTTTTCCTCTGGGATTTTACTTATATATCAAGGAGTAAAAAAAGAAAGCCTTCATTTATCTAGGTACTTTTAAAGAATAAATGTGGAAATGCAAGTAAAGTACCTGGTGTACGTCCTAGGCATTCCAAAAATAGTGGCATTCTGGCTAATCCGAAGAGATTAGATTAGAAGTCCATAGTGATGATTCGTGTTTCTGTCACGTTTTATATATTAGCTGGCCTTTTTGTTTTTCTTATTCTCTATCTTGCAACAGGCATTCTTTTATTTCGGCTTTTAATTTCTAACATAAACTCAACTCTGAAACCCATGCCTTCTAATTGTTGACCACGGATACCCTTGAAATTTGCACCACCTCCCACAGTGGGACGGTATTAAAACATCCTGATCTAGATTTGGGCAGAGGATGAATAAAATGGAAATGAGGCTTATGCAAATTAGCTTCCCATTTGTTTGGAGATGGTCGAGGGCAGCAGCAGTCCTTGAGTCTTCCAGATTCTGGAACAGAGCAAGCAGTGCTCTGAATGACAAGCCCGTGGTTCCACATGGCTCATAACAGGATACCACTTACCCCCAGAGAAGACTGACCTCTATATTTAGTGGTCAAAGAAAGGAAAATAATTGTTTGATGGTACCATTGAGTCCTAGTTCAAACCGTTTAGAAAACTATCACATCTCCACTTCTTGGACCAATATGGCGGTGGCTCCCTTCCCCTAGGTTCACGGTCTGAGTCTTCATGGGCCTTCGTAGCACAAGTAAAAGAATATTAATGTTAGAAGTTGACTCCAGAATGAAGACTTCAATTTTCTTCCAGAATAAAAGATTGAATTATCTCTCTAAAGTAGTAACATTATATACATTCTTCTTACAAAGTTTGTTTTACAGTATTATTTTAAACTTATAGCAATGGATTTTATATAATGAAATTAGTTTTATTCAGGAAAAGTGTGTACTTGTTTATGGGGCTTATGAGATTGGCACCCCAAAGTTCTTGACCCATGTTTCATTTGAGTAAAACTTGGTGTGATGTGTGGAATCATTTTGTAGTGTTATTTCTTAAGATCTTTCCACCCACAGTTAGGAAGTGTGACACATGCGAGTCTATGTCATTTCATTTCAACTTGGGTCTTACTTAGCCTTTGAAAGGATGAAATCTTGACTGTGGTTGACAGCTGTGTCTGTAAACATGGGTGCAGTCTGGTATTAACTTTTATCTTTCCATACAGTGAAGGGCATGGAACAGTACCACTAACAATGGGAGGTGCTTACATAATGTTAAATACCACTCTACAGTCTGTGTGATATAGGAGGTTGAATCCATATTCTGATCCTGCTCTTAGATCCTGTAGATTGGTGGTAAGGCGAAAACAAATGGAGTGTTGATAGAATTCTGTTGAGTAGCCATATGAGCATTATTTTGATACATATGAAACACAATCTTGTGATTATATGATGTATGTTTGTGTATGCAGGCAGGGTGTAGTTGTGGTTTGTTTCAATTTACAAACCTCTATGAAAGTGACAGAAAGCTTGAATGGAGACCCTAAGGAAGAGGTAGAAATTACTTGTTCAGTAACTCTTAGAGGTCTTTTTCGATACTACTCATTGATTGCTATGTGTACTTAGTGTTTGTTTGAGGCATTGTAGCAAAGTGGTCAAGAAGTCTAGAATTAGGCCAATCAAAGTTTAAATCCTCGAATTTATTAGCATAGATTTTGGGTGCATTATTTATCCTCTCTGGGATCAGTTTCTTCATCTGTGTAATGGGAGTAACTGGAGCATCGACCTTGTAATGCTACAGTGTGAATTAAACGAAGACATCTCAAATAAGGTGCCTGGTACGTACTTAGGCACTCAGTAAACCATAGCTATTGCCATTATAATCATTACTATAATATGTGTAATGGGAATAATAATTAGTCCATCTTATGGACTAATATAGTCCTTGTGTGGATTACATGTCTAGTTGTTTTTATTATTAATTTAGGATGACAGCACCTAATTTTGAGAGTTGTTAAGTAGTGGCTAGCAAAAAGGACCTATTTTATAGGAATCTGTGTATGTTGGAGATACATATATATATATATATATATATATAAACTATGTATTTCTATAATTTTCTGCCCCATTGTTTGATTTCACAGCTCTGGAGGTTAAAGCTAAGCTACCTCCCCACTCTCCTCTCCCCGTCCTTATCTAAAATAGAAAGCCATCTGAAAGAAAAGAACCTAGGGAAAATTCCCATGTAAGAAATGAAATTGTCCTTGTGAAGGGTTAGGGCTCTAGGAACTGTGTGCAGAAAATCGTTGAAAGATAATCTTTATAGGATGCTGAAAATTACTGGCAGGGATCAACTCTGAAGGTTAAATTGTCTCTCCCAGCGCTTCTAATAGGAAATACAAGGGAGATTTATTTCTTTATAATGTCCACCTTCATTTTCGTATACTGTGTTGTAATACTCAGAGAAATAAAGATAATAGAAAAGAATAGGTAAAGTTCATTCATTTTGTTCAATCAGAAATTAGAGAAACACTCTTCACCCACTCAGAAGCCATGCAGCTGGTGTGCTGAAGTGGCCAGATTTCCCCTAGTTGTAGCTGTCAAGGAGTTAATCCATTGAGCCACTGATGAGCACTCTGTCCCATGAACGGAATTCAAATGTGGATTAAAGCAATGAATTTTAGGAGCAGAACGCTCCTATTTTGGCAACAGTTACTTAAGCCCAAGTACTTCCAGAATTAAGCAGTAGATGCTGTGGAGGGATGCTCCTAGCACAGCCCTGAACTCCTACAGGATAAAGTCAGGATCAGAGCTCCTGGTCTGCTTGAAGAATATTCCCTCAAGGCATTGTGCACGGAAGGAGATATAACTTACTTTATGTAACGTGGAGTGCTGCATGTTGATTGCCATGCCCCAGAAAGAGCAGAGGCAGGAGCCTCCTGAATATCAGGCAGAAGGAAGAGAAAATGGACTTTTCTTAAACTAATCAGAATCTGACAATGGATATATGGATGTTTTAAGAATAGGTGGTGGCTGAATGCAAAGGTGCACCTATAATCCCAGTGACTTGGGAGCCCGAGCTGGGAGAATCCCTTGAGCCCAGGAGTTGGAAGCCAGCCTGGGCAATGTAGCAAGACACTGTTTCTTAAAAAAAAAGAAGAAAGGAAAAAAAGAGTAGGTAGTGATTGGCATTAGTGTTTTGATCTGCCTCTGTGGTGCAGTGGACCGTCTTTATTCTTGCAATAGGATTTCTTTATTTATCCCTCAGAGAATATAGGCTGCCTCACTTCCTCACCAGTGAGTTTGCAGGCTCAGGAAAGCTCTACAATTAAATTGCTCTATTGTTTTAACCTCTCTGTTTAAGCACTGGCGAACTAGGGCTCCTTAGCTACTTGCCTAGCAAAATGAACAAGTTGATTAATATTTGCACAGTACTAGAAAATGGCTTTTGTGAATGAGATGTGCACATATGGCTGCATAGTATTGACTCAGTACATTGCACTTATTTCCTTGTTTAAATAATTAGCAAAAGAAATCACATAAAAAATGCTGAAAGGTATAAAGACAAAAATGTGATGGCCAATCAAAGCTGTGAATGGCCTTTCTTATGCTGCGTCTTAATTCTGTATTTCTGTAAAGCAGTAGGCATTGAATGCCTAGGTGGAGTGGCTCAATACAGTCAGATTTTGAGGTTTTTCTTTAGACATTCTGCAGTTCTTTCTCCCCTTGCCATCTTTCAGGACATGACAGTATGCCCCACAGAGCCACAGAGGACAGACATCCTTCTCTGGGCCTCCATGCCTGCTCCTCTGCAAACAGGGCAGGTCCTGCCTAGGCTGAGCAGAGGATCACATCCTGTGCTGTTGCTGGCTGCCCCTGCAGATGCTGGCTGACACAGGGTTCTAAGTGGTGCTGAAAGCTGCTTTATGAGCCTTGCAGAGGCGGTGTGCATGTGTGCAGCTGCACATCTGCGAGAATACTGTTGAGTTCAGGCAACCCTGGCCCTACCTTAGCCAGGCCTTCTGTGTGGGAGCTATATGAGGCTTTTGTACTCCTGCTTACTTTTCATTGCAAATGGGGCTGTATCCAAAAGGCATAGAATGGGGGTGGGAGGTGGGTGGCGGGGTCGGGGGGAAGGTAGGAATGATGGATAAAGATGTAAGAAGGATAAGGAGAGACCAGAAGCAGTCGAGGGCTTTTGTGGCATGAGGAAAGGATATTTAACTTGGCACCAAGAAATGGGGTGGCATTCTAACGCTGTCCCTGACCTACTGTGTGACCTGGAGGTCCAGTTTCCCTCTTTGTAAAATGGTGGCCTTGATGACTACCTACAAGGTTGGAGGTGGGAATAAGGGACCTAATGCGTGTCCAATCATCTGTCGTCATCACTCGATAAGCCTTTTCCTTTCGTGACCATCCATCTTCAGGTTTGACGGAAGTGAGGATCTGCCCTCTGGGTTGAAAGGGCAAGATGGTTTGCTCAAATATTTTATTTCTCTTATAAATCTCTCGCCGGTTTGGTTCATCCCAGACTGTTATTTTTCAGGGCAGTATCTATATGGTCACTGTGTTCAGGCTGCCTTCCCCATTTCACAGGGCCCGGCAGTGTTCAGTTATACTGATAATACCAAAATTATCTTCATTTTTGAAAATGTATACCTTTTTATTTCTGATCATTAATGTAAAGTAAGTGTATTGTTGATAATTTGGAAAATCCAAAGTTAAAGGATACAATTACTAGTGATTATAATCTCAACACGTAGAAAGAATCGTGTGTGTGTGTATTATATGCATGTGTGTGTGCAGAGAGGACATTCTATTTGCATTATATTTCTTTATTATTTAGGGTTGTTGATACTGTAAAATAAAGGTTTTTTTTTTGAGAATGAAGATGGGTGAACCTTGTTTTTCTCATATTTAACTAAATCTAAATGACAGGATATTTGGTAAAAGGAGATATAAAGCTACAAAGGCCCTTGTGGCACCTGCCCTGAGGTCTGTCTAGGTGAACAGCTGGGTAACCAAAGATGAGCAGCAGAATTTTCTGTTCTTGATGTTCTGCAGGAGTAGTGATGCACCAGAGGATAATGATAGAAGATATTTTGATAATTTATTCTTCGGCATTCGTTCTACATACTTTTAATTAAGTATGTATATTTTTAGTTAAATGTATATATATAATTAAAAGCATATATTTTAATGAAATATATATTTAAATAAAATAAATATAAATAAAATTAGTATTAAAATATATGCTTTTAATTATATATACACATTTAACTAAAAGTGTATATACTTAACTAAAAGTATGAAATATATATTTCATTAAATAAATATATATTAATTAAAATATATATTATACTTGTTATATAAACTATATACAATTTTTATATAGTCAGTGTATATATATTATATTTTTATATAATCAGTGTATATATAATACATATATACACCCATACACATACACATATATGTATATATATTACATGTTAATATAAATATGATTAATTCTAACAACTCCATGATACATAATTATTTTATCTTCATTTTACAGAAGAGGAAAAGAAGCCACAGAGAGGTTAGTGAAGTAACTTGCCTATAAGTCACACAGCAGTAAGCACTGGAGTCAGGCTTCAATTCCAGGGCACTCTGGAGTCTGAGCTTTCTTATCTACTCTGCTTACTGCATTGACAATACTGATAAGAAGAAACAATGCTCAATCAATAACATACAGTTTCATTTGTGGAAAACGAATAAGTTCCAGAGATTTGCTGTATGACATTGTGCCTATAGTTGAGAGTACTATATTGAACGCCTAATTTGTTAAGATGGTAGACAGCATATTAATGTTCTTACTATAATAAAATGAATACTTAAGAAAGGATACTTAAAATTGGTGTTTTATAATCATGATACAACTCACTCATATTTATGTGCCAATTCTCACACAGTTTAGAAATTGAAAATATGGTATTTTGATATATATATGTAAATATATCAAGTACATATATATGTACACACACACATACATCTCAAAGTAAAAAGGAAAAAATTAAAAAGGTCTTCGTTTAGATTTTTGTTTTAGCAACTGAAATTTTAATGCCAATCAGGCAGATTCTCATGGGCATGGTAGATATGGAATCAGTTTAGTCATGATCCAGTCATTTGTACAGTGGGATCATGCTGTTTCTCAAAGTCAGAAGAAAGAAGTTCACATCCAAAAGGTTGACGTGAGAAGGTAAGCTAGTTTTCATTGAGCTTAGGTGGAGCTGGTTTTCCTTTATAGACCACTATACATTCTCCTGCTTGGCCATAGGGAAATTATATGCTATTTTATACACAATTATATATTACTTTCTACAACCAGTATCGAACTTGATATTTAGCCCTTGGCTGTATCTAAGACAAAGGTATTGCAATTGCCCATTTTACCATCAAACGAGGAAGCTTTGTTTTACTTTGCTTTCAAAATGATACTTGAAAGCACACACACATACACACACCAGCACTTACATTCTTTTAGTATTTCAGGAAGTGGGCATGCGTAGGTTTTAGCCTTGAAACTGCTTTGTCGTCCAGTTTGTAACTGGCTAAGGAATGGAAAAAATAAGAAAGCAGAGCTCATGTTGATCATCGTAATTGGCACCGACAGCAGACACCAGTGTGCCAATAGCTCCAAAGAATTCCTACGCAAAAGCTACTTCAGCTGTCCGAGATTTTCCTGATTTGTTTTGTTTGTGCATTTGATGTATAATCTTGTGGTTTGGCCCTCCTCACCACCTAAAACAGAAAAAACATATTCAGTTTCTAGGTCGTTTTAACTGGAACTTGCTCTTCAAGTTCCAACTATGTCAACAAATTAAAGGACTTGACCATGAATTTTTTTTTTTTCTAAGTGAACACTTTGCCATTCCTCAAACCCTACCGCAGGTTCAGCAGACACATGCAAGCGGCCTCTTTAGATGTGGTCACCGTTGACAGCTCAAAAGAACAAAATCAAAACCCTGAAGACTTTACATAAAAACTCATCCTTGGAAGAAGAGCTCGTATTTCAAAGATGATATTAATACGAGAACATTTTTTAACATCCTCTTTTAGCATAAATTTCTCATGATTAAATATTAGCCACAATGCTGTATTGTCTAATCACCTGGTTAGTAAGATGTCTGGAACTGTGGCATGGTGAATGATGAGGAATTGTTCTGGGGGACTGCTTTTATTTCAGCTTCTTTCTTATTGATGATGATGGGATTTGACAAAAATATTGTAGAACGAACCAAGTATGACTATTTGAGTCCCGAATTTTATTTTCTTAATACTATTATACACTTAAAATTAGTGCCTGTTTTTGTGGCCTCATATAGTTTCTTTCTTCTCATATCTTGTTAAGTGAAAGACAGACGCGCGTTAATATTACTAAAAACAATAAAAATACTTCCAATTCAATAAACATTTCAGTAACTGGGTGAAGGGCTTTGCTTGAATTGTCTCTTGTGGTACCCTCATCTACCCTTCAAGGTTATTGATAGTATTACTCAAATAAGACTTGGCCTTCTAGAAATTAAATGACTTGATCCAGGTCCTATCAGTAGCTCAGTTTTTGTTTTTTTGTTTTTTTAAATTTTTTCTTTTTGTGGGTACATAGCAAATGTATGTATTTGTGAGGTACAGAAGATGTTTTGATGCCGGCATGCAATGTGAAAGAAGCACATCATGAGAAGAGGATATCCATCCTCTTAACAATTTATCTTTTGTATTACAAACAATCCAGTTATACTCTTTGAGTTACTTTAAAATGTACAATTAAGTTATTATTCATCATAGTCACACCGTTGTGCTGTCAAATCGGTCTTATTCCTTCTTTTTATTTTTTTTTCTACCCATTAACCACACTCACCCTTCCTCCACCCCAGCCCCCTACTACCGTTCCAAGCCTCTGGTAATCATCTTTCTATTCTATATGTCCATGAATTCAGTTGTTCAGATTTTTAGATTTCACAAACAAATGAGAACATGTGATGTTTGTCTTTCAGTGCGTGCTTTATTTCATTTAACATAATGGTCTCCTGTTCCATTCATGTTGGATGGATGACAGGATCTCATTCTTTTTTGTGACTGAATAGTACTCCATTTTCTTTATCCATTCATCTGTTGATGGACACTTAGGTTCTTTCCAAATCTTGGCTATTATGAATAGTGCTGCAACAAACATGGGGGTGCAGATATCTCTTTGATATACAAATGACAAACATTTTCTTTCTTTGGAGTATATACAGTAGTGCAATTGCTGGATTATATGGTAGCTTAATGTTTAGTATTTTGAGGAACCTCCCAACTGTTCTCCATAGTGGGTGTACTGATCTACATTCTGACCAACAGTGTACAAGGGTTCCCTTTTCTCCGCATCCTTGCCAGCATTTTTTATTGCGTCTCTTCTACATATTAGAAGGTATTTATTTATTTATTTATTTATTTATTTATTTATTTATTTTTTGAGACGGAGCCTCGCTCTGTCACCCAAGCTGGAGGGCAGTGGCACGATCTCGGCTCACTGCAAGCTCCACCCCCCGGGCTCACGCCATTCTCCTGCCTCAGCTTCTCGAGTAGCTGGGATGACAGGCGCCTGCCACCACGCCTGACTAATTTTTTGTATTTTTAGTAGAGACGGGGTTTCACCGTGTTAGTTAGGATGGTCTCGATCTCCTGGCCTCGTGATCCATCCACCTCTACCTCCCAAAGTGCTGGGATTACAGGGGTGAGCCACCGCGCCTGGCCTATAAGGTATTTTAACTGGGGTATGATGATATCGAAATGTAGTTTTAATTTGCATTTCTTTATTGATCAGTAGTATTGAGCAACTTTTCATATGCGTGTTTGCCATTTGTATGTCTTCTTTTGAGAAATGTCTATCCAAATCTTTTGCCCATATTTTGATTGGATTATTAGCTTTTTTCCTACAGTCATTTGATCTCTTTATATCTTCTTGTTATTAAGCCCTGGTCAGATAGACAGTTTGCACATATTTTCTCCCATTCTGTGGGTATGTCTCTTCACTTTGTTGATAGTTTCCTTTGCTGTGCAGAAGCTTTTTACCTGTGATCCCATTTGTCCATTTTTGCTTTGGCTGCCTGTGCTTGTGGGGTATTGATCAAGAAATTTTTGCCCATACCAATGTCCTGGAGATTTTCCCCTAGGTTTTCTTGTAGTAGTTTAATTGTTTGAAGTCTAACATTTAAGTGTTTGATACATTTTTATTTTATTTTTGTATATGGCAAGAGATACAGGTCTATTTTTACTCTTCTTCATATGAATATCCAGTTTTTCCAGTACCATTTATTGAAGAGACTGTCTTTTCCCCAGCATATGTTCTTGGCACTTTTGTCAAAAGTGAACACACTGTAGGTGTGTGGATTCCCTATTCTGTTCTATTGGTCTGTGTGTCCGTTTTTATGCCAGTACCATGCTGTTTTGGTTACTGTAGCTCTGTAGTATAATCTGAGGGTAATGTGATTCCTCCAGTTTTCTTGTTTTTGCCCAGGGTTTTTTTTTTAACATAACAGTATGGACCTTTTGAGCTCTTTGTTGTAGGATGCTGAGCTGTGCATCGTATGGGATTTTGCAGCATTCATGGCTTCTACCCACCAAATGCCGGTAGCATCCCCAGTCAAGACTATCAAAAATGTCTCCAACATTGCCAGATTTCCTTGGGGTGGGGGCAGTGAGGCAAAATTGCCCCCGTTAGAATGACTTTGCTAGCCATGTGACAGAGCCTGGGAGTGCCCTAGATGAATTTCCTTCGCCTTAACCCATGTGCTGTATAATACCTGTCTTCTTGCCCTTCTGTTTTTTCATCTGAACATAAGAGTGTAGAACTTGAAAAGCAAATCACTAATGCCTGCTTCTTCATCTCAATGATGGGTGAAGTGCATTGATAAATACTTCCTTCTCTCTTTGTGGGTATAGTAAATTAAAACTTGTGTAGAGATCCATGTATTGTGAAGGCAGTAACATTTGCACAGTATCATGCATATGGAGAAGGGACAGAGTAAGCATTTTTTATTTCATTTTATTTTTATTTTTATTTTATTTTTTTGAGACAGAGTCTCACTCTGTTACAGCCCAGACTGGAATGCAGTGGTGCTGTCTCAGCTCACTGCAACCTCTGCCTCCCGGGTTCAAGCATTTCTCTGTCTCAGCCTCCCGAGTAGCTGGGACTACAGGCACCCACCACCATGCCTGGCTAATTTTTGTATTTTTATTAGAGACAGGGTTTCACCATATTGGTCAGGCTGGCCTCAAACTCCTGACCTCAGGTGATCCACCTGCCTCGGCCTCCCGATGTGCTAGGATTACAGGCTTGAGCCATAGCATTTTTAAAATTGCTCACCTGTCTTTCCTAATTGTGTGCTTGGGATATGCAGTAGTTACATGTTCGTTGAGTGAGACTTCTAATCAGTATTTCCTCTGAATTGCTGTGTGGCCTTGAGTGAGTCATTAAATCATTTGTGTTTCTTCTTTATCTTTTTTGGGAAGCAAACACCATCTTCTACTGTAATATCTTTTACTTTTGACTTCGGGGGGTAGCGTGATAGTAACTGCAAAACTCTTTGAAAGGAATTCCAAGACATCCAATTCATTGAAAAGCAAATACAGATTTTGGAAAAAGAAAGCATTGTTCATTGGAATTAATTTTGGAGATGAAACAGTTCATTTGTCAGCCATCAATATTTCAAATACGATAAGAAGAAAGTGAGGAGGTTGTAACACAACCCCTTTCCAAGCCATTTTCTCAGGGATAGACCCTTTCTCAAGCCTTGGAATCACTGAGGATTGGGTAAATACAAAACCATTGTAGAGAAACTGAATGAAAGCACGCATCAGTAGTGACTGCATGTTGGTATCACCCATTCATTTCATAGAAGCTGAGGACACATCTTACCCTTTTCCAGTATAGATATGTTTGAAGTACATTGTCCTGTGGGAATGCCTTTCCCAGTTAGAAATTCTGCAATGGAAAAAAAGATCTGGCCTCCGAAGTTCTGAAGATACATGGACAGCAGACACACCACAGCCCTGCCTCTTGCTCGAGGAAGTTACAGAGCAGGTTGTAATTAAGCACTTGAAATGTAACTTAGGTGAATCCTTAGGTGACTGGGAATCCCATCACCTCAAGCCTGCAAAATAACCATCAGATTGCTTTTGCCAATTAGTATATGAAACAACTGAGAATATAACAGATCTCCATGTATCTAGGGCAGTAGTCAACTAAATGTTTCTTCTTAACTGCTCTTGATTTATTGAGTGACAGGTGTACATGGCTACCTAATTTATAAATGAGGTGGTGTTTTGTCTGGTGAATACATAGCATTTTTATCGCTTATTAAATATTTCATGAGCTAAGCCCTGACTCTTATAGATGTGGGGAATAGAGAGGCATTATGCTTATATAGAATGCTATATAGTTTTAGTATGCATTTATGTCATTGTTTTAAACACATAAGCAGTCAAGAAATGAATAACTCACTCCACGAAGTTGAAATTAACAAAGTAAATTACAAATTGACTTTAAAAGTGTCACATTAAATATTTTTTTACATAGTCGCTGATTTTACTCTGCCTGCAGTGGGTCGTTAAAACAGATGTGACAAGAAGAAAACAAAAAAAAATTTTATAAGATTTTTTTAAAAAAACAAGTGATAGGATAAAGATGGTTTTCTTGTGATGATAGAAGAGAAAATAGAAAAATAAGAAAATGTCCCCAGAGAAAGAAGGTGGTAGCTCCTCTTTCTTCTGCTCATTACATCCCAAAAACCACATCCTGGTTCCTCTCCTAATCTGGTAGCAAATGGGCTGCAAATTGTGGGACAAGTGGTAAATGGGAACCTCCACTCTCTCTTCTTTTTCTATCAGATAGATAGAACTGGTTCAGATAGATAGAACTTGTAGACCATCCTGTTTGGTGATAAATATACGTCAACTCTAAGACCAAATGGGGTCTGGTATGTGCAAAGCAGTATCACCATTACTTGCCAGGTGAAAACCTGGAATCAGCTGGATGCAATGGCTCATGGCTGTAATACCAGCACTTTGGGAGGCCGAGGTGAGCAGATCACCTGAGGTCAGGAGTTTGAGACCAGCCTGGCCAACATGGTGAAACCCCATCTCTACTAAAAATACAAAAATTTTAGTCAGGCATAGGATTGGTTACCTGTAATCCCAGCTACTCAGGAGAATGCCTGAACCCAGGAGGTGAAGGTTGCAGTGAGCCGAGATTATGCCACTGCACTCCAGCCTGGGTGACAAGAGCAAAACTCCATCTCAAAAAAAAAAAAAAAAAGAAAATCTGTACCTGTTCATACATTATACCATGCAGAGTATAATGGAATAGTCATAGGTGGAGGACATTCTACATTGTTGGCTTCATGTGCATAGGGCTTTCTTTGTAGTCATTCTATAATGTTTTCAAAATACATAAATGTTTAACACAGTATTTTCAAGTAATAGTTTCAAATCAATGAATTGAAAATGCAGAAAAGGTATCTTCATCTGTTGTACACTAAATATCAATTCACATTTGGATATGGGTAACCTTTCCTTTTTTTCCTTAGGCTAAGTAATTGCCACCAGGTTATACTGTTTCTTTAAGAACATTGAGGTTAACTACAAAAGAGAAAAGTAAACGGACATTTTGCTAGATGTTTATATAATTTTCCTAGATTAGCTTTTACTTTTTTTTGAAGCTGCTTTCAAATGGTTAATTTTAGACTTTTCCTAAAATTTTCAGATTTTCCCACAATGTCTGTGTACCCAGTTCTATGTGACTTTTGAAATTCCATGAAATTAACCACTATCTCTTGCACATAATGTTCAAACTCTTTTTCTCAGACCTCACCTTCTGGCTGCAGGGCTAGTAGGGTTAATTTAGAGCTTGTCACACCTTTCATACGACTCTTCCTTACATATGATTGAAATTCTGTTGATTTGGTAAGACTGAAAATGTGTTGTGCCCAAATCTGTAAGTGCCAGTAGGGTTTTGAATGTCATGTACTTTCTGAGGATAAGAACCAAGGTATTGTTTGGTATTTATACTCTACTTCAGAGCCAGTGAATAATGTTTTACAAATTGTTGACTCTTTACATCATTGCCAACCTTCAACTATTTCTTTTGACGATTTAGCATTGTTCATGTGACTCTTAGTTACCTGGACATTTTTTTCCCTTTAATTGAAACAATCTTGTACCTGGCTCTGAGCATTAAAGGTACTTAGCATTTGATTTTTTAAAATTATATTTTTGTGTAATCCCAGTGCTTTGGGAGGCCAAGGCAGGTGGATCACTTGAGGTCAGGAGTTTGAGACCAGCCTGGCCAACATAGTGAAACCCATCTCTACTGAAAATATATAAATTAGCCAGGCATGGGGGTACATGCCTGTAATCCTAGCTACTCCAGAGGCTGAGGCAGGAGAATCGCTTGAATCCAGGAGGCAGCAGTTGCAGTGCGCCAAGATCATGCCACAGCACTCCAGTTTAGGAGACAGAGTGAGACACCATCTCAAATAAAATATATATATATATACACACACATATATATATGTGTCTGTGTGTGTGTGCCTGTGTGTGTGTGTGTATTTAAAATTCCTAGTCACCTTACATATTGTATATCCCATCATTTGTCTACTTACTTAGAATATTCAGGTCCCAGTATTTGTTAATAATTTGTTTTTAATTTCATTAAAATAAGTATTGTTTAATAATATTAAACATACACTAAGCATATAACATTTAACTGTTGTTGTTTAAATATTAAATACTCTTAGTTAAGGGACAAGAGGAAAATGTTATGTAGGCCTTGATCAGTATGGCTGGGAAGGCCTGGGGATTTGCGTTGTGTGTGGCGTGTGTGCACGTGTCTTTGAGTTTGGTTTTGTGTGAGTGAGTAGAACTTCATCAAATAGCTCCTCCCAGAAATGTGTGTGTACCTCTCCCTCATGCTTGTAAGTCTCAACTCACATACCCTAGGTGCAGCTTAGCTTGACCGTGACTATTTAAACCTTGGCCCTTTACCACACACTCTAAATTTCTCTTACCCCAGTAGGTGCTCAATAAACAGTTGAGAACTTTCTCCGTGAGCTCTGAAAGAATGAGGGTCTTTGGAGTTGTTTAATCTCACTCATTGGCAGTTGAGAAACACATATTTTGGTACCCTTAAATCTAAACCTGTCTCCTATTCAATTTTCCTATAATCCCCATAAAAACTAAAGTTTACTTAATAGAGTTGACTCTTGGAAAATGCTGGGATTAGGAACACAGACCCTCTGCACAGTTGAAAAATCTGCCGTTACCTTCTAACTCCCCAAAAATGTAACGACTAACAGCCTATTGTTGAGTGGAAGCCTCACCGATAACATAGTCGATTAATACATACTTTGTATTTTATATGTATTATTGACAGTATTCTTACAATAAACTAGAGAAAAGAAACTGTTATTAAGGAAATTGTAAGGAGAATACATTTACTATCCATTAAGAGGAAATGGATCATGATAAAGTTCTTCATCCTCATCATCTTCACATTAGTAGGTTGAGGAAGAGGAGGGGTTGGTCTTGCTGTCTCAGAGTGGCAGAGGTGGAAGAGATGAAGGGTAAAAGGGAAGCAGCAGAGGCAGGTACACTTGGTGCTACTGTTATTCAAAGAAATCCATATCTAAGTGGACCTGCACGGTTCAAACCCATGTTGTTCTAGTGCCAACTATACTTCCATAATGGCTGAAGTCATTAACTAATAAGAGATTTGTGCTATAAGTTAGAAAGACCGTGGCTTTGGGAGTCACATAATCCTAGGATCAACTACTGATGTTTACAGTCTGTGTAAATTTAAGCAAATGAATTTACTTTTCTTAACTTTAGTTTTAAAATAAATCTCACTAATGGGCTAGTAATAATGACCTACAAGAATTTTGTGACGATTAGCAGTAAGATGTAAAAATAAAAAATAAAAAAATGTCCAACAAGGTGCTTGGCATTGAGAAGGTGCTCAGTAACTGATTTGCATACATTTCAAGTATACACGTGTGCTTGTTTGTTACCTATCTGTATACGCACACAGCTATGAGAAATCATGGATTCCTTTCGAAAATATGGAAGAAAGAACCGTTTGAAGTCTATATGAAAAGAGCTTAGGAATTAATGTCCTGCTTTTATCCGAGGTATAACTGCCTACCATGTTCAAAGGGCATCGATAGGATTAATATTCAAAATTTTCTTTGAAGCCCTGATACAGAAGGACCTGGAAAAATCCATAGCTATTTCTATAGGGGGATAAGTTCTCAATATCAAGTAATAGACCCAGTGGGAAAACTAGGCTATTTCTGGTTTGCTATGTTTTCTTGACTTCACATATATATTTTCTTGGTTCTGTGAAGAAGATTTGGAAGGGTTCAGTTGGTGAAGAAGTGATTGTGTTTCTTGGTCTGTTACTTGGAGTTGAGCTGAACAAGTCCCCTGGGGCAGGTTCGGAGGTCTTTTGAGATTTCTGCAATTGGGATTGGACTGGTTTTCATTCCGATTCAGACGGGCTATGGCTGCATCTCTCAGGAAATTACAGTTCATTTTTTGACTGTCCAGGAAGAGTCTTTTAAAATACTGATGCCCAAAAAACAAACAATGACTCCCTACACAGGGCAAGGAGGCCGCATCTCACCCAGGGGCCAGGAAACAGGCTTCCCTGAACCTTTGCCGTTGTTTGTTTTCACACGTTATCTTCTCTTCCAGATCTGGAGACTGACATAGAAACTGTCCTCGCGGATTTAGGTGCGGTCCGTTAAATTACCACCAATACTCATCTTCACAAGAATCTTAAATAGAATCAGGAATTTCTGTAAATATTAAAACAACTGGACCCACACTTTTCATGTCGCTCTGTTTTCTTTTCTGAGGAGCTCCAGCACATTTGTTAGCTATTTGTCATGTTACGCCTTCTACAATCATGGACCAAACCAGAGATTAGACAGTAACGTAAAACAGACTTTTTTTTTTTTAATGTGGAAAAAGGATTTTAATGTGGGAATTTATTTTCCGGAATTGTCCAATATAAAAATAGATAAAATAATTTCAGAGGTAGCGATTCTAAAGTAATTGAACCCATCACCTTGCTAAAGCTTTTTTTTAAAAAAACATTTTCATTGTTTAAATTCTCTTTGCCTATCATGATGGTACCTGGGAGAATTCAGATTTTTCACAGGTGAGCAGTTACCATGCAACTGGTGCAGATAAGAACATGCCTTATTATGGGGTGTGTTGACTTTCAATTGATTTTAAGCACACTGGAAATGGTAATGAGAATACTGAGCTGGGAGAGAGCATATGGCCTTAACGATTTGATTCTCAGAAAACAAGCAAACATTTAAAAATGATAGAGTTTTCTGAGTGCCAAAGTCAAGGTGAAAGCTGGGTGTTTGAATGACAGAAATGATTTCTTCTTTATTATTTTTAGCTATGCCTTTATTATATTTTATTGCATTGAGATGAAAAAAATGAAGAGGAACACCAGCGTTTGCTATCCAAGTTTGGATCAAATTAAATATGACATAAAGCTTTGCTCAAAAGGTATGACAACTTTGGTGCTTTTGAACTCAAATCATCCTTTCAAGCAAAATGTAATATGAAAAAGTCAATTAAAATATAATAAGGAAAAATGTAGCTCAAGGAGCTGGAAAATGAGAGAATATATATCAGGCCATGAGAGAAAGGTGAAGAGAAATATAAGATGTTAGGGCATGAACTACATTTATATACACAATACTCCATACACGTTCTTTTATTAACTAAGAGAGATATGTGAGAAAAGGAGATGGACGATTTAGAGAATGTTGATTTCTTTATGAGAAAATATATCATATAGGTCATTGTAAGTTTGTCTTTTTATTTATTCCACCTGATTTTGCTGGCTGCCATTACCAGCTAAATGGCAAAGTCTGTGAGCTTATTTTTTTCTGAAGTTGCTCTGTTTTCTTGATTAGAAGCCTGATACTGGAAGTAACAAGATGTAGTCGACTTTATTTATTTATTTATTTACTTACTTACTTACTTGAGATGGAGTTTTGCTCTTGTTGCCCAAGCTGGAGTGCAATGGCACGATCTCGGCTCACTGCAATCTCTGCCTGCCAGGTTCAAGCAATTCTCCTGCGTCAGCCTCCTGAGTAGCTGGGATTACAGGCGTGTGCCACCATGCCCTGCTAAGGATGCAGCCAACTTTAAGATATTTATTGGGTTTAAACAACTTGTGAGGAGTCCAGTCTGTTCAGAGACACAATTATTTCTACTTCTGTGGAAATCTAAAACCATGAGTGAATTACGTGGAAACGTGTGGCTTAAAATTGTATACTGATAGATGTTAAAGCTGGGTGGGACTGCTGAGATGATATATTCTGTTGGCATTCCTTTATACCCACAAAATGATTTATTTACAGTCAGAAACATAATGGTCTGCAGTTGAGAACTGATCTGAGCTGATCTCAGTTTCAAATTATTTTTCTTATGGCTTGCCTACACTTGTCACTATTTCCTTCAGTTGTTTCACTCAAAACTGTCAATCTAGTCACTTCATATAGACACATCTTACGTCTAATGATGAAAATAATGATTGCCATTTATTGAGCACATACTCTATTCAGGCCATTTACTAAATAAAAACGTTGCATAAGTAGCCTCATTTAATCTTTATAACCTTGTTGCAAGGAGATTTGGGATCAGAATAGTTACATGATTTGCTGCATACTTGCCCACTGCTCATTAATGACAGAGTAAGTGTTCAGACATGCAAGTCTGTCTGACTGCATTTCAGAGAAAAGGGAACGATGGAATGGGACTTGGGTGAATTGTGTTTCATTCATCCTGGAATTAAACAGATTTCGTAACTGAATAAAGGCATTATACTGGAATTCTAAACTTAGATTTTCAAGTGATTTTGGGGTACATTGCACAAGTGATACCAGATACTGGAAGCAGATTCAGAAAACCAAGTCTTCTTTATCATCCTTATTAGCACTTTATGTCCAGTGAATTCATCATAGGGCTTGGCTTCTGATGGTGATGTTCTGATGTTTGGAGAAGTTCTTTAGAAGTTTGTGTGATCATAAAGCTGCTTCTCAGTTGGATCTCATAGGATTTTCAAGCTGAAGGAAACCTTAGACATTATAAAATTCCTCTTCTTCCTGTTCCGGTTTTAATATGCAATCCTAGATAAATGAAGTGACGACACTTCCCAATAGTGACAGAACAAAGTAAATGATGTAGGTCTTTGGAATTCAATGGTTTAACTCTTTCTACTATCATTCAGACAGCCTCTCTTTAAAAGCCTGTGTTGTGTGATAGGTTTAATGATATGCAACTTATTTTAGATAGCTATGCATTAAGATGAAATAAGAGAAGTGAGTTTTGTTTTTTTTTTTTAAAGATGGCAAGTACTGCAAACAGCTTTTGGTCCTATGAAACACTCTTAATAAGCTAAAAGTATTTACAAGGTGCAGAAATGGTCGTATTTTGGCTGCTGCCTCTCGAAACCACTCTGAAGAATAATCTTGTAAGTAGGGGGCTACCAAAGATACAACACATTTCTCTTCCTAATTGTTAAAGCAACCCTGTAAAGTAGATACTGTTATTCATATTTACCAGGAGACAACTGTGACCTAGTGAAGTTAAATTACTTTCCACAGTATCACAGAGCCACTCACTAGAATATTCAGGCATTGAACACTGGTTTCTCTAATGTATTTCCCTCTATAGCACATTGGATTGAAGGAAGAAGTTTTAAGTTAGTCTGATAATGCCATGTACAACTAAACAAACTTAAGTCGTACCTTAGCCATTAATTAATCTTTAATCAGTTCAATTAATCTTTCTCCTTCTCTCTCTTTTCTTTCCTCCCTCCCTCCTTCTTTCTTTCCTCCTTTTCTTTCTTTCTTCCCTTTATCAGTTGATTAACAAATTATACGTGTATTTTACAGGTGAAGAAACCAGGCCACAGGAAAATTAAGTAACTTCCCCAAGGTCACATAGCTAGGAAGTGTTAGATCTGGGATTTAAATCCAAGATCCAAATAAAAAGGCTGTATACAGCCATGGAAATGTTAAATATTATTGTCACAGGCAGTAGAAATAAAAGTTGTTAATAGGACAGTATATGATGGGCACAATGATACTTTCAGAATATCATCTGTAAGTAATTGATGGTGATTTAGAGACTAGAGACAAAGAGATGTGAGGCAAGTGCAGTTCAGCTCATTTATGGGGATAGCTATAAATAAAGGACGGGAGGCATGTGAGCGATGTTGTAAAAGAAGAATTGACCTCACTAATGATTCATTTGGGCGATAAGAGGAAGTAGTAGGCATAAGAGGAAGTAGCAGGCGGCAGCATAGGCCTCTTTACTGTAACAAAAGATGTTGATGCCATTGGTCAAAATGGAGAAGTCAGAAAAAGAGCTGGAAAGATTTGGTTTGAAGTTCCGGATGGATGTGTGACTGTCAGTATCCATGGATTTGGAAATGTAGGGCTACATTTCTGATCAGAATGTTCTAATTGGGTTAAAGATTCGGGATCCAGATGTATAAGATTAAAGTGGTAGCAGTTAAGCATGTACGTTTAATCTGTGTACTGAGGACGAGGTGCTTGGAAATAGAACTATGAGGACTGCCCACGTTTATGTGCAGGGAAGAAAACAGGTGTGGTCAGAAAAAGGAAGACTCTGATAGGACATCAAAGAAACTGATGGAGGTTAGAGCTTGGGGAAAGGAAACGTGGTCAAGAGTATCAATCCTTGCAGAGAAGTCAAGACAAAGGAAAATTGAAAGAGGCCATTAGATTTTGTACTTTGAAATCATATTGTGGACTTTTTTTGCAATTTCAAAACTATTTCAGGATAGCGTAAGCTGGATTATAAGGAGCCCGAGAGTAAGAAATAGAGACAATATAATTTACATGGAAGCAAAAATAAAGATGGAGTGGGAGCCTGGGGAACTTCCCTTGCTGGGAAAGAGTTTTTGGAATAGTGAAGACCTGATCCTCTTTCTCGTCAGAGAAGACCTGGCTGGGGGTGAAGTCTGTGACTTACGCGTTATGCTGTACAGAGTGTTATCCATTCTACCTATTTAGTAGATGTTTGTTGAATGACAAGTTTAGTCTTTATCAAGCCAGGAGATAGATATTACTTTCATTTTATATTTTATAAAAAATCATAGAAATAAATAAGCAAATGGAAGTCACGTCCTACAATAACAGGGTGGTGAGAGGGAGATTGGATGAGGGCCACAAGCTTCGCCTCAGAAAGGAGAATGTTCAGCTAATGACCAGGTAGGGACTAAGGTGCAGGAAGCAGTGACGATGTAGAGGTGGAAGCTGAAGTGCTGTAGGTAGTGTAGGATGAGATGGAAGGGAGATGCAGTGTGGAAGAAACCAAGTGAAATAATTTTGCCATGGGCAGGCAATAAATTGTTAGGCCAAGCCATCAGGGCCAGGTTGAACTCACCATGGACTCATGGACCATTGTTGAGCCATTTTTTAAGCATTACTTACAAGCCTCTTTGAACTTTAAATGACACAGCACGATCCTAATAAAGAGGTTCTGGAACACAGCCAGACTTCCAGGACTAAAATTATGCCCAACATCACCAATTCCCTGGGGAGACCACAAGCCTCTGGATAATGCAAGACAGCAGGCTGTCCTAGCAGCTGGTGAATGGCAAGCTGCAATGGATTAATGGCTTAGAGAGCAAAGCCCTGAAGACCTTTCCAGCCCATAGGAAAAAGCACAACCCCAGAGTCAGAACACGTGGGTTTGAACCCCATCTTTGCTACTTGCTAACTAGACAAACTTGAGCAAAACCCTGCTACTCCCTGAGCCTCAGTTTAGTCACTTATAAAATGAGACCAATGATAATAGTTGCTTTAGAGAGATGTGAGGATCAAACGAGATGCATCAGAGAAAACTTTGTACCTTCTGTGCAAATATTAGTTTTTTAAATAATTAGAATTATTACTGGTAAAGTCACAGAGATGTGAATGACTAAGAAAGAGTACTAGCAGAAGGATTTCCCTGTGTCTGACATACTGTGCTCAAAAATGGGAAATTTTCCCTTGAGGTCACCATGGAATATTTTGAATATCAGATTCTGGAAACAGTTGCTCTTGGAAGTCAGGTTGGAAGAGTTCATTGTCTACCACCAACAATGATTATTGATCTGTATGAAGGAGCAGCCCTTTTCACAATAGAGGATAGAGAAATGGAGAATTTTAACCATATCTAAGCCTGTGAATGCAATTTGTTATTATTAATTTGTAATGAGGGATAGTAAAGTGTCTGCTCAGATATATAGTGGCTTATAAATACATTTGCACACGTGTATTTACATATACACTCTTATACATATGTACACCCTGTAAATGCATACATAAATATGCATGTATATTACACAAAAATACATACGTAACTACTTGGTTTTCTTTACTGTCTCCTGACAAAGCAATCTATTCAAATTCAGTCTCTCAAAGTAACCATTTTGCTAACACAACCTTAGAACAGTCCGTTTGCTCTGACTTGGAGTTGTCACTGCAGAATTATTCCTGGGACACTACTGGCTTTGCTCCGTGCTCAGCTTCTCAATTGGAAGGCGAGATGGCACTTCCGATTTTATTAAAGCACCCTGGAGCTCAAAGAACAAATTGGAGAAATCAGGATTGATTACATTATGTGCTCTCTTTGTCTTCCTCCGGGTTTGTTCAAAGCCAAGTTTGAGCTTTCAAAGCCAGAGTAGCTGAATGGAGTTCTACGCCCAGCACAGGGAATTATGATTTGGCAAAAGTTCCAATTATGAAGAGTAAAATGAAAAGAGTGGGTGTAATTTTGCTTTAGGAAAATGCACCTTCACATTAGTGACTTTTGCCCTGTTAACTGAATGGATCTGGCAACTTATTAGGAAACAAGTTGCTAGAGTGTCACAAACGGATGGTGTCTGCTTTGATGTATGTGAATTCTTTGTGTAGGGGACCCTTCATTTCTGCTTACAATGGAACAAAATAACCCATTTGGAGGAGGTATTGCAGAGAAATCTACCATAACCCCGGAATAATGATTACCTCTGTTTTAGGATTTCAGGTTTTTTTGTTTTGTTGTGTTGTGTTTTGTTTTGGAGAATGGAGGCATTTGAGCATAACTTCCTTTACATCTGATGCGGAATGTGAAAAGTACAAATGAAGTTTTTCTTAAATGCCCTGTTCTCTTCAAGTCTTTCAAATATTCCAGTTAAATAGGATCTCTCTTTTGTGCCTGGGTATAATTTTGTTGATACCTCTATGGCATTTATGACCATCTGCCTTAAATCATTAACTGAGCCATCATCCTTGTCTTCCTCTCTCCTAAATAATGTTCAAGCCAGGACTTGAACTGATTTATTTCTGAATTCCCTGAAGGTACTTGGTACAAGCTGCGACAGAGAACAATGCCTATAGAGCTATCTACAGAGAACAGTAGATAGAGCCCCCTTTGTGTCTATGGGAAAGAGGAAAGTTGAGGTTCTGGGCATCGATTATGAAGGAGAAAAAAAAGATGTGTCATGATGCTTTCTAGAATAATGGGATTGATTGAATAACTGATAGCCTCAAAACCAGCATATAAAGAATAGCTGTGTCTCACTGCTCATTGCTGAGTGAGACTTTCTGATGAGGACGAGATAAGGTCAGATAAATAACTTCTGATAATAGATGACGGGATTTTCTTTTCATTCTTCTCTTTCTCTCTTTCCTTCCTTCCTTCCTTCCTTTCTTCCTTCCTTTCTTCCTTCCTTTCTTTTCTTTCTTTTCTTTCTTTTCTTTCTTTCTTTCCTTCTTTCCTTCTTTCCTTCTTTCCTTCTTTCCTTCTTTCCTTCCTTCCTTCCTTCCTTCCTTCCTTCTTTCTTTCTTTCTTTCCTTCTTTCTTTCCTTCTTTCTTTCCTTCTTTCTTTCCTTCTTTCCTTCCTTCCTTCCTTCCTTCCTTCCTTCCTTCCTTCCTTCCTTCCTTCCTTCCTTCCTTCCTTCCTTCCTTCTTTCTTTCTTTCTTTCTTTCTTTCTTTCTTTCTTTCTTTCTTTCTTTTTCTTTCTTTCTTTCTTTTTCTTTCTTTCTTGTCACATCTTGTTAGGTAATTAATACCTGACCAGGCACGGTGGCTCACCCCTGTAATCCCAGCACTTTGGGAGGCTGAGGTAGGCAGATCACCTGAGGCCAGGAGTTTGAGACCAGCCTGTCCAACATGCTGAAACCCCATCTCTACCAAAAATACAAAAATCTGCCAGGCATAGTGGCATGTACCTGTAGTCCCTGCTACTTGGGAGACTGAGGCACAAGAATCAATTGAACCTAGGAGGCAGAGATTGCAGCGAGCGGAGGTCTCTTGCCACTGCACTCCAGCCTCGGCGACAGAGTGAGACTCAATCTCAAAAAAAAAAAAAAAAAAAAAAAAAAACCTAGATTGAGAATGGAGAACAGATCAGAAATTAAATGTATGCATGTTTCTGAACAACACAAGGTGACTTTTCCTTGTGTCTTGAGGGTGCCATTTTTACTGTGTTAAAACATGGCTGCTTTCATGCGAACCCATTTCTGTTGCTTTCTTCAATATCATTTTGATGCGCTGAAGAACTTCAGGAAGCCATCGTACCTAAACCTATCCCAACCTGTCTTACTAGTTAGTAAAAACATTTTCGTGGAGTGTTGTTACTTCTTGAGGGTGAGATGGATTGGAAATGGTCACATATTTTAAGATTGAAAAGGAGCTTAACTATCATCTGCTCTGTCTCCTTTCATGCTGGTGGGTGGCATGACGCATAGGAAAGGTAAGTGATGTGTCTGCCTTAGTGGAACATTCAGGAGTAAAATCATGACTTCCTGACTCTTATCCAGATCTTCATTTACTTACACCTATTTCCTCCGTTTTCAACATTTATATATTGCCTGGTAATCTCCAGTGTGCTCATTTTATTTACGTGACTAGATTGTAAATTTACTAAGCACTCAAATCATATCTTTGACTTCTTTTGAGCTCCCACCATCTAGCCCAAGTCTTTGAACATTATAATTCACAGTAGTATTGTTCACTTTAAGGATTAATGATTGCTGTGGGCTGCATTTGTTTTCATAAATTGCTCTGGGTGAAGAAATTGAGAGAGTTGGAAAACTTCACCAAAAAAGAAAAAAAAAAAATCAGAAACAAAATAAATAAGCCTAGGACTGTTTTTAAAACTGAGACGATTTTTTTTGTTGTTGTTCTTATTGTTTTTGAAATTGGACTAATGGTAGAGGGAATAAAAGGATTGCAGATAAACTAAATTGCTCTAAATAGCTGTAGTTCAGAGCAGTGCTAAAGAAATACCTTCAAAGAGCACTTAGAAAATGGGAAAGAAATTAGTCTTTCCTGCTGCGTGTGTTGACAGAGGGATGAAGTGGGTGGAGGTTAGGAAGGAAAATAGGAAGACATTTGGTCCTCCCAGCCTAGTCTGGCCTCCTGTTAGTGCCAACATGATTCTTTGACACAGACAGTTCAGAATCATCACAGGTCACAGAGAAGATGCCAGTAAGAATTCATAGCCCTTTTGGGGCCTAACTGCAGCGAACCTGATAAATAATTCAGGCAGTCAGAAGTGCCTGGGTATGGAAGACTTGAACTGAGCATTTTTATCTTTTCTTTTAATATCATCTCAGGCCTTTCCAGCTACTTTGATTAAAACCTACATTTCCCCACACCCCCTCTCTATTGTCAAGAAAGACCATTTAGGGAGCCCAGAGTTTTGTTTTCTCTCAGCTGCATTGTGCGTTCGATAACTCGGAAATAGAGTTGCAGACTGGGAACATCATTAAGCCGGTACTGGCAGCTCACTCCTGTGAATGGCGCTCAACACTTTCGCTTGAGTCTTTGCCTCAAAAAGTCACAGATTTTCCAGAAATTTAAGGCTGATAGAACCATGATACACATTTGAAAATGTATAGAGTGTACAAGTTACCTAAAATCAGACATAATTGGGACAGTTACTTCAGTTGAATTAAGAAATCACAAAGATATTTAATAATAACTTGTACACAGAAACATCAAATTGGACATTAATTGGCCAATCTTTTCACGTAGAGCTCAGTTTTCCTCTGCACATTTCCATAGCACCAATTGAATTCGTATATTTTCTCCCCTAAATATGTCAACTCTGACTTCCAGTTTGCTTTCTTATATTGAGAGGAAAGATTCGTAAGATTCTGTTTTCCCTACTTCTCCCTCCCACCCCCCCATATGCCAGCAACTTTAGCTTGCATTCATGAATTTTTCTGAACCATTCAAGTAACTTTTCATACTATGAGTAACTCCTTTTTGTACTTCTAATACTGTTGGACCAAATATTTCTTTTTATTATATAATTACAGTTAAAAGGTATAAGTGGCATCATATACTTAGGGGCTCTTGGTGAGCACACAGCTCAGTGGTTAAGAGTACTGTGTGGAGGTATTAGAAGAATATTGTAGCAACCCGCTAACCCTCAGTATGTCATGGGCTGGTGTATTTTGCTAAGGGTGTGAGAACACAGCATTTTCTATGATTAAGTGGAATATTGGTAGGAAATTTTCTGCTACATATATCCCACCCACCTGTAAACTTGGGAAAGTTACTTAAATACTTAATGTCCCAGTTGCTACAGCCCTAAAATGGCAATGTAATATTTACTACACAGTGTGGCCACCAGAATTAAATTAGGTAGCAAATTTCAAGCACATGGCATGGTGCATTACATGTTACATGTTGCATATTACATGTTAGCTGTTTTTTTATTTTTATTTTTATTTTTTTGAGAGGGAGTCTCGCCCTGTTGCCAGACTGGAGTGCAGTGGCATGATCTCAGCTCACAGCAGCCTCCGACTCCCTAGTTCAAGTGATTCTCCTGCCTCAGCCTCCTGAGTAGCTAGGATTACAGGCACACACCACCACGCCCAGCTAATTTTTGTATTTTTAGTAGAGACGGGGTTTCACCATGTTGGCCAGGATGGTCTCCATCTCCTGACTTGTGATCTACTCGCCTCAGCCTCCCAAAGTGCTGGGATTACAGGCATGAGCCGCCGTTCCCGGCCTGTTCTTATTTCCATGCTTGGTAGTCTATGACAGTGTCTCTCAAATTTTTTGCATTACCGCACTCCCCAGCCCCCTGCCACCATCCAGAAGGAGATTGCCTAGATTTTTTTTTTTTCTGAAGATTGCATTCCCTCATAACATTTTAATACTGCAGATCTACTGTATACCTGTGGATGTACTGTAGCCACCTGGAGGGACACAAATTCCCATAACAGCTAAGATTTTTTTTTTTTAATCTCCTTTCCCCAAGAACCAGCTTTTATCCTGCTGGGGAAGACTCCATATGCTCATTGGAAATGTGTGATCTATTGGGTTACAGATTATTGTGTTCCTCCTCAACCCAAGGCATCAGAGCACTGTGTTAGAGGAGGGTTGACTTTCTAATATGGGATTGAGCAAGTTTTGACCGGAGAGTCATGCTCCCTCCGCCCCTGGAAGTTTCCCTGCCAAGATGGAAGCTTAGACTTGGGAGCCATTGGTGCAGAGGGTATACAGTAAAGAATGGATGCACATCAGTGATTTTTAAAGTCTGAGAAAGCAATTAGAGTTAGGCGATATTACTTTTCCTAATAACCACTTAGCAGCAGTTTTCATTTTTGTTAATGGATTGTCACTGAAGATTCAAAGTCATTATTCATTGAACAGAAAAGTAGGGAGTGAGTGGATTCTTGCAACAGCCAGGGGTGGGATCACAGCACCTGGGAAAAGAAAGTTTTCAGCTCCAAGAAGAAGAAATGCTTTTGGGGAGGCCTGGAAGCTGAGATTGAATTCAATGTGAATGTCTAGAAGAACGACTTGCCTTCAGTTTACAAACAAGTGTTTGCTTTGCAGTCCTGCTATGAGAGTTGGGCATAAGTGAGCTGTTTCTTAATCACCTTGTGTTGTAATTAGTTGTGGCATGCTTGTCTTATGTATTATGCATTTTATGTGCTTTCTCCTGTATTAAGAAATCAAGCGTCTCTGTATGAGTCAGCTCAGACTGCCCGAACAAAGTACCACAGACTGCACAGACTGGATGACTTCAACAACAGAAATGTATTTCTCGCAATTCTGGGTGCTAGGAGTTCAAGCTGTCATCAGCAGGGCTGGTTTCTTCTTAGGCTCTTCTCTTTAGATTGTATTGATTGATAACTGTCTTCCCTTCTCTTGGATCCTCACATGGTCTTCGCTCTGTGTATGTTTGTGTCCTAATCTCCTCTTCCTATGCAGACACCAGTCATATTGGATTAGGCCCCACCCTCAGTACTTTATTTTAACTCGATGCTCTCCTTAAAGACTCTATCTCCAAATATAGTCACATTCTGAGATACTGGGGGTTAGGACTTCAACATACGAGTTTTGGGTGGGAACAGTTTAGTCCATAACAGTACACTGTCTGTCATGTGTTTATTTAATAAATGATTTTTTTTTTTTTTTTTTTTTTTTTTTTTTTGAGACAGAGTCTCTCTCTGTTGCCCCGGCTGGAGTGCAGTGGTGTGATCTCGGCTCACTGCAACCTCCACCTCCCGGGTTCAAGCAATTCTCCTGCCTCAGCCTCCCAAGCAACTGGGATTACAAGGGTGAGCCTGCCACCATGTCTGGCTAATTTTTGTATTTTTAGTAGAGACTGGGTTTTGCCATGTTGACCAGGTTGGTCGCAAACTCCTGACCTGTAGCGATCCACCCGCCTCGGCCTCTCAAAATGCTGGGATTACAGGCGAGCGTCACCTTGCCCAGCTGATACATGATTATTGAATGAGTGAATGAACAGATGAATGGATGGATGGATTTTTATTTAATGGTGGTGAATCTGTAATCTAGCAATATTCATGAGTAAAGTCATAATGTTTCCTAAAGTTTTTGTGTTTCTTCCACCCTGATGATATGCTTAAAATATGACTTTCTTCAGCAGTGTTTCTGTTTATTCAGGAAGTATGCACGACCCTTCTCTTCTTGGAGGCAGGTCCGCTCATTATGTGAAGAGCCACTGCCCTCAACAGGCCCACGCAAACATTTACCAGGGTCCTGAGCAAGAACATGGGGAGAGGCCTGCTTTAGATCTAATTGTTCAAAAGTTACAAATCTCATTAGCAAGTTGTTTAAAAAGTATAGTAACTTTGCTTATTGTGACCCATCTGGCTTTGAGAATGTCCTGGAAGGCCAGGCAGATTTGACCTTAGAATTCTCAAACTCTACCAAATACAGAACAGAAAGTGGCAGTGCAGGGATAACTGGTCCCAGGTCTCTTCCTTTCCCACTGAAGTTCCGTCCTGAAACCCAGGAGGCTTTGCACACACACCCCAGCTCTGCACTCCTCCTCCCTAATCCAAACAAGCTTAGAAGTATCATAACCTCAGGAGGACAGGCCCAGTGGAGAGGTTCTCCAGGGCCCTGTGAGAAAGTTGGAGCCAGGAAATGCTGGAATCTGGGGACCCAAGACGGAGCCTGGAAGGAGTAATACAGGCTTTGGATGGTCATATCCCTTTGACCCTGTGCGTTCCTTACCGTGATAGGAGGGGCGTGGGTGGTAGGTGTAATGTTGGTACTGTGGTCAATTTCAGCTTTTTCAGGAACTCTCACTGGTTTTGAGATTATTCCCATCTTCTGAATTCCCTGCAGAATGGTCAAGAGAGCTGGGGAGATAGAACATTTGGAGAAAACACTAGAGTCAGAGCTTAGCCACATGCAAAGGTAGTTGATGGAGGTGGCTGTTTCACTGCGAATTTGCTTCATTTAGTCTTGACCCTAAATACCTAGTTTCTGCACCTGTGAGTCCCCACAAAAGACAAAGTAACTCCTTTAGGAGACTGAGTTCTAGAAACATATGAGCAGATTTCAGGAAGAACCAGAGCATGAGTGGGCACCTGCACTCCTTAAAATGGGGCCCGCCCTCTGCAGTAAGCCAGGAACTGGGGAGCAGCCCCGGAGCTCTATTCTCAGGTGAGACAGGGTCACCTCTCATGCATGACACAGCCCACGCAGCCTTCTAGAAATGTGTCAAACTCTGTTGCACTAGTAACTTGTTTATTGCTAGGGTCACTAAAAGCCACTTTTTCAAATTATCGGAGGTTGTTTGCCAGGCTGTGCACGGAACTTCAGAAGAAGGAAAAAAGCCAATGTTTTTCTTCACCACACATAGAATAATTTATAGGTGGGGACCAATTTACTCGCTAGGGAACAGCGGGTGGCCTGTGCCTTCCCCAGTGGAAGGGACATTATGCTAAGCAGGGTGGCGGGCTTCAGTGCTCACGATAGGAGTCAGGAGACCCTTCTAATTAATTACATGACTGTCTTTACCCAGCATGGGTTCCTCACTTTCTCATCAAAGCCCTTGTTTAGTCAAAGCTGTATTTCTTTCATTTATTTATTATTTATATTTCCTCTCTTTCTAAAGAGAATTTGAGACAGCTGGGAAAAAAAATGTGTGGGGATGTTTGCGAGAAGAGACTCTCTGAAATGGGACATTTGGAAAGAGAATTCTGACAGAAGTGTAGAGCATACTTTTCTTGTCCAGGCTCTTGTTCTTGATGCAATTTCCTGTTCTACGTCATCATTACTTCTCAAGAACTTCTTTCAGCTCTTTATTGGGTAGATGCAGGTAGCTTCTTTGATCTTTACCTTCTCACTATACCTTCCCTGTGGGCTTTTCATTGCCATGAGAGTAGAGTCTAAATGGTTTACCAAAGCCATGAAGATTTGCCTGTTTAAGTCCATTAAAACTCTTGACCTTATTTCTGCACTTTGTCTTCTCCTCATTTCTCATAAAATTTCCCAGACACAGTGATCTTTCAGTTCCTGCCAGAGCTAAGGCTCTCTCTTCCTTGTATCCTTGTGCCTGCTCTTGCCTTTACCTGGACTTACTTATTGGCCGCTCTTCTCCCGAGCACTATCGTTTGTCACCCTGGATCCCCCATCCTTAGCAACTCCTCATTCTTTAGGAATGCCATTTTCTAAGATGCCATCTGTGACTGCCATATTCAAATCTACCTGACGTCCACCATTACCATCCTCTGTGACACTTCTTTATTTCCTTCATGACATTGCTTACAATTTTATCATTTCTAATCTCAAGTTTTGTAGTTTTGATTAATTTTTTTTTGAGACAGAGTGTCACTTTGTTGCCCAGGCTGGAGTGCAGTGGTGCAGTCTCGGCTCACTGCATGCGCCGCCTACTGGGTTCAAGTGATTCTCCTGCCTCTGCCTCCAAAGTAGCTAGGATTACAGGCACCTGGCACCACACCCAGCTAGTTTTTGTATTTTTAGTAGAGACGGGATTTCACCATGTTGGCCAGGCTGGTCTTGAACTCCTGACCTCAGGTGGTCCACCCGCCTTGGCCTCCCAAATTGCTGGGATTACAGGCGATCTTGCTTTCTAAACATAGCACCTTCCGGACGGTAGGGACTTTATCTGTCTTGCTCACCTGTGCATCGCACGGCCCTCCTGCTGCATCAGACACACAGCGGCCACTCAATTGTCTGATGAATAAATGCATGAGAAATACTAGCCTTAAAGAAAGGTCTGATACACTTCACTTGGTTTGGAATGTTTACCAAAAACTTTTGCTTTTCTAGAGAGGGTTGCAGGCTGATCCAAAAGAATTGGTTTATAATTATGAAATTTTACAAAACGTCAGAGAACCAACAAGAAAAGATTTTTGAGGCAATGGAGGCTCATCAGGAAAGCACAACATATGAAGTTGTTGCCCACTCACATGTCTTTTTCCTTGACCTGTTTCTAGAATGTATTGTCTCAGACAGCTGACCTGTCTTGGAGATGTAGTACTTTATAAGAGGAACCAAGTATGATCTTCCCAAGGACCAGGGCCTGCAGTCTAGTCAAGAGTGGGAGTGTAACTAAAGAAGGAATGAATAACCCACTCTCATTTCAAGCATAGGATTCTCTCATCACTCTCACTGTTTTAAATCTTCATTATCATCACAGACTTCACATTATTCCCTTATGTATGAATGTGATTTTTATTGACCATAGAAGATTGGAACTTTTTTCTGGAAAAACATCACATGGTTGAGTCAAGGATGAAAAGTCAATCAAAACTACCTTTTCATGTGTGTGGGGGTGGGGCGGGAGAGAGAGAGCACCCGTGTGTGTGTGTGTGTGTGTGTGTGTGTGTGTGTGTGTGTGTGTGTGTGTATTGGGACCATCTTTCAGCTGTGTTGCCTCCCTCTGGTGGCCATTATATGCACAAGGCCTGAGTGACAGGGACTGAGTCAGAACGTAACTTACTTTTCAAAAAAAAAAAAAAGAAAAAAACCTAAGTCATTGTATGCTCCTGAGTTTTAAAAATTATTATTGGTGGGAGCTCTTTTAAAAAAAAAAAACAGTTAAGTGGTTGAAATTGATTAGCACTAAGAAAATACGAGCTTTTTGCCTTTGGGGTAGAGTTTGAAAGCTGCCGTGGCCCTCAATGAAAGCAGCATTCTGATTGTGTATAAACCTGTAAAAGGATCTGCCTGTATGTTTAAATTCTTCTGTGTTTGGAGAACACATCTCAGAATTCATTCACATGATCAAGGCCACCAGTATAGATTATTTTAAAGGTAGCTTTTAAAACCTGCTGTGTATTTTCAATATTCTCCTTCAAATTATTCCTTATGAGTATTGTGCAGCTACACTGGATATGATACTGAGGCAGCTTATCTGGGTTTTATTTTAAGCTTTAGAATGACTTGATTTGATCTTAAGCCATTTCTAGTCATGTTCTTGGGGTAGGGATGGGGGAGTGTCCTTGAGAGAAGAAGAGGGTCAAGGATAATAAGCAATACTAATTTTTCTTCTGTTTCTTATCCCCTCTTGTTCCTCAAATCCAGAAATAGTCTCCTGAACATAGCCTGACACCTCGGCATGACAGGTGTTCTGAAGATGAGAAGGCGCATTGTAAAAACCTATTTATTCAGTGAGGAAATTTTATACCATTTACATTCAGAGTCATCTCTAGGATACCAAAATAGGCTTAAGCAATGAATTTTTCATGTTTTAGACTGAAAACCAGATAACTCACCTGGAAATACACAGTATGTAATTTCATTTCATGCACCTAATCAATATCTTTGACCAAAATCTGTATTCCTCTTGTGAAGGAGGCGTAAGATTTTCTGTTTTGTTATGTATATTACATGTGTGCAATATTAGGGTAGGGAAGTAGGCCATGTTTACCTTTTTGGATTCAGTTTATTTTTTTCATAAGCCTTTTTATAGTTCTCAAAGATACTGGCCTATTTTATGTTGATTCTAACTGTGGAACGGTAAAGGAGTATGCAATTAAAGTTGGGTTGAACTGTCACATTGAATTTATGTAAATATTTAAAATATATTGTTATTATATAAATAGAAATTCATATTTTTTTGTGGTAGATCACAAATACTTGATTTCAGGTCACAACCATCATAGAGGTGAGCTATTAGGTACGGCCATGCCTCTCGACAAACCAAGTATGTTATAATGTTTCTGAGTGATCCTATTTCTGCAGTACTATAAGTCAATTAGAGCATGGAATTTGATGTTATTTGGTAAAACAAATATAGTGCTGTAGTAATTGCAACTATTTCCTAGTTGCATGCCTTTTATGAAGGACATCTAGTTTCTTTAAGCCTAGGGACTATTCATCCATCGCTCTATCTATCCCTCAATCTTTCCAGATAGCTTTAGGTAGCTTAAAACTCTTGAAAGCTATTCTGAAATATTATCTCACTGATTCCTTATGGGACCTCAGATTGAAGATGTCAAAGAGTTTTTGCAGACTGCCTTTTCAAACAAAGCAATCATCTGAAGGTCGTTCTTTGACTCGTTCGTTTATGCTACAAACAGTTCTTGAATGCCTGCCACGTGCTGCGGTAGGCTCTGGGGAAATAATGGTGAGCGAAAGAAGGCCAGCCGGTCTGCCTAGAGCTTACAGAGAGGCAGAACAGGTGTTAGGAGCAGGCCCTGCAGCCCATCCCTGAGTTCAAGTCCTAGCCCTGTCACTTACTCACTGATCAACTTCATAAATGTCTGAACATAGTTTCAGGATTGATGGATGGAAGATGTATATGTATATTACCAAAGAAAAGAACTGTGATCAATGAATGAACAAGGAAAGTAAAAGTTGATGGATTCAGTACAACCAATTCTCTACCAAATTAGGGACAAATGCTCCCTGGCACAGGAGCTTTCGTTGTTATTTAAAGCTAATCTTAGGAATGACCAACATAATGAGTGTGTTTTCCACACGTTAGGTAATGTTCTAAGTGATTTACATTCCTCTAACAATTGTGAACTATTAATACTAATATTTTCTCCATTTTATATGAATTAACTGGGACATAGAGTAGTGACATAGTATGCCCAAGTTAACACAACTGGTAAGTGGAAAAGCTGTTCAGGTCCTCTGTCTCCAGAGCCCAGCTCTTGCTCATAACACCTTTTCCACCTCTCTTAAACCAGTTTATTGAGTGCCTGATTGGTACTGCTAGTCACTTTATGTGATTTATATCTAATCCTCCCAACAATTTCCTAAGCACAGCTTATTATCCTCTTTGAGAGAAAAAACAGTAAAATTCAGAGAGGTTAAGTCAATTAAGTCAGGTGCCCTTTGTCATGCTGTTAGGGAGTGGAAGCGCTGAGATAAGAAACTAAATTCTGACTGACTCCAAACCCTTAACTCTTTCCACAACACGAAATCAGACCCAGAAGAGAGAAGGACCAGTTGTTTCAGTTCCCTGAAAGCAATTCCTGATAGGGAGTGGCTGGGTGGTCAAACCTTAAAGTGACTGATCATCAGCCTCACTTGGGAAAGTTGACAAGTTGCACCTGACCCACCTCCTTTGCAGACCTATTAAACCACAAGCTGCAGGGGTGGGGCCCAGAAACCTTCATTTCTCATCACTTTCCCCTAGTGTTTTTGATGACCCTCAGGTTTGGGGAAACAGGGTCCCAAGTGATGAGGGGGAAAAATTTTTCCCAAAGGTAAGAGTCTAAGAAATCAATTATTTTCTGTGAAACATAAGATGGTTGGAATCTGAGCAAATGAATTAATGTTATGAAGGAACTGAATTATATTCCTTTGAAATGAATTGAAAGTATATAGACATCCACTATAGAAGATCCATCTGTTATGGGCCATAGACTTTTATATCTTATTAGTACTCTCTCAATTTATTTGCCTCCTGAAATCCTGCTCTACCAGCTTCCCTTCATTACTGAGGACCAACTACCCAGGCAGTTGCTATCAGGAATAGCTTTCAGAGCATCAAGACAGTTGGCTATTCTTCTGGATCCAACCACCATGCAGGCAGTAGTTGACGTGGAAAGAGGCCACCCAATCCTGCAGTTCCAGATTTTAAAGGGAGCCAGTGATGATCAGTGGGATCTCCCTCCTAGTGGGCTGAGAGAGGCATGTAGCAGTAGTGAAAGTGTCCTCAAGTTCATGCATTTGAATTTATAACACTGGTTATTTGTTCTCAAGTTACCCCCATTACTCGAACCAATTGGAAACCATGTGAGAACAACGCTTCAAATGTATTAGAGTATTTTGTGTTTGCCAAGAGCGTAGCTTTTCCTTTTTGGTCTGTTTTAATGTTTTTAATTTTAGATTGACTGGAGCCTGGAGATGGTCAACTGTTTAAATAAAGTGTTGCTTTTCTTTTCTTCCCTCCTTCCCTCCCTCTCTCCTTCTTTCTCTTTTCCCTTTTTTCTTTCTCTTTGTCTCAGTAAAGATAAATATCTGCCTAATGAGCAACTTCCAGAGGCTTGGTTGAAGTTTAGTGAATGAGATAGAAAAATGGTTTCAGGCTACAGGGTAGCTGTTGATATATGTTTCCCTAAATTCCTTTGCTAATCCCCACACCTCGGTCAGCTAACTATAGGACTCTCCTGATTATTGTGCAAACAGTATTTATAACCTATAGTCAAGAATGTGGAAATGTGCATAAAATCTATAAAGTGCCTTAGTGTTTCCAGATTTGTAGTGCAGTTAGGCCTGTGGATTAGGCACCTGCCTGTGTCTGATTTTCGGCATGAACTGCTTAACTCCAGAAGCTATAAGTCAGATATGACCCTGGGAAACTTTTCTAAGAGAATTCCTCTTCAGTAGAGCTTTCTCATTTGTATCACTTCATGTGCCGTGCGGCCTTGTCACAATTCAGCCAGTGCTGAAACCATTAAGATTTCATTAGGTTTGTTCTTGTCATTCTATTATGTGATTGGCAATGCTTATTGACAATTCTTATTTTCTGTCCTGTGATTTGTATCGTCTTAGTTTACTCAGCGCTCCTGGAATACAGACTCCTGGAATTAATTAGAAAAAGAAAAAAGCTTCCTAGGCAGCACGAGAAGAGAAACACCGTGCAGAAAGCTTTTGCATGACTTACGTGCTTTGAGTCTCAATTCCTATGAAAAGAGTTAAATGACAATCAAGTAGCCTGGCATAGCTTCTGCTTTTACTGTCATCTTTAAGAGACTGGCAAGGCCGGGTTCTTGCTGCCCGCAAAGAGCATTTTTTTTTTTTTTTTTGCATGTTGATTTATACTCAGGTTTTTGAAACTGTGATCTCCCTTAAATGAAAATTTCTGGTTTTACCTAGCACCTGCGATTAAGCCATTCTTTATCATTTCTAGTTTCCTGGAGAGGAAGCAACATATTCAATACAGTGTTCACATAAACGGGGAAATATTTAAGAATCAAAAAATACTCTTTTCCCTTTGAATTTGAAATTTATCTTGTAAAGCAATTCTTTTTATCAGCAACATTTAGGCTTACAGGTGAAATGCCCAGTGATTTTGAAACATGGGTTTGTTTATCGTCTTCTAGAAGCACGAATACCTCAGTGAGAAGCAGACAGAGAGTTGGGAGAAAGTATTGTGCAGTTAATGTTTTGTTCCTCCTCTCAGCTGAGCTGGGATTCATCTCTGGCTTCACATTACAAGCAGCTTGGATCTGTATGCAGAACTTACACTTCTTCCCGGCTTGGGCCTCTCCATCCTTCTGATTTTCACAGAGCCATCCTTTCCCTGCAGTGTTTTCCCTGATACCTCATGGGCTAGGGTAGAACTCTTTACACAGGACCACGATTACCTGATGCTCTAGGGTTAAGAACTCTTTACATAGATCGCTAATTCCCCGCCTACTCATTGTTCTCCCCTCACTTAACTCATGAGCCAAAAACGACATCAGCTCCGTATATAGCAGTATCCTCGTTCTAGTGCTCAATAAATATTGGTTCAGTAAATTAATGGAAAGTATATTACATTTTCATGCTTTTTGATGTCCATGGGAGAAGCATTTTTAGGTTATGTTTATTAGAAATTTATCTTAGTTTTCTCTAGAAAATTATGGCAATAATGCTAACTTTCTAAAGCACTTGTAAGAAGGTGTGTGTAGATCATCGATTCTCAACAGGGGATGATTTTCCCACCCCAGGGGACATATATGTGGCAACATCAGGAGACATTTTGGGATGCACACCACAGCCCCACCGCACAGAATTATCTGCTGGAAAATGTCAGTAGTGCTTAGGCTGAGAGACTGGGGTGGCTGAAAGTGCATAAAGCTTGGCAGGTCAAGGCTGATTTTATTTTGTTCTACACAGTGGAGTTCACCTCTTTGGATATCGTTAATAATAACAATTACATAGAGAATAATCAGCATTATTACGTTTTTGCCATGTACAGACATAAGTTTTTTTACAAGTATTATTTTATTTAACCCTGTCACCTGTGCTGTGAGTTAGGAACCATTATTACCATTTTTCAGATAAGGAGACTAAGACTTGAAAAGAGAAATGTGTACTCAAGATCCTGCTGCTACTTGGTGATAGAAGTAGGATGAGAACTCAGGATCTATACTTGTTGACCATTATACTTTCTTTCTCTGTAAATATGGTCCCCAACTTAAAGTCTAAAAGGATCTCTATCTTCATTATTCAGTGGGAACCACAGCTGGAAATGCAAAGAAAATTTAATTTTAAAAATCTAAATTTAAAAAAATCATTATGGCCTAGGTGGTTGTAATTTTACTAATATTTGTACTGATTGAAAGAAAAATATAGTGCATTCACTGATAGGTGTAAGCTGTTGTTGATACGTGGAATAGAACAAATCTGCTATCTGCTGTTACTTTGTGGGATTCCCAAGAAGGTCAAAGAAAGCTCTGAGAGTTTGTTTTCATTCAAAATTGAACTTGTCATAGCCGATCAACACATTGTGCTCTAGATGGGACGTTTCTCCTATTAAGGTGTATGAACAGTGACAGTTTGCCCCGTGTAATCTTATTAGGAGCTTTCTTCAGAACCACATCATCTTCTTATATAATTATAAAAGAACCACTCATGAGTAAAATATGCCTGCAAGAGAGCAAGGCACGGGGGCAAAGGGTTGACTGATGGGGACCTATTCTCTCCTTGTAGAGGACACAGTTCAGGAAATGGAAAATTTACAATTTGGATGCATAATAATAGTTTCTAGGCCCATCCCTGAGTTATTTGGTTGACTCCCAGTGTTAATGTCCTTGAGGCTGTTAGCTGATGAACTCTAAGCAAACACCATCGTCTTCAAGTATTGATTGTTTCTTAGCCCCTAATACTTGGCCTATAAGACAATGTAGAAGCATCTATTCTTTTCACATAGGAACTTAGAGACCCTGGTGTTGCTGTTTTTCTACCTTAGGACTTTCTTTTCCATGGTTGTTTCTATCACACTTAGAAGATTCCAGTAGAATACTCAAAAACATTACATTTGATTCTTTAGTCTCACTTTCCTAGCTCTTGCGGAAGTAATTATTAATAGAACCAAACAGTTTTTTATTCTTAAATGTTTTACAGAAGTGGGCTACTGTGATGACAAGTAGCTCTTTAAGGTCCTACTAGACGTTAGTACTTGTCATCCAGAGAAACATTTTCTGTTAAGGCCAAATGTCATACATAGTCATTGCACTGCTCCACCCAGAAGATGTAATTTACATATAAGATGTTATTTGAGACTGTCTCCCGGGGACAAAAGTGATTAGTATGCCTTATGCCTTAACTCTTCTCAAAAGAGTCATGTGACATGCTCTTGCATCTATTTTAAATCTAATAAATTAAAACATGAATGATGAAATAAGATGTTCATGGTGCTTCACAAATTTGAATGCACCCACCCCAGACTCTCGCTAACATGCAGATTCTGGGCCTGAGGTTTAGCTTTTCTACCATCTCCCCAGGTTAGGCTCATGCTACTGGACCAAGGACCACACTTGAGTACCAAGATGCTAGGCAACATTAAGATGGTTTGAAACCTGAGCTAAGAATGCCATCAGGCTGATTGCATTAAACTCATTTTTCCTATGCCACCTCAGTTATATAAATTATTCTTTAAGTCTATAGAGAGGTTTCTTTTGGAAGGAATGGCATCCTTTTCAGCATCAAAACGTATATTAGGTTTTGTAAAAAATTAAATAATGCTTGACTTTTTTTTTTTTTTTTTTTTTTTTAGACAGGGTCTTGCTCTGTCACCCAGGTTGGACTGCAGCAGCATGATCTTGACTCACCTCTGCCTCCTGGGGTCTGACGATCCTCCCACCTCAGCCTTCAGAGTGGCAGAGACTACAGGCTCACACCACCACACCTGGCTAATTTTTCTAATTTTTAATAGAAATGGGGTTTCACTATGTTGCCCAAGCTGGTCTCGAGCTCCTGGGCTCAAGCTATATGCCTGCCTTGGCCTCCCAAGGTGCTGAGATTACAGGTGTAAGCCACCACATGAAATCAAGCCCGGCCATGCTTGATTTTTAATAAAGCATCATATCTCTCTCTTTTTACCTGAAAAAAATCCCCTCCCACCCACCTTATATTTCCTAAACAATAAAAAATGAATTTTACCATTTCTGGTCATCAAAGGCATTTTTTTTAAATGGCCTACAATCTTTTAAATTATAGAACACATTTACAACATCCTTGACACTTAAATAACATTTCCAGTGTTCTTTTTTTCTTTTTTAATTATATTTCTAAAGATAGCTAAGGGAACAATTTCAAGTAGTTCCTCTGTGCTTTTAGATGTAAGTTGTTTCAATCTCCTTGTATTCCTGAGAATTAAGAGACTCGCAGTTTGCCATGTCCTATCATGTTAGCTTATTTTGTAGGGAAATCTAATCTGGCACCTTTCAATTAACTTCTTTACCTCTCTAATCTAAAAACAGATGGAATACTTTCTGTAGCAAGAAGGCATGATTACTATCTGTGGATTGCCTTGACTTCCTCAACTGTGTCTTCTGTCATTTCAAAATTTACTAAAAGACCTCTAATAAAAGCAGGAAAGCACAGACAGAAGGAAGGTGATGGTGTTGAAAAATAATTTACCCCTAGTCGTGAGCTTGGCAACTCTTCGAGGGATCACAATGGTGTATCTCATCTGGACCTAGAGGTCCCGAAGGAGGAGATAAGTGGAGATGTTTTGTACCCTGGAGCTTAGTCATTCTCCTCGGTGACCCGAGTGCAAGCTATTTTGGAGGAAGATAAAGAGGAAAGGAGACAAGAAGTGGAAAAGAAAAAAGTCTCTGCCTTCATACATGCTTCTGTTCACTACGTTTATACTGCTTTTTTTTCCTTTGAAAAATTTTTTCTTTGAATTTTTTTTCTTTGAATGATTCGATTTTTTAAAATTACGTGGTCATGACGTATGTTAGGTAACAAAAAGAAAAATAAATAATGATTCCAATTTTGTTAAGTATATGTATAGAAAAAAGGAAAGTAAGCAAATCGATCAGTTATCTCTGGGTGATAATATAATGAATAATCTTTATCACATTCATACTATATTCTTTATATTTTATTCTCTAAAATTTTCCGTTAAGCCTGAGTAAGTTTTTGTATCAGAGTTTTAAAATACATTTTAAAAGGAAATGGCAACTAATTCAGCTACAGCTTTTTTATAACATCGTATTTGAAAGTTCCTATATAGTAAATGTATTTGGAAATGTAATGCATTTGGAATAATTTTTCAGTAAGGATGCATCTTTTTAAGTGACTTTATTAGTCTCCATTTTGCATTTTTAAATATATAACTATGCAGGGCTTCACATTTTCCCCTTCACTTTTGCTAGCTGTCAGTCATCACCTCTACCTTGAAACAAGTCTATGACCAGTGGGATTTGTAGATAATTATCATTAACTGATTGAGTGGATTCAGCAGTGTGCCTGTTGTAATTAAGTGTTTGGATATGCAAATAGATGAAGAATAGATAAAAGAGAAGGTACTGATTGGGCTGTTAAATTCACAATACAATGGTTGATGGTGACAAGTAACAGCATGATGTCCTTTTGAAGATACTATATTATTTCTTGAATACCTTTTCAACTAAGTTACTGTTATTTGAAATTCCACTTAATGCCAACCCTGGCCTCTCAACATTTCATTCCAATCTCATTGTTTTTGAAAGGCTCAGGGTTATATTGGCACTTTTTTCATTACTGCCCTTAACTGACCATTTCCTCTTTTCTTTCCTACAACAGATTGCAGATTGAGCTTAACCAAGAAGTTCGTAGGCTAATCAAGGCTGGCTTGACCTACAAAAGAAGAGAGTTCGGCCTGCCCACTTGGGCTTGTGTTGACACGGCTGATAACTTGCCATCACCTGTTGCCAGTGTGGAAAAATTCTCCCTGTTGAATTTTTTGCACATGGAGGACAGCAGCAAAGAGGGCAACACAGGCTGATAAGACCCAAGACAGCAGGGAGATTATTTTACCATACGCCTTCAGGACGTTCCCTCTAGCTAGAGTTCTGGACTTCCGCAGAACCCGGTCCAGTCATTTTGATTTTGCTATCTGTTTATTTTTTTTTCTTTTTCTTTTTCCCACTACATTGTATTTTATTTCTGTGCTTCAGAAATGGGCCTACAGACCACAAAGTGGCCCAACCATGGGGCTTTTTTCCTGAAGTCTTGGCTTATCATTTCCCTGGGGCTCTACTCACAGGTGTCCAAACTCCTGGCCTGCCCTAGTGTGTGCCGCTGCGACAGGAACTTTGTCTACTGTAATGAGCGAAGCTTGACCTCAGTGCCTCTTGGGATCCCGGAGGGCGTAACCGTACTCTACCTCCACAACAACCAAATTAATAATGCTGGATTTCCTGCAGAACTGCACAATGTACAGTCGGTGCACACGGTCTACCTGTACGGCAACCAACTGGACGAATTCCCCATGAACCTTCCCAAGAATGTCAGAGTTCTCCATTTGCAGGAAAACAATATTCAGACCATTTCACGGGCTGCTCTTGCCCAGCTCTTAAAGCTTGAAGAGCTGCACCTGGATGACAACTCCATATCCACAGTGGGGGTGGAAGACGGGGCCTTCCGGGAGGCCATTAGCCTCAAATTGTTGTTTTTGTCTAAGAATCACCTGAGCAGTGTGCCTGTGGGGCTTCCTGTGGACTTGCAAGAGCTAAGGGTGGATGAAAATCGAATTGCTGTCATATCCGACATGGCCTTCCAGAATCTCACGAGCTTGGAGCGTCTTATTGTGGACGGGAACCTCCTGACCAACAAGGGTATCGCCGATGGCACCTTCAGCCATCTCACCAAGCTCAAGGAATTTTCAATCGTCCGTAATTCGCTGTCCCACCCTCCTCCCGATCTGCCAGGTACACATCTGATCAGGCTCTATTTGCAGGACAACCAGATAAACCACATTCCTTTGACAGCCTTCTCAAATCTGCGGAAGCTGGAACGGCTGGATATATCCAACAACCAACTACGGATGCTGACTCAAGGGGTGTTTGATAATCTCTCCAACCTGAAGCAGCTCACTGCGCGGAATAACCCTTGGTTTTGTGACTGCAGTATCAAATGGGTCACGGAATGGCTCAAATACATCCCTTCATCTCTCAACGTGCGGGGTTTCATGTGCCAAGGTCCTGAACAAGTCCGGGGGATGGCCGTCAGGGAATTAAATATGAATCTTTTGTCCTGTCCCACCACCACCCCCGGCCTGCCTCTCTTCACCCCAGCCCCAAGTACAGCTTCTCCGACCACTCAGCCTCCCACCCTCTCTATTCCAAACCCTAGCAGAAGCCACACGCCTCCAACTCCTACCACATCGAAACTTCCCACGATTCCTGACTGGGATGGCAGAGAAAGAGTGACCCCACCTATTTCTGAACGGATCCAGCTCTCTATCCATTTTGTGAATGATACTTCCATTCAAGTCAGCTGGCTCTCTCTCTTCACCGTGATGGCATACAAACTCACATGGGTGAAAATGGGCCACAGTTTAGTAGGGGGCATCGTTCAGGAGCGCATAGTCAGCGGTGAGAAGCAACACCTGAGCCTGGTTAACCTAGAGCCCCGATCCACCTATCGGATTTGTTTAGTGCCACTGGATGCTTTTAACTACCGCGCGGTAGAAGACACCATTTGTTCAGAGGCCACCACTCACGCCTCCTATCTGAACAACGGCAGCAACACAGCATCCAGTCACGAGCAGACGACGTCCCACAGCATGGGCTCCCCCTTTCTGCTGGCCGGCTTGATCGGGGGCGCGGTGATATTTGTGCTCGTGGTCTTGCTCAGCGTCTTTTGCTGGCACATGCACAAAAAGGGGCGCTACACCTCCCAGAAGTGGAAATACAACCGGGGCCGGCGGAAAGATGATTATTGCGAGGCAGGCACCAAGAAGGACAACTCCATCCTGGAGATGACAGAAACCAGTTTTCAGATCGTCTCCTTAAATAACGATCAGCTCCTTAAAGGAGATTTCAGACTGCAGCCCATTTACACCCCAAATGGGGGCATTAATTACACAGACTGCCATATCCCCAACAACATGCGATACTGCAACAGCAGCGTGCCAGACCTAGAGCACTGCCATACGTGACAGCCAGAGGCCCAGCGTTATCAAGGCGGACAGTTAGACTCTTGAGAACACACTCGTGTGTGCACGTAAAGACACGCAGATTACATTTGATAAATGTTACACAGATGCATTTGTGCATTTGAATACTCTGTAATTTATACGGTGTACTATATAATGGGATTTTAAAAAAGTGCTATCTTTTCTATTTCAAGTTAATTACAAACAGTTTTGTAACTCTTTGCTTTTTAAAACTTAAAAAAAATAGTTGCTGAAGTACTGTACAGGGTTGTACAATGAGAACCCAATGCCAAGGCAAAAAGAACGAGTGATTCTTCCTTAGGATACACATCAACCACTTCGCTGTTGAAGCTGTCAGAATAAATTCCTGATGGTCAGATGAAAGGGCAGATTAAATGGACTCATCAGGGTAAGAGGAATAATATGGGTGAAACAAGAAATGGCCCAGAGAGTTTCACACTATTCCTATACCTCCAGGTCTGGAAGACAGGTAAAAAAAATTCTATAATGTAAGAATGGAGGTAGTTACCCTGATTTGACCCAGTGCGGGAAATGCTGAAAGCACCAGGAGGAAGCTAGTTCCCGTGAGATAAGTTAACCCGGCCTGACAGAATCAAGAAAATTGAGATGAGATTTGAAAAGACCTGAAAATGCAGGGGTTGGCTTTCCGACTGGGAACTTAAAAATCACTCTTCATGCTTCCCTGGTCCTAAGTGATAACAGAGTTAGAGACTTGAGTCTGATTTCAGTCATCTTCAGGGACCGGTCTGATGTTGTAGCAAGAAAACTCCCTTTAAAAGTGTTACTGTTCAAATCGTATGTCAGGTTGAATCACATTCAACAGAGATATATTCTAGAATAATTTTTTAGAAGAGGCTAATAAAATTAAGGGAAGAATTATATTGAATGGAATTATTTTTGATAATGAGAATTATTTGGGTAGATTCACTGAGGCTATGTCAACATGATATTTAGACCAACAGGTGATCAATGTTTTGAAAATACAACAATGACTTATTTAAAAATTACCCTTACTGCTATTTAGACAAAAACAACTGGTCAGTGCTTCTGTTATGTCAGCTGACTTTGTTAGTATCATGTTGAAATAGCTTGAAGTAATATCTTTTATCCCCTTGCAAATTCTTGTCTTCCAATCATCTCCCATATATTTTCGTAATTAGTTGTTTATAACACCTTCGTTTTTCTCCCTCTCCTCAGTATTTCAAAGAAAATTATGGATGCCAGTCTTGGCTGCACAAAATATCCATATGTACTTATACATTTTTAAATGCATACTAATTTTCACTGCTAATAATTCTGTAAGGACACATCAAAGCTGGCCAAAATAATTAATTTTTAAAAAAGTGACACCTGGTTTCCACCTTGTACTGACTTTGATCCTATTCCACTTTTGAAATTTTATTTGTTCCTTTTCCGTCGTGGATGTTCCTCTACTTTGGCAGTTGCGGAGGGATCATCAATCTTCTGTTAGCAGGACAACGCATGAAAAACAAACAAGTCAGAGAGTGAAGGCTTGTTCCCCTAATCCTGGCAGAGCAGGGCATAGAAAAGAGAGGGATGTCCTTGCTTAATTCTAGATACTTTTGAGGCAACATCTTCATAAAACACATAGTTTAATCTTTGCCGTCCTTAGACAGAGAAGGGCTATGGATCACATACATTATCAAAAACTACTCCCTGGGAAAAAAAATCTTTTTAAAATCAAATTTAAACATTTCACTCTGTGATGCATATTTCTTTTACCACTGGCCATTATTATAAGGACCCATGAAGTAAATGTCACCATCATCTTACTTGCTCTCTCTCTCTCAGCAAAATAAAACTGTGATGTGTCTTCTTTGTAAAAGTTTAGGTATAAAATGCTATGCAACTTTTTCTTTATAGTAAGAGCTTTATTTTCTTTAATAATATAGCCCAACTTATATGTTTTAATCTCCTTTCTCCCTCAGAATAAGCAGAAAATATAACTGCAGCTGTATGTTAGACACAAGAATTGAAACTGTGCAGTCAGTAGAGCTGAACTTAGCTATGAATTAATTTAAATTAATTCTAAAGTGACTCTGGTTTCCATTTTAGTCTATTAGCTAGAGGGTTTTGGCTGTTGCTTTTTTTAAAGTTAGGTCCACGCAGTGAAGGGAAAAGAGTGTGAAGGTGATCAGTGTAGCACTAAGACATCTAAAGTCAAGACAATGACATGGGGGCTTTGTGTACTCAGCTGGGTAATTCCCTTCTACCGTCCTCTTCCCCTTGGCTGTGTAGATAAAATTGTGCATTCAAATGATGGTACTTTGACTTTCGAGGGTTTTTATTTCTGTTATTCACCAAATAATCATTCTCATGTATGTATATTGTGTGTTTAACCCCCAGTGGGATTTCTGGCTGCTGACATCGCTTTGGGCCAGGAAAAACAAGGATGAAGAGGTTCCTGTCATTTCTTATGGAGTTCACAGAATTATTTGGGGCTTAAGTAGTACAATGGAGACAGTCACGTGCAATGCTTAAGGTGGTCTGACGGGGTCCCTTTTGCTGGAGGTGTTCCTGAAGAGATTGAACCTAGTAACAGGCTTTATTTTCATCTTGTGTACAACATGACAAAGACTGCTAAGATTAAAATCCGTCTCCCATTTGTTGCAGCCTCACCTACACCAGGATAGAAAGCACATGATGGAATCTGTGATGTCTAATGTGTCTTATGAAAATAGCCAAACAACTGTCCCTGGCGATTCTGCTTTGATTGGCATTTTTAGTCATGGGAATGTATTTTTGCAGAAATACCTGCTTTGTGTTTGGGCCTCTCTTGCTGTCATTATGATGTATTTTGAGATGACGAGTCAAGAGTCAAGGTTGAGAGTACAGGCCAAGACCATGGAAAAAAATCCATGCTCGCTGGCCAATAAAGAGCTTGATGCTGCCTGGCCAAATAAGGTGATTCAGATAGAATCTGATCCCGTTCAGAGCTCGGTAACTGTCACTGTACAGAAGACATTGAAAAGGAAGTGGCATAGTCATGATCACAAGGATATATTGACAGTTATCTATAGCCAGGGTAGTTGTTAATACCTGCTTGTTTGGGGAGATATGTTTGATTATAGAGACACTCTGGGCTACCCTCAAACACCATCAGATGCAATTAGCAGCCCACGGCATGGGACAATCGCAGGCAGCTACGAGGATTGTATCCCCTGCCTATTTTCCTTGTGTATCAAATGGAAAACATTCTCCCCTGTGAGAAAGAATGCAGTTTCTAATTATCTGGATGTTCGTTGAAAATATATTAGACATTGTCCCTGAGGTTACAAACAAAACCTATAATGTGACCTGTCTGGTAAAAAGTATTAATGAAGTAGCTCATATTACAACTTCATTTTCTACTAGCACCTATCATAAGAGTCTTAGTCATTTCACACAAATCAGAACTTCCTTCCCCACCAGGGAGGACAACTTCATGCTGTGATCGAAGCATCCATTCAGAACACGAGGCAATAGTGTAGTCCACAGGGAACGGATGCTTCACTTGATCGCCGGACCTCAGCTGCAGAGGCCATCGCAGCTCTTGAAAAGTGAAGTGGTTAATTTCCATTGGCATCTTTGCTTATAGCATTTTTCCCTAACCTATAACAAGGAGACATTACGTTTTACTTTAGAACATGAGAATAGCAGTTTTGCTCACGATTTACCATTCCAGCTGCAGGGGAAAGCAAAGCAGAAAGCAGTGCCCCAAACGGAAAAAAGATACTTACACAGAACAAAACAGTTCTTGGTCTTTTTCTTGGTCTTGTCAAACCTTGCCTGATGCTCTTTCTAAAGTCAAAATACGAATGCTAAGAAGGCATAACCTACATCCTTCTCTGATTTCTTCAGCAGGGTCAAAAGACAGTTACCAGCAATGGGGAATGCTTGTCACTGTGGAGAAAGAGTTTTGTACATCTCTGGTACCGTTGTTACAACAAATCAGATTTTCTTACTATAGTTTTTTGTTTTCTAGCTACACACCCACCAGAAGAGCACAAAGGAAGGCCATCGCAACAAGCATTTTAAAATTAATATCAAACATGCACATGCGTGGACACACACACACACACACACACGGGGGCGTTTGTAAAGGTGTCCCTGGAATGTAAGATTTATAACCGTTTAAGGCAAGGTGAAGGCATTGCCAACTGTGTGTCCCTCATAGGACTAGTGTATATTCACTGAAAGTTAACCTGATGATTTGTTATTGTTTGAACCATATGCTGATTTGCTTCTGGTTTCTGTTTAGTGTGTTCTCTCTGACAAGGGGCTGGAAGATTCTGCATCACACATCCTCTGAGACCTACCATGTCGCACACTTTGTTAATGACAAACTTCACTCTACACTATACAGTACCTTGTTGATATATTCAGTAAAGTCTTATTTTAAAAGAAAACCACATCGTGTTTATCTGAGTAAGTTCATTGGGATACAGTCAATACTTGTGCTGTTAATGTAGAATAAATGATGCAGGAGGGCAGGAATAAAGGAAGTAATAGGATTTTTGTATTCTCCTATCATGAAGATGACTTGCATTTCTAAAGGCCATTTGATCCTTTTTGTGTGAGGAGTTTATATGAAATCCTCATGTTCTTTTAAATTTCCTAACTAAATTGTGTGTTCCTATGAATACACACATACACAGAGCATCTTATTTCATATTGGTGAAATCTATGTTGTTTAGGATATAGATAATGACATTGTACTTATCAGAATAGTCTTTTCCTCTATTCAAAATAGATGCTATTGGCTTTATTTTTTATTTTTTAATTTTGTTTAAACAAGGTGTCACCATGTTGCCCAGGCTGGTCTCAAACTCCTGGATGCAAGCAATCATCTCGCCTCCATCACCCAAAGTGCTGGGATTACAGGCATAGGACACCATGCCCAGCCACACTGTTGTTTTTAAATGTCAGTTTTCTTTAAGAATTCTCATAGTACTTTTCTGCTTCAGAGTTTATAGCACATCCATCCATCCTTTCAGTAGGCACTCATGGAAATGTAAGTCCATGCTCAAGTTCTGTTCTGATTAGTCTCATGATTTTTCAGAACCCCTTTTGCTAATCCCTCTTGGCCATTTTATTAATAATGTATTTGACAGAGATTGAATCAGGAAACGTGACATTTCAGTTAACTAGTATTACCTGTTTGTAGAATCTCTGTTGGAACATCGACTGTGAAAGACAGTGCTAACAGGTAATTCATATTACGTTTGGGGAATTAATGTAAAGTAACATCCATGCTATTCTTGGTTTGCCAAGAGTTACAGACCTTATTCTGTGCAGACTAAACCATTAGTCAAAAAATACCGTTCATTCAAAAATAATTTATTAGTGTCTTCCTACTCTGTTCCAAACAGTAGGCTGAGTTCAGAGGCCTCACAGAATAAGGAAATGCGTTCTTAGCCAAATCAGGCAAATCTCCCTCACTATGTCCCTGAAGAAATCTCTTCATCTGATATATTTACTATTCATCTACTTTGTATAGCACTATGTTAGGGTCTTCTGGGGATTCAGAGAAAAATGTCTGGGAGCCATTAAGGAACTCAGATCAGGTAATAAACACTTTTTCTAATGCATTCCAGTGTCTCAGAGACTGTGTAATTACTTTATACTACTTCGTTAAACTGACAGAACATCTAAGGTGACAAAAGAGATGTTTCCACCTGTTGGTAAGGTTGATGCACCTGTCATATGTTAGATGTTCTTGGTTTTTAATAGATGCAGCAATGAGAGAGTACATTGATAAAGTCAGAACTTAATTTGAATTAAATTTTCAAGTTTCCAAAAAGTATTTGAAAACTTTGAATTTGTATTTGGTGATTATACATGCAGCCATTTAAATTTTTATTGAGCATCTCAATGAAAATCAATCTAAAGGAGTAATAATGACACCTGACAATTACTAACAACCTTTGTTTATGTAAGACCTTGTGCAAACTGTGTGATAACATATGTTTGCATTTTGTCTTTAAAATAACCCTGTAAGGTGCATTATTTTAATTTTTAGATCTTAAAACTTAGCTTCAAGAGAAGCTAAGTGGTTAGTCTATAGCTACAAATCCTATAAATGACAGAGTCAGGAATTACCCCTGAGCATGACTCCATGGACTCTTAATTGTTTTCCTGCCTCTTAATAAATTGACCATCCTTGAGACTGACTAGCCTTCAGATTTTTCATGATGGAGCTATCACAACTTCTCAGTGGATGCATATATTATTATGGCAAATCAAGGGAAAATTTTGGAAACCTCAAAATTCCTGTCTTTTAAAGCCCTTGGTCATCCATTCCTACTTTTTATAAAAATTCTTTTTGTGATGATTTGATGGCTGCACACTTATCTGATTGGAAAGTTTCAGATGGAATCAAGATATGTCTCTACCCATAGGGTGAGCTCAAAGAGCCGTTGAAAGGTCTTGAGTTGGGTTATTTTTAGTAATGAATTTGTTTCATACTTGAGATGTTGCTCTAAGTATTTTGTAGACTCCGCTGAAAAAGCACATGTGTCACAATCTATTAGGGCATTAGTAAACTGGCTTCTGAATTTATGCTCTTATTTTTTTCCCATAACATAGATAAAAATGTGTGCTTTAGGGGATATTATATTAGCTTTATTTTCATTGGCTCTGCTGAAAGTTAAGGATACAAAAGTTTTTAATGGTAATACCCCAAACTCTATGTCACTTTAGCACACACATACCAACTGGTGATCATACTTGTCTATTTTTGTTTTGTTTTGTTTTGATATGAAGTCTAAACTAGACGAGAACCTCAATATATCCTTAGGGGAATTCTTATTATTTCAATGACATAGTAAACCTCCGTATTGGGTCACTCTTTTCTTAATATAAAACTATGCTGGCTCAGAAAGTCTTCTAAACTCCCTAGTTGGGATAGGATGGGCCTTTGTTGGTTTGGTTTTGATTTCATTCAGCAAATATTTGCGGAGGCCTAGTAGGTTCTGGTACTGAATAAGAATGTTTTCCAGGAGAGTTAAATTTTGCACATCAAAAGTCTTTCTGGGAAGCTGCTGGTTTTTAACACTCTTTCTGGGCCTGGACTCTTTCTGCCTCTTTGCTTTCTTTGAGCACTCACACCGCTGTATTTAAATAATCAGCCTAGGATTCTGCTAGTCCCAGCACTAGAGTGGTCTCAACTGTTTTCTCCTCTCGGTTCCCCGACTCTGACTTGGTTAACACCCTTCCTTTAGTCTTTTTCTAATTTAGCCTTTCCAACACATTGAAGGACAAATGGTAATCATAATCTATAAGGAATGGTACTGTAGTGCTTGCAAAATATGCATTTTTATTGCTTGCAAGATAGAATTCAAACTCTTTGTGTGACATATGTGTCCTACTGCACGTTGCTCCAACATTCCTTACCAATATTGTCTCCTCCATTACATGCTGTAGATTATATATATATGTATGTGTGTATATATATACACATATATATGTGTGTGTGTATATATATGTGTGTCCATATATATATGTGTGTGTGTGTATATATACATATGAATGACATGAGCCAACAAAATGCTTTCAGTTTATCTTCCTGGGATCTCAAGCTCCTTCAGACCACTGTATATTTGCTGAAGGTCTTTCATCCTATGACATTCCCCTTTGCCTGATGATATATTTATCCTTTAAGATGCCAGTCAAATTCCTCTCTTCCAAAGCTGCTGGAATCACACCTGCCAATTATCTGACCCCTTTGTGCAGTTAATACAACTTTAAAATATTTTTATTTTTAGCACCTATATATTGCAATTTTTTATGAGTCTGCTTCATGCCTATACACTAGGGTCCCTGGAGAGAGAGAGAACGTATTCTGTAAATTGTTGTACGTCATCCAGCATTGAGAGCCATGCCCAGGCCCTGGTAGGTGCCCAGCTACAGGGGAAGAGCCACTCTGTCAGTAGCTTATGGCCAGATGGCTTTTTTTTTTAAGCCCCAGAAAGAGCTGCAGAGTTCTGACTTATGCAACATTAGCCTTGCTCAAACACCACAGTATGCATTTTACAAGAAAAAACAAACATACATATTTTCTTTAAAATCTCTTGATTCCTCATTAACATTTTTAAAAGAAATGTTTTTATGATTATTTGGTGGCCATGCATCTGATTTGAAAGCTTTAGATGAAATCAGTATATGTCTACATTCATAGGGTATGCTGAGAGAACAATTAAAATGACTTGAATAACATCTTTTTATTTTTTCTTTTTTTGAGTTGAAATCTCACTCTCTCACCAGGCAGGAGTGCAGTGGTGCGATCTCGGCTCACTGCAACCTCTGCCTCCTGGGTTCAAGCGATTCTCCTGCCTCAGCCTCCTGAGTAACTGGGACTATAGGCGTGCGCCACCGTGCCAGGCTAATTTTTTGTACTTTTAGTAGAGACGGGTTTTGCCCTGTTGGTCAGGCTGGTCTCGAACTCCTGACCTCAGGTGATATGCCCATCTAGGCCTTCCAAAGTGCTGGGATTACAGGTGTGAGCCACTGTGCCAGGCCAAGAATATCCTTTTTATATATTGCAGACAAACTCAAAACTGAATCAGCTTACAGAAAAGCATACAAAAAGGTATCTTTAAAAATCACCTTAAGGCCAGGCACGGTGGCTCACGCTTGTAATCCCAGCACTTTGGGAGGCCGAGGCGGGCAGATCACAACGTCAGGAAATGGAGACCATCCTGGCCAACATGGTGAAACCCCATCTCTACTAAAACCACAAAAAATTAGCCGGGCTTGGTGGTGCATGCCTGTAGTCCCAGCTACTCAGGAGGCTGAGGCAGGAGAACTGCTTGAACCCAGGTGGCAGAGGTTGCAGTGAGCCGAGATCGTGCCATTGCACTGCAACCTGGAGACAGAGTGAGACTCATTAAAAACAAACAAACAAACAAAAAAAAAAAACCTTGCAACAAAATATCACCATCATCATGAAAAGTCCACAAAGCACAAGTAGACACAAAGTTAAACATTTTGACAGTTTGCTAGTCAAAATGAATTCTTTGCATGTGAAAAGCAGAGAGAGAGATTTTTTTTTTCATCAGCAAAATCGAAAGAGACAGTCATTATTCACTATGTCATATCCCATATAAAAATATAGCATATATCATTTAAAGGTTCATGTTGTGTTATCTTGGTTATTGCCATGAGAATAAATAGTCTTTCCTAGAAATGATATGCTCCTAAAGAAGAAGGGAGTGGAGAGTGGTAGTTATTAAGGAATCAGTTTGAAATCAAGCTGACTTATTTTGGAATCCTGCTTCAACCACTGACCTGCCAACTGACCTTGGCAATAACTTGCACTTTATGGTTATCAGTGTAATTTCCCTAAAATGGAGATGATGGTGTCTAACACATATGGTGGTTGTCAGAATTAAAGGCATGTATAGTAGTTGACACAGTATCTGGTACTGAGTATACATTGAATAAATGACATATTATTGACATGTTATTTTCATGCAGATGTAATTTACAAGCACATGGTGACAAATTGCCACCTTTTTATGATGAAAACCAAATTTCTCGAGTATTAAGATCAGAATTACATGTAGAGATGATCTATTTAAAGGTAATTAGCACACAGAATTCCTCATAACACTCAATAATTTGCACAGCCATTGTAAAGATGAGTCTGTCAGGAAGGTTTTCATTATTTTCTATTCTTTCTGGGGGAAATAGTTGAGAAGATGAAGTGCCATGGGCTAACGCGCAACCATGGCAGGCCTTTTTTCTCGTGGTGAGTGGGATCATTGAACAACATTGTTGAACAGAAAGAGAACAGACTTCTTTATGATGTAGCATATATTCTATCTGGTAGAGTACACGTAGGTGTGGTTATTGCTGAAAATTAATTCAGAATATGTGGGTGTCAAAAGAGCCCCAGGAACAAGCATTCAGAAGGCATTGGAAATCAGAATGCTAAAAACAAAATCAAGATAAGCTGAGCACAGTGGCTCATGCCTATAATCGCAGCACTTTGGGAGGCCAAGATGGGAGGATTGCTTGAGGTCAGAATTTCCAGACCAGCCTGGGCAATGCAGTGAGAACCCATCTCTATAAAAATAAAATAAACTAAAATTAGCCCAGGTGTGGTGGCATGTGCCTATAATCCCAGCTACTTGGGAGGCTGAAGCAGGAGGGTCACTTGAGCCCAGGAGATCAAGGTGACATTGAGCTCTGATTGTGCCACTGCACTCCAGCTTAGGCAACTGAGCAAGACCCTGTCTAAAAAAAAAAAAAAAAAAAAAAAAGTAATACATTTCTGATGTTCTGTTTCAGAAATCTATAGTTTTAAGTAAGACACAGTTTTATGATTCTAGTACACCACCAATTACGGCATCTAAATCCACACTTGGTTTGCTGATAGTGGGGATGGTAGCAGTCAAATGGAAGAACATTTTAATGTCTCTGCAATGCAGATGCAATCGTCTGCCACCTGTCATGCAGTTACTTTTCACAAGTGATATCATTATTAAGTTTGTAATCTGTTTGTTATTATCAGGCATGCATCCTCTTCAGCTGGGTCATGTTATTTTCTTTCTGTACACTTTGTGGTAGTTAATAGTCTCAAAGCAATTCACTCACTATGGTCTGTATTAGCATTATTTTCCTTTTCTATTTATGTCTTTCCTTGCTCAATAAATGCAGAAGTTCAGATATTTGATGATGGGGGAAATATACTTTCTCAGTCCTTGACTGCATGATTTAATTGGTTTCAGGACAGTTATTTGGCAAGTGTCAATGGGTACTGGCATTCCTGTGGTCTACTGCTAATCTCTATTCTGTTTGGACCAGTGTCTGTTTTGATTGGTAGGCCTCAGCTATCCTATTGTTAAATATTTTACAATTATCTGCCCTCATTAGTTGGAATACAGCATGCTTTACTAGTGTATCCGAAGTAAGGAAGAAGCAGGAAGTGAGCTGTTTTGTAATGGAGGCCAGTTATATCTAATAGAGAGCGACAGTGTCTCTAAGACCGTAGCGTATTGGATGGGAAGCTATATTACGCAAACATGATGAATCTTTTAAATTCTGAGTCCAGTGCTGTCTACAGCTAAACTGAAACCCTGGCTCATACTTACCTTGGTTCTTCGGCCTGTTTATGCTTCAATTTTTCTCATCTGTACATGGGTTAATAACAATACTCACCTCAACAGTAACCATACTGCACAGTGCCAGACACATATAAAATGCTCAATGAATATCAGTTGCTTTCTGAAAATATATGGAATTAGTGTGCAAAAATTGGGCTACAATAACTCAAACCCCCTTTATATCTTGGGTAAGACCACTTCTCTCTCTGGCTTGTTTCTTATAGTCAAAAGCACAGGAATTTAGTTGATCTCCCAAGTTATTTTGGACCTTAAATTCTGTTTTATGCTTGTTCATTTTCTATGTAGTTTAGATTTAGTTCATTGGACTGATTTGTGTTCTGTGTTCTTTTAAAATTCAGGAAGATGTGTATAGGATAGATAGAGCAAACATAAACACTCAGTTTCATTGACTTGAGTATAAAGACTAACATGTTTCTGTTAGTTAAAATAAACTTAAACTTGTTATGTTTGGGAAGCAACCTGCATAACCATTAAAAGCAGGAGTTACAGAATCACAAAGAACTGCGACTTTGTATCTGTGTGATATTATTTAATGTCCCTAAGCCTCAGTTTCCTCATATACAAAATGAGGTACTAATACTTTTAAGGATTTGATGAGATAATTTATGTCGTCTTCACTTCAGTGGTTGGCATATATTAAAATGCATTGTGACTGAAAAATTACAAATGAATAGAAATGAATGAATAGAAAGGGAGTGAAAACAGAACTCATTAGTTCAATCACTTCTCCCTCAAAACAAGGAAATGCAAACTATATTACTGAATAGACTATTTATAAAATACTCTATTTCAGTAAAAATTATCACAGATATAGTGTCCTACAATACAAATTGTATAAAAAAGTTTCTTAAAATATTAAATATTTTATGTTTTCAAGCCTTTATGTAACAGCTATTAAACCCTAATATTTGACAGAAAAAGAGTTATAAGAATAGCTAGAAAATATTAAATAATAAATGTGGTTTATTTTTAATGGAGTAGAACAGATTTTAACCCTGACCCCTGCCACTTTTATCTGAATCTTGAACAAATGTACAATTATGGTTTAAAAAAAGAAAGATGACAAGTTTTTAGAATAATTAGGAAATTATTCTTTCCCGGACCTTCAATACTTTTATAAAACCACTACTTAGTAGGTAACAATGGAATGTTAATTTCAAAATGTTTAGTCTTTAAAGTGGTTTCCTAAGAAAATCTGCCACTGAACACTAGCTCTGTTTCATCACATCATACACCTGAATATAATCAACATGGCTTTATTAAAGATGTTTATATAATATTTATATAATACACATTTCCAATAATTGATAATAGTCTAATGATTGATATTTTAAATTAATGGCTTGTAATTGTGTAATTGCAAAGTGGTCCTTGGGACTCAGATTGAGGTATCATTATCTATTCTTTCATAAGCTGTTATTTATGATTTTCATTAATTAGTTCTTTGTTACAAAATCTTTAAAAGTTCATTAATTCTGTAAAGGGAATTTAATAAAATGCAACCAAATTAGTAAAATAATTATTTTTATAAAGTTAGTATTAAATATTAAAGATCAAAATAGTATTTTTAAAAGAATTTATCAAAGTTAATATAATAAAAGTATTTAACGGTATTTGTATCACAAACATTGAAAATCTACCTGGCAGTTTAAAGAACATCACTAACATTGCTTAAATGTAGGAAAATCAAAGGTGAAGTCATCTGTGGGAAAAAAAAAATCATATTCTTATTAACCTTAACCAATTTTCTAAAGTGACAGAACTTCAAACTTCCAGAGACATGTTTGAAACATTTTATTTCAGTAAATACAGCTGTCACCATTGAAAGAATTACCCCAAAGGAAATCTGTTTTAAAAAGCCAGTATAAACTGAAAAGTAAGCAACAAACCATCTTCAGGAAAAGAAAAAGAAAGGCAAATAAAATATTTATACGAAATTATGAACATTCTTGGCCGGGTGCGGTGGCTCACGCCTGTAATCCCAGCACTTTTGGAGGCTGAGGTGGGTGAATTATTTGAGATCAGGAGTTTGAGACTAGCCTGGCCAACATGGTGAAAGCCAGCCTTTACTAAAAATACAAAAATTAGCTGGGCATGGTGGCAGGCGCCTGTAATCCCAGCTACTCGGGAGGCTGTGACAGCAGCAGAATTGCTTGAATGTGGGAGGCGGAGGTTGCAGTGAGCTGAGATCACGCCACTGAATTCCAGCCTGTGCAACAGAGCGAGACTTCGTGTCAAAAAAAAAAAAAAAAAAAAAAGGAGACTAACATTCTAACAGGCAAAACAAAACAAAAACAAAAACAAAAACAACACGTTTTACAAAACAATAGTCAAAGTGGGCAAGTAAATAGTGGTGTGACATACATTTTTAGGGAAAAACAAACATGTTTTGTGGAGATAAATGTAAACACATTTTACACGTACAAATCATTTCCGGCATGGGTACAAATTTAACTAATCAAGTGTAATTTATAAATTATAAAAAAATTTTCATCTAGACCAAGAAGTTATTAAAAGCATTAACAAGTAGTTGAAAATATTATCTCTGTAAGTATTAGAAAGTTAAACTGCAGTAATTAAAACTCATTAAGAATCACCATGCCATAGACGTGGTTAGGAAAAGCATTAGCTTTGGCGTTTAAATATTGACTCATTCACTTGCCAGCTGTGTTCTCTAATCAAACAACTTTACCTCTTTAATGTTTGGTTTCATATTTTTTAAAAGGTATAACAAAAATACCTACCATAGTGTTGGCGTGAGGACTCATTTCAAGTTACTAGCACAGTGTCTAGTATATACAGTTGCTTTGTTACATTAACTCCATTCAATATTCTTTCTTTCCACAATTGTCTGTCACTCCTGGTAGAAGTAAGTGATTTTCCATGCTCCTGCACTGACAGCAAACTTCCTCCAGTCTGTTCTTCCATGAATATCTCAGACAGAGAAAGGTGCCTTCTCGTGTGATCAGGAGTGATGTAGCTTTGAGGGTGGACCCACCATTTCTGTCATATTATTTGGGTAGGTTCATCTATCACTTGTCTTAAAGGAAGATTTGAAACATAATAGCTTCCTCTGGAGCTTCTGTGGATGTCTCTGGAAAAGCTGGCAGGGGACACACTCTTGCAAATTTTTCATGTTGTAATCACCCACCGGTGGTAATTATAGGGTTAATTATATGAAACCATATAGTGGTGTCATTTAAAGGGAATTTAAATTCTCTCTTGTCCTTACTCTGCTCCACTATCCTCCACTACGCTTGAAATGCCTACCATTATCCTCATTCTTTTGATACCAGGCATCACTACCAAAATGTATACACATTACCTAGATTTTCAAGAAGTGAAATGTTTAGTAACCATTATGATGGAAGCTGGGACTAGGTGGCTTCTGCTAAATGTAACAATTACCAGTAGAGAATGGGATAAAGGACAACTGAGAGTGGACAGAGAAAGGAGAAATGGAAGAGTTTGGAGCATGGGCCATTACGATGGACAGACGCCACCGGGGAGAGCAAGGTTTGCCTGTGTGGTTGGCATTCTTGGAAGTGGTCTGGTTCTATTGGCAGAGAGCCTTGCTGTTAGCCCCTTGCCTGTTGTCCAGGCTGAAGAGAGTGATTTCCCATGGTTCTGTCTTTTTCTCCAGGCAACACTTCCTGATGACTGATAGATATTGGGGTAGGAAGTCTTAGACATCTTACTCCAGCTCAGATCTGCTCTGATGGGCTGCAGGCTCAGTTTAGTTTTCCCTTGAGATTTCATCATGGCTTTACTTCTCCCTCTACCAGTCCTGGTTCTTCCTAACCTTCCACAGGTGTCAGTTGCAAAAACCCTCCCAAGTAAGCCTCTCGTGTGCTGCTCTGTCTCAGAATCCGTTTCCTTGGGAACCCAACCTGCTACAGCCTACTTCACACTTCTTCTTAAGGCTGTCTTGAATTCCTCCAACAATAGAACTGTAATTATGTGAAGGTGTGAGGCTAGGCCCAAGGGATTTCTGTACTTATTGAGCAGAGCACAGTAACATTAATTCGTGTTATAACCACCGACTGTTCCAATTCCATGAATTTAAATGACGCACTTGAACATATATGAGGCCCAGAGTTTGCTGTATGTCTGCAAATCTATTTTGATTAACCAGGGCTGAATTTTTTCCCCTTCTCTTATGACTGTCAAATAACCTTGGTATATGCTAAAAATAAAAGATTAAAAAACATACAGTGCAAAAAAGCAAACAAAAGTTAGCTAACAATCAATTCTTTGAATGAAGCCCAGTGAAACCAAGTTTATCAACTCTATCTGAAAATAAAAATGTCCAAGAAAATGACAATCACAACGACTGGTGCATTAGGATAAGTGTCGTCTCTTGTGCATAGATAAAAACTAAACTGAAACAAAAAAAATTTCTGAAGCAGGCAGTCTCTATTCTGTAACAATGTTTTCTCACGATCCAGTTATTTTAAGGATACCTGTAGGATCCCACAGATTTTCTCAGTGATTGACTGGAAGCTGGGGAAGTGATGACTCTCATTCACTGTGGTCCTGTTTCCTTCTCCTTGACAAATTCAGTTAACCAGATGGCAAGTTGTTTATGAGCATGCCTTCTGGTTAAGTTGACAAAATCTTGACAGGAGTAAAAGAGAATAGAATTCTCTTTGTGAAGTGATTTATGATTTTAAAATAAGCAGCTTTTCTTGAAAGTAGTTTACTGGGATGCGCAAAAAGAGGATGAGTATTAAAGGCCGTTAGGCATTCAAGGAACCACATTTACTTTCTATAATGCAAGTAGAAGGGGCCCCACCAGTCATTCTGAGACTTGTGTCCATTTTCTGCTACTTTTTAACGAGCCCAAATGATGGTAGCAATGATTCATTTGTCTCAATCTTCTTGGATAGCTGCTGAATTTCCTCTTATGAGTTTGGCTAAAATTAGAGTGTGTGTTAGTAGAATTTATATTTATAGACTATTGCTATTATTATGTGCATCATCCATTTTAAAGATGGAAACAGTGAGGCCCCCAGAAAGGACTGGCTAAGCTCTTACAATAAGTGGTGGAATGAGCTTTGAAATACCGGGATTAGGATTTCAAATCAGGCTGTTTTCCCTCAACTCACCATAGTGCTTTCACTAGCAGAAATTCTTAACAGTTGTTGTTATCTAACTGCTTGACTAGTGTGGACTCTGCTGTGAGCTTGCAGTGGTTCCTTCTGCAGATAAAGCAAAGGAAATCTGGAAATGGCCAACCTGAATACTTTATTTCCAAAACTGTGTATTTATTCAGGACAGTAAGGGAATCAGTGGAGTAATGACCCTTCCAAACTGCTGACTACATTTAGAATCATGCAATTATTAGTGTTTAATGCAGATTGTGACCAAGCTTTCCTTGGGAAGTAAAGTTTGGTCACTACAATATACATAGCAAGTATTAAATATCTTGAGAGGTTTTCTTTAATTGTTTAATTCACAGGAAAGCCACTGGGAGACTTCTGGGAGCCAGAAGCAAATTAGGAGACACAGAATTATTTAATAATAATACTAATAATGACTAAGTTCTCTCATCAAGGTCTCTGCCATGATAGAACCACTTGCTGTCATAAATTTTTTGCTATTGAATAAATATGCTTTGTGAATATTCCATACATGTGCTAAATTCTCACTGGTCAGGCTCAGTCTTTGCTGTTAGAGTCGAGGATCTCTGCAAAGAGATTTGATCCCCCTGAGTAGAACATAGGCCACATAGTGTGGCAAACACATCATTAGAAACTGCCTCCTATTCCTCTCTTAAATCGCCTGAGAGAATTGGTGTACACAAACGTTTCTAAAATGCAGATCCCACCTTAGGCTTTTCAGCAGCACAGTTGAATTGCCTACATGAAAATCCTGACCTCACTTTCTTCTGGCCTTTCCTCCCTGTGACCTTGGGCAAGTGGCTTAAACTGTAGCCATAATTTCCTCATAGATTTGGTGTAAGTACTTAATGAGTTAAAATGCATAGAAAGCATGTACTACATCTAGTGCAGTTCTCCATAATATGGGTGGCAATTATTCTAATCCCATCCACAAAGTATTTAGTCTATGACTTATTTCTGCAAAAACCCACGAAAGTGAAAACTAACAATAAGGAAGGACTTTAAAAACCTAACGGCCTCCAAAGATTAAAGGAGAGAGCATGGTATTTAACACCAGGGTGGAAAGCTGTGAGGGTCAGCTTTTTCCCTGGGTACGGCTTAATGGTATTCATTATTCCCAATTCCTTCTATGTATCTTCCTTTCTGGACAGAATCGATCACATTTGCTGGACTCCTTTATATTTGGATTCTACGTATCAATTAGGTTCTACCAATGACAGGCACGTGTACAAAATTTTCAAGGTGGAGGTGAAGTGGAGGCTGTCTTCTTACTAATGTCAGTCATGGGCCCAAGAAGCAGTCAGGCACGGTGCCCATAATCAGTGTTTTAGTGTCTAGTCACTACCTTCAGTGAAGTCAGGGGTGATATTAATAGTAGCAGGAGAGACCTGGTTTCTGGATAAAGGCTACAGTGGTACGTCCTTGGATGCAACAATTTAAGAGGTAGTTCCTGATTTATCCTCCTCCCCTGTCCAATTCGTTCACTGATTTTGTGCACACCTAATACTTATATTAAACACCTCTCCTGCTTTGAATAACTGGAATAATTTCTGTTTCCTGCATTTTATCTTGTTGGATTAAGTATTTATACTAAAACTGATGGTAGGGTCTATTTACCTAAGGGTATACATTGGATATTGGTTACCTAAACTGGCTGAATTTGAAAGAAGAGACAGTCCTATTCATGCATAATGGGTCACTGATAATCTTTTGACTTACAACAAGAAGAAAAGTCAGCAACTGAAATTATTACCTGAGATCACCTGAATGAAGAGCTTATTAAAGGCAAGGCTTTGGCGGCCAACGTGATTGCGTCAGAATTTTATGATGAGAATGATAATTGTGAGGTAGGCTGAAGCATGTATAGAAAGAAAAAAACAAATTCAGAGTTTTAAATACTCGGCTCAAGGCAAGTCAGAGGTCCAAGGAGCATCTATGATTATGTGTCACATTATTTTATGTCTTACAGTTTCAAGGTTGCCGATGACCAAAAAAAAAAAAAAAAAAAAAAAAAGAGAGAACGGCAAACAGTGTCTCATCTTGTCTATTGCTGAAACATAATTTCAGTTGAATCACACCCGCACCAGGTCTTCCCTGTGAAAATTAGGGCATTCAGTGAGAAATATCAGAAACCCAGAGCATTATAAAGGGAATGTTAGGTAGGTTTAAATTATTTTGACTATACTGAACCCCCAAGTAAGTCCGGTGAGCCTTCTTTGCCATAGAACTCCTTCATCTTTGTTATATAAGGTTGATTCTGCCTCTGTGGGGAGAACTAACTCACCTGAGGTAACTAATGTAAAATAGCTTGTTCTGGTCACATCACTGCCTCCAGGTCTAGAATTAGTGTTGGTTCCCAGTGTCTCAGTAGGGCTTAAATATGAAGTATAAACTGGGAAGAAAAGGTTAAATAACAACAAAAAATGGCAATGGTTTGTTATTTTTTTATAAGGAGAAATCTGCGGACTATGTATGGCAGCAGACTCAAAAGGAGGTACCCCAGGTAGGAAAAATCATAAACAGATTGGGCCATATTAGCCCATATGAGTACATGTACCAGAGCCTTGGCATACTGTAGAATCTGAAATATAGGGTGTATATTAGTCAGTTTGGACTGCTGTGACAAAAATATCATAGAATGAGTGGCTTAAACAATAAACATTTATTACTTCCAATTCTTGAGGCTGTGAAGTTGAAGATTAAGGTGCCTGCAGATCTGGTGTCTGGTGATGCTCCTCTTCTTAAGTTGTAAACAATTGCCTTCAGAAGGCTCTCTCCTGTCTCTTTTTATTAGGTCATTAATCTCATCATGAGGACTCCATGCTTATGGATTAATTACCTCCCGTAGGCCTCATCTTCAAACACTATTCCTCTCGAGGCAAGGATGTCAACGTATGAAATTGCCGGGCGCGGTGGCTCAAGCCTGTAATCCCAGCACTTTGGGAGGCCAAGATGGGAGGATCACGAGGTCAGGAGATCCAGACCATCCTGGCTAACACGGTGAAACCCCGTCTCTACTAAAAAATACAAAAAACTAGCCGGGCGATGTGGCGGGCGCCTGTAGTCCAGGCTACTCGGGAGGCTGAGGCAGGAGAATGGCGTGAACCCGGGAGGCGGAGCTTGCAGTGAGCTGAGATCCGGCCACTGCACTCCAGCCTGGGCAACAGAGCGAGACTCCATCTCAAAAATAAAATAAAATAAATAAAATAAAATAAAGTAAAATAAAATAAAAAAGAAATTTAGGGGCACATAAATATACAGTCCATAACAGGGAGATATGGACATTGGAGTGACCCATGATGTGATTCACTTTAATGTCTAAAAACATCTCATCAGAAAGTTCAGAGGGTACAGGGTCTCTCTCTGTCACCCAGTCTGGAGTGCGGTGGCATGATCTCAGCTCACTGCAACCTCCATCTCCTGGGTTCGAGCGATTCTCCTGCCTCAGTCTCCCGAGTAGCTGGGACTACAGGTGTGGGCCAACACGCCTGGCTAATTTTTGTATTTTTAGTAGAGATGGAGTTTCACCGTGCTGGTCAAGCTGCTCTCAAACTCCTGACCTCAGGTGATCCACCCGCCTCAGCCTCCCAAAGTGCTGGGTTACAGGTGTGAGCAATCGCACCCGGCCAGAGGGTGTTTAACTAAGGCATTCATTAATGCATTGATGAGGACACTCCTCTCTTAGAGAGAGATGAAAGTATAGATGCTGCCCACACAATCTGCTCCCTGTTTAAGTAGGGGTGATGGAATCCTGGAGTGACAGAGAACAAATGACAACATTTACTCCAGTTGCAGCAGAATGGATGTGGTTTTTATTATAACCATCCAAGGTATAGTAGTAGGAAACTGGGTTTCACCTGTTTTCAAGAATGGATAATTGCTCATTATAGCTTCATGAATAATATAGATGTTCAACCAACTTAAGTTGTACCTGAATTGTACAAATGAAGGAAAGACGCAGGTTTGGGCAATTGAAGCCAGACTAATTAGCACAATACAGTATCATTAACAATCACACAATTCCCAGATTCAAGGTGCAGCAGTGGATATTTCTAAGATATCCGCATTTAACTTGCTTTTTTAAAAATCTCTGAAGAAGTTGGCTATGTTTTGGAGAATATGCAATTGATGTAAGTTTACTCAGGTGGTAATTCCAGTTGCTACTGTTGTGGAAGATATGGTTTCAACTGAAACAAATTCAACTGCACTATGATATCTCCAATGCAACTATCAATTTAGAAATTTCTTTCTTTTTATCTCAGTAGGCAAAGAACATTATAATAGTCTGCTTTCACTTTCATTAACATGGCCCACAGAGATATCACAAATTACTCCCAGTGACCTTGATTGTCTTATCATACCAGAGGTTGTCACACAGGTCTACAGCTTAATAACGTTATGTGACTGAAGTGGAAGAACTGGAAGGAAAAGATATCCTAGAAAGCTCAGTAATTCACATGCATTCAAGAAGGTAAGAGAAATTTTTCAATAAAACTCAGGGACATGCCACCTTTTGCAAATTTCTGGCAGTTTAGTCGGGCATGTCTGGAAACCCTTTCCAAAGAAATTGGGCCTGTTCTTGATGGGCTCCCTGGATGTTTGAAGGCAACATATACTAGTTTTAGATGTGCTGCTTTGATACTTTTGATTCAATACTTAGTAATCCCTAAAGCTGTGAATTTGGTTTGTTCCTGAGGAAGAGTAGACTCTCTAGCTTTTACAGGCTGTGATCCAAGCTGCTGTCTTTGCTACTTGGTTACAATGATTCAGCAAATTCAACGGTGCGTAAAGTGTTTCAGGCAGATGGTCATGCAGTTTGTAAAAACCTTGCCAATCTGGTAGGAAATTAAGAGTGTAGACCTCTGTGGTTCTGAAGCAAAATCACATCTTGTTTCTTAGATTATTAATCTCCTTGTCAGGGACAGTTCTTGTCTTATACTAATAGAAATGATGCCGAAAGAGGCTAAACTGTTGGCCACTGGATCCTGGGTAGTCATGCAACTGCAATTATAATCATGTGTTTTGATCAACCAACCATAAAGTTGAGCTTGGGCAGCAGAACTTCTACATCAGGTAAAAATTATATATATATATACACGTATGTATATGTATACATATGTATATATGTGTGCTTGTGTATATATGTGTATATGCATATGTGTGTGTGTGTATATATGATTCACTGAGTGCTCCATTTGTTGCTTGAGCAGGTGTTCACCCTCCCACATAAATTTTTACTGCTGAATTGCCACCTTTTCTTCAACCTATACCTGCTTCTCAGAGAAACTATAGAGAAGAGGAAACTTCCAAGTAGCAGGTCTTTGAATGGTACATCTATTTGTTCACTCTGCTTGGAAACAAAAGTTTCACTAAGCATGGATACAATTTGGATGATTGGTAATAAGGAGACTTAGGGAAGAAATACATGTTAAGGACTGTTCATGAGTGGCAGAACCTATGAGAATATTCATGCCACATGTAATTTCTTTTCAGAAGACCTCCCTAGTTGAGGAATCTTTCAGTGATTCAGTAGATAAGGTGATCTATCATATGAATGTCAGCTGTCTCTTTTCCCAGCCACCCTCCCCATGTCTTGCTCAATGACTTCATGAATGAGAAGTTTATGCTAGCAAAGACGTTGGTAACATATACATTCAACAACATAGTTCATCTGGTAGAGTCAATACTGAGTACCTAAGAGCCAAATTTCTGATACCCTCGTATTGCACCATTCACTAGGAGGTTCAGCAATCTATATAATGGCAGGTGATGACAGTGGACTTCTTCTCTTATGCAAAGGACAACTATCCATATTGAAATAGACAATTACTCTGTATATAGATTTGCCTGCCTTGTAACCATGCCTTTGCATCTGTTTCCTTACTTAATGGGACATTATTATGGTGAACCATACAACATTGCTTTTAAACAGTGGATTTGTTTATGGCACAGAGGTTAAGAAAATGAACTCAAGCCAATAAGAGTCACTGTTACCACGCACCACAAGTGGCCTGAAGCAACCAGCCTTTAAAAATACTATAATGGACTGTGGAAAAATCAGTTAGAGTGCCACGTGGGTGAAGCTGTCATTGGAAGTTGAGGACACTGTCATTCAGAATAAGAGGTATGATCTGAATTAGTGGCCAATACCTGGCCCTTTTTGTCTGTAGTTAAATATGATGTGAGGAATTACCTAAGCTCATGGTAATCTCAGATGTCATTGGACAGAGAAGCTCCCAGACCAAATTAAGATACTGAAATCAGATAGTTTATGAATCAATTTAAAACAAATCACGAGAAGGAAGGGAGGAAAGGATGAAGTAGGTTTGCAGTCCTCTTAGAAGAAGGTAAAAGTGGGTAGAATGAACCATAGTACTTGACTCTTGAGTTCAGAATCAGATAATTTCCTCCTTGGCCTCTTCTGTTTCAGGGCTTCTTGAATTTTTTTTTCTTTTTTTTTTTTCTTTTTTGAGGTGGAGTCTTGCTATATTGCCCAGGCTGGAGTGCAGTGGCACAATCTTGGCTCACTGCAACCTCTGCCTCCCAGGTTCAAGGAATTCTCCTGCTCCAGCCTCTCAAGTAGCTGAGATTGTAGGTGCCCACCACTACGCCCAGCTAATTTTTGTATTTTTAGTAGAGATGGGGTTTTACCATGTTGGCTAGGTTGGTTCTGTCTCTTGACTTTATCACGCTTCCTCTCTGATGGCAAGGTTATGTGGACCAGAACTGAAGTTTAAGGAAGGGCCTTAAGGTATGGAAGTTGCCTGGGATCAACATAATCTGTCCAAGAAACACAGTGACACATACATGCACAGCTGGCCAAAGCTATAGCTTCTCAATTACTTGATGAACAGCTATGAATTTTGTTTCTCTTTCTTAGACAAAGTGCATGTCGGTTCAGGATGGATGTCACTAATATGCAACTGATCCACAACCTCATAGAATTTTAGTATCCCTTATGCTTCGTGTACATGTAGTGTATGACGGTACCTGAGGTACCCCATGTATACATAGTATATTATGAATGTTAGGCATCTTTTGGTCTTTCCTTTTTATCTATGTTTAGTATGCACAAGACATACATTTTACCTTTGCTTAATATGCCTTATAGTTTATTAACTTACTTAACGTATGAGTTTTGTTTTCTTGTTTTCTGTAACGGAATCGAATGTTTCCCAGCAGTACAATATATGTAAATCATACCAAATTATATGTGTTTAAAACTCAAGGGATGGAACTGGGAGAGATAACACTCATTTTTCACCTATGCATCACTCACAATATTTAGCTCTCCATCCACATGATGTTAGGATATGATGGCGTAGAAATCTTATTAGTCAAAGGAAGAATGTTTCTCTTCCAAGAGGACACAACAATGATTCCTTTGAACTCCATGATTACCACTGAATAATTTGGTCTTTCCGTGCCTATAAGCAAAGAAGTTATCTGTATTAACTGGAACAATTGGTCCTGATTATTAAGGAGAGTAAGTTGTTCCTACAGACAAGGAGATATATGTATGGGACCCAGGGAATTTTACAGAAGCATCTCTAAGAACTTCCATGCTTTTCTGTCAAAAGTTAAATGGACAACTATCACAATCACATACAGGCAGAATCACTAAGGGTAAAAACCCCTCAGGAATTAGGATTCGGGTCACCCTACTGGGCAGAGCTCTAATTAGTCACAGTGCTATCTGATGTCAAAAGTTATATGAAATGGGGATAAACAGTGTCATAAACAACTGTGATCTCACGGCCAGTTGCAGAATAAGAAATTAATAACTACTCCTGTTCTCTTCCTTGCCTTGTTATGCATGTACTGACTTTTCACCTCTTTCTTTTTCCGTACAATTTTACAAAAATTGGGATACATTTGTAATTTGTCCCTCAAGTTACAGACTATCAGCTTGAAACTATGATTGGAATTGAAGGTTAAAGAAAACCCAGCTATGAATTCAGTGACTAACAAAATTTGAGGACAGTGTAAGTCTAATTCTAATTGCATAAGGAATAATTACTATATGTTAGGCAGGTGCATGTTGATATTGCTACTTTTTTCAAGTCTAAGTTCTGGGTACAAAGTGTACACTGTACTGGATTTAGTATTTGGCATCTATTTTCATATCCTTCTAGGGGTCATCTTGTACTAAAGAAGCGATAAGCCCACAAGTGCATTTCCCAGAGTCCCTTGTTGGTAGGGGTCTGAATGGGAATGAGGTTTCACCATTAAACATACTCATATATTTTGAAAGGCAAAAATGAGGCAGAGGCCATCTCTGTGTTGCTGGTTTGGTTAGCAAGTTTACTAAGACATGAGTGTCAAGGGAAGTTGAGGTGGAGATGGTGGCTATACAGTGCAGCTGTGTTTTCCTGATTCCCAGAGAGCAATCACTCAGATGTGCTATTGAACTTAACACTTCCTTTGGCAGTCCCTTTTCTTTGCTCCTTTAGTTCTTCTATAATTTTCTAAGTATATAATTGCCCATTTTCCCTAAATAACTAGGTAGGTTTTATTTCCTGAACTGGACCTCTTACCAAACACAGATGAGATGTCCTGTCTGCCACCCTAACCGCCCACAGGACTCCACCAATGATGCCAACTCTAAGTGGTCATTTACCTCTGTGCTTGTGTTTTTAATGCCTGCCTCCCATTAAGTGATAAGATCCAGGAATTTAAGAATTTATTTTGATAAGTACTTAACACAATGCTTGGCACATAAGAGGAATTTAATAACATTTTTCTGAATGAATAGACTTTAAACCATGTGTGAGTAGTCACAGAATTCACTGATCTATTATAATTTACCAATTCCTTTGCATCATAGCACCCATGCAAAATATTTTGGCTACAGGCAATGCTCCAGTTTTGATACTCTCCCTGTCAATATACCTATTACCTCAATATAATTTAAGATCGACAGGGAGAGCATCAGTTTTCTGTAGTCTGATTGCAGAAGCATACATGTAAAAATATACCTTTTAGAAATGATTTTCTTAATCCAATCTGTCACTGATGGACATTTGGGTTGGTTCCAAGTCTTTGCTATTGTGAACAGTGCCGCAATAAACATACGTATGCATGTGTCTTTATAGCAGCATGATTTATAATCCTTTGGGTATATACCCAGTAAGGGGATGGCTGGGTCAAATGGTATTTCTCTGGAAATTTATAAACTATTAATTCTCTTTTGTACAGTTTCCTCCAGAAAGCCCCTATGTATTTATTCTGGGTAACAATTTACTTGAGTAGAAATCACTTGACTCAAATTTTGATGATTTAATAGCTCATTGAAAGAACTAGCCTGAAGCAGATAAAATCTGTTGCAGATGCTGTAACTCTTATTTGCATCCATTGGTCTTTTGGTTTGTGTGCTTTAATAATTTGAAAAACAAGAAGATAATCAGGAACCAAGATGGATATGTGTGTCTCGAGGCAGAACTTAATTCAAAATTGTTCAGAGTATTTTGTCAGATGAACTCCTTAACCACATTTGTTATCAGTAGCATACAATATATTGGATTAAGTTTTTCAGTGATGTGCAAAGATGATGCCAGATTGATCCTAATAAACACAAAGTTTGGAATCAAAACGAGAATGTTGTTTTGATCGTATTGGTTTTAGGCAAAGGATTGTAAGATAAATTCTTTCATATTGGAATTTGTGTTAGTATCCACACTTTTTCTCACTGTAAAATTTAATGAACCTTGTATCATTAATATTTTTGTGTCAATGATGAGTTCTTCTTTTTTCTTTACCTGAGTTGTATCAACTAATTTCAAAGGAGAGGGAGTGTTTTGGATAAAGGCAATAAATTACTTTTATTTTTTAATGTACATCTTATACATATAAAATACTTTTTCATATTCTGAAGAAGAATGAAACATTTCTGTCCTAGATGATTATAAAGTTTGTTGCTATATTATTTCATTATTTTCTTTTTTGTTAAAAATATTTGAATAACACAAGAAAGTAAAGAAAGTAATAAAAGGAACACTCATGTACACATTAACCAGCCTTGTCTGAACTTAATATCATCCTAAATTTGCTTCATTGCTTTTATTCATTAAAAATTACAAATACAATTGAAGCCCTTGAGCCCCTCACCTGTCACACTATGCTCTTTGCTTTGTCAAATATTTACTACGTTCAAATGTATTATGTACAGTATAGTCTTATTTTACATGTTTTAAATTTATTCATACAATTTCAAACTTAATGAATCATTCTACATTTTGCTATTTTGTGCTTAATATCCTGTTGTTGAAATGTTTCCATATTCCTTTAATTCATTCATTTTCAATACATTATAATATGCTATTGTATAAATACATATATATTTAAAATATATAGATATTTTAATTTTACTGTATTATATTGATGAACATTTCCCACTGTTTTACATTTTTTAGTATCATAAACTATCCTTCAATGAACACTCTTTTAATGTCTTCTGGTGTCAGGTATGAGAGTTCCTAAACACACACAGTATATCTAGAATTTGAATTGCCAAAATTGAACATTCAATTTTCATTTTGAACTTTACTAAATATTGTAAAATTGTTCTCTAATGTGTACCAATTTTCTCTACTACTGGGAAAATATGAGTTTCCACTTTCACATGCTTGCCATTTCCTATTGCAAAACATTTAAGTATTTATGTGAGTGATAAAAATGGAGTCTCATTTTGATTTTAATTTGCACTTCCCCAGATCCTGTTGTGTTTAAATTTCTTATTTATTTATTTATTTATTATGTGTTCATGATTTTCTTCATTTTTTCTCTTATTGGTTCATGTTCTCTATACATGCTGAATAGTGTTAGCTAGCTATATTCTTTGCAATAATTATTAAAATTTTCTTTTTCTTTTCTTTTTTTAAGAGACAAAATCTTACTGTGTCATCCAGGCTAGGATGCAGTAGCACCATGACAGCTCACTGTAGCCTCCAACTCCTGGGCTCAAGTGATACTCTCCTGCCTTGGTTTCTTAAGGTGCTGGGATTATAGGCCTGAGCCACTGGCCTGTTTTCTTTTTCTTAATATAAGGCTATACATTTCCCTCTAAGAACTAATTTAGTTGCCTCCCTCATTCTTTTATATGTAACTTTAAGTCAATATTCAGCTTTAAACTCTTCTAATTCAATTATCTTTTTTGATTAATCAATTGTTCAGGAAAATGTCTCAAAAAGTTTTTTTGGTATATAGGTATCTTTAATTACGTATTTCTAAATTATTTTCATTTAAGTCAAAGGATATGGCCTGGAAAGTATTCATTTGTTTATGTGTGTATATGTGTATTCGTCGTGATTTGTTTTATGTTTTAGTAATTTGGTCAATTGCTTTAAATTAGAGATTTTGCCTGATTGTTATCTACAGAATTCTATGCAACTCCATTAGATTAAGCTAATATCGCTTCATTTTATCTCTGATCACATTTTGTCTTTGTTTGTCTGTTCTATGGATTATTGAGATAATGTGTTAAATGTGTGTACCTGTGTCCATTTATTTCAATAATATCTTATATCATGACTCTATGTTATTAATCGGAAAGATTTTAAAATACTTACATATATTTTCTAATTAAGCAGAGACCCACTTAATTTCTCAGACAAACATATATTTTGTTTTATTGCTTTAAACTCTATTTTGATTGTTCTTAATCTGATCATACAGACTTTTATTGTGGCTGATTTTTTTTGTTACTTTTTTCTCATTTTTATCCTTTCTATGTCTTTATGATTAAATTGCATGCCTTGCAAAGAGGTTTTACCTTTTCCCCTCAATTGATTTGAAAGATATATGTTCTATTTTTATTCCTGTTATTGGTTTCCTGAAAATCTCAACATGCATATTTGACTTTAATTCTAAAATTAATCAACACTTTCTTAATTTCCTGAACAATAAAAGGAATTTCAAACATATTATTGGGAATCATCACCTGCCTATTTACATATGCTTTCCCACTAGGGCTGGGAACTAATGGAAAATACATCTTAAAAAGTCTTCTGTGTAAAACATGGGATTCAAAACAACACTAGGAAAATATTGTAGATCAGATAATTCTCATTAAATCAGCTGTTTATTAAAAAAAGCATTGAGCAAGGAACAACAAAGACTCCTTAGGAGGCAAAGTATTATTAAAAGTATGTTTGATGTTGCTGAAGATTCTTTCATAAACATATTATTTAAAATCAATTATAATTCTGTTTTTAATGACCTTATTAGCGCAGATGATGTTTTAATGATTTGAGTTTATGTATTATTTCAAGAATCTCAAACAGCACTATTAAATGCTCTGATATGCAGTAACATTTATATTGAGAAGCAACTTTTTTAATTGTCTGGGGAAAAACTTCTATTTTTTATGACATCCTTCCTTTTCATTGAGGAATATCCAAGATACCAAGTTTTCTTTCAGAAGTAATTTCAATTTTCCACCTTAAAGTTGCCTTTACCATTTTGTTTGTTGCCATAGAAAAATTGTTTTTTGAGAATTTTTTTCTTATAACGTTCTTCATCTGATTAAACAAACAAAAAACCCCATCTTTATTGTTAGATCAAAAGCCTCTGAATAAAATATTATACAACTTTAAACACATTTAAGAAGAGCTTATGACTTTTATTAGGCTACAGTTAAATATAAGCTTCATCTATTAGTGAATCAATCATGGATTTTCACACGTGACTTTTGTTCACAGCAAGTTATATCAGTTAAGTTTCTTAGAATGAATATATAGCTGAACTAATAAGCATAAAATATTTTCACTGATTTATAAGAATCCAGAAAGTATCAATGAATTTTCTTTTTCTATCATTTTAAAAAGTTTCTGCTTGGCAAATCTTCCCCTCTAGGAGATTAACATGTTTTTTGGTCATTAATCAATGTAAGAACACCTTACTTTACATTCATTGAACTCTGAGGTTATAGAACTGTTCGCCTTTTGATTTGTTCAGCTGGGGGAATGTCATAGCTCATTCTGTGAATGGAAGTTGCCTTTAACCACATGAGAACAAATAAGGGAATATTAAGGTTTTAACTCAAGTCAGCTGATATGCAATGGCTGGGATAATGGCCATTACCTAAAAGAAAGAAAGCAGCAAATGGTTCCAGATATCTATAATTATGCATTTGAAGTCAGAACACCTTTTCTTTTTAAATATTTTTAATTTGTGATCTACTTGAGGACTTGTATGTAGATAGGCTCAAGATATTTTGAGTCACATATGTAAATGAAATGTTTTGAGCAAAGTTGTAACCCTACCCCCAAAAACAGCTTTGCTAGGGAACAGATGTAACTTGGAGAAGTACCAATTTTGTCATTCTAGATGAGAAATCTTCTGGTGCCATCAATAGGATGCCATTTGGCTAGTCACACCTGGGTGACGAATATCCGGTGGTTCTATGTCAACTCATTGAACATGGATGGATGCTCCATTAAGGCATTTAAACTAAACTTCCTAGCAAGTGATCTCTAGCATCTCGATTTAACTGTATCCTTCGGAGATTTAAGGAAAACTGACAAAGCTGAAAATACCTCCACTAGGGGATCTATTAGTATTCTCCACACTGCTACTGAAACTTGCTGCCTTTTCCTAAAAGCACATGAAAGAAACCCTGGTCCAAGTGAACCGTCTCCTTCACCAAAGCCACCTTGGAGAGAGCCTGCACGGAGACTGGAGATGTAGACTATTAAGAGCACTCAGCCACAGAGTCACTTTGATTGTGTCACTTAACCTCTGTGCTCTTCTAAGTTCCATTCCTAGCTTGTGTTGCAGGGATGTTTTGAGGATAAGTTGATGTGTGTGACTCCTTCTCTGTGTGTTGCTATTAGAGACATGAAGAACAGAGCTGAGTAGCAAACTTTCTAGAAATGAATGAAGAAAACATAGCAAAATGGTGTCTATTTTTTTTAATTGAAGTACAAAGAAACTGTACCTATAATTATCTTTCTTGATACTAACAGTATATGATTCCTAAATGCTATTGCTCCTCTCAAGTCAACATCACTTTGTATTAATGGACTTAATGTCATTTATAGTCTTGTTTTTGAGGTCGTCTGATGAAATCAGAATGATTTCACTTAAGGCAAGGCATATTAAAATACAAATTCATAAAGATAATACCTTGATGTTTATGTCTATGCCAAACTTGTTCTGCTGAGTTCCTGGGGAATGAAAAGACTGTCTTTTTTGTATTGTGATTTTTTTAAAATGACTAATAGCATGGATTTGAGACAGCTATGACAATGCCATGTTATCATTTTGTAAATAACTTTGTCTGTGTAATTGTAGTGTTTACTTATCATTGACAATTTGAAAAAAAGTACATAAAGTACAAAATAAAAGTTACCCGTATTCTTATCAGCCAGATCTAACTAATTTTACCATTTTCATATCTCTATGCATACTCTTAATAAAAAATGGTATAATACATTTAAGCAGATTTGCATCCTACTTGAGCAATTTATCTTCATAAAATGTACTTTTCAAACATAGTATTTTATCTTATTAATGTAACAACACTTATTTAATCGGTGGTCCAGTGAAGGGTATTTAGATGTCTTTTTTTCAGTATCATATGTAAGGCAGTATGTACATTGTTTTGCTTGTGCATTTCAATTAAGTGGAACATTTGGGCAAAGGAATGAATCTGTAAGCTTTTATTTTACACTGTCATATTCTTTCAATGAAATTTGTACTACTAACTTACAGATTAACCTGCAGTGTATGGAAACCCTGATTTTACTATATTCTCAACACAGCATTGTTAATTTAACAAGGTAGGAGATGTTGCTGATGTCTTCTTGGTAAAATCATAAAACAGACTTTAACCAGATGTTGAAATAACACCTGGCTATTAACAACAGTTAAACAAATTGAAGAAGCATCTTTAAACTCAATCCTGAAAGCTCCTCATCAAGATTTGAAAAGCTTTAGGCAAGAGAAAAAGAAAGAACGCATTAATTGGAACCTAGGGGTCCATATGCTGTCTACAAATCAAACCCATTAGCTTTGCTTACCTTATGGTTTGGCTATCACGTGGAAACAATCTTGACTGTCAAGAAAGGATAAAAGTGTACATTAAAAATACATTGCACCTTATCTCACAGAAGCAGGTGAAGAGGCTTTCATTCCTTAAGCAGACTGACTGTACCTTTTGTTACACGTGTTTAATGGGGACTCAACACAAATGCTAGCAACATGCGATCTGAGCACACTGTTTTAGGAGCAGTGTCTGCCATCTGTTTGGGCTAAATGGAACTGGCCCAGCCCTTGCCTCCCTGCCCCTGAAACTTGACTATTGGAATTTAATTACATGGTTATATGATTAAATCCAGTAGATGGAAAGGTTAGAGCTAATGTCCCCAGAGGTGAAGCAGGCCCCAGGCCTCTGAAACAGCTGCATCGGGGAAGCAAGCTCCCTCCTAGCACATAAGGGAAGGAGAAATAATAAACTCTTCTGAAGGTGATGCTGGTTTTATTTTATTACCTGTAGTTGTTATTGTGAAAGAATGTCAAGCTCACAAGTCCAGAAAGTGATTTGACAGCCTTTGTATTTTTTAAAGTCAAAACACCCAAACAACATTGTTTCTCCTGATTTTGCTCTTTGATCCTTTTTGCTCTATTTGAATAATTTTGAGAGCCTGGAAAATCTGGACATATTTTCTGAAAGTTAAGGAATTAGGAAAGCAAAAGAGAATCTCGGATTCATTTCCAATAAATGAGTTGCCTCTTTCTAATGTGCAACAACTTAATGTAGTGGTGGTATCAGCATCAAGATCGATATTTCCTGATGGATTTTGACCTGGATAGTGAAATTCAGCATACTTTTAAGAAGTCCCATCAGAAATCAGCAAATGAAAAGAGACACCAGTTGCAAACAGTCTGCTGGATTTTACAATGCAGTGCTGCCCTCGATTTTACAATGCAGTGCTGCACAGAGCATAGCAAGAGGTAATACAGTCCAGACTCTGAAGGCCAGGATTTGCATCAGAGGGCAAAGCCTAGCTCTACCACTTCCTGGTGTTAGCAAATTACTTGACCTCTCCTCAACTCAATTTTCTTATCTATAAAATGGACTAATAATAATAGCTGCTTCACAGAATTGTTAATCAGGATTAAACTAGATAGTTACAGCCAGATGTGTATAATAGAGCATTTTCAAACCTAAGTTTTTACTGCTATGAAATCAGATGATGGGCCTGGTGCAGTGGCTCACACCTGTAATACCAGCAGTTTGGGAGGCCAAGACTGGAGGATCACCTGAGCTCGAGAGTTTGAGACCAGCCTGACAACATGGAGAAATCTTGTCTCTACTGAAAATACAAAATTAGCCAGGCGTGGTGGTGCATGCCTGTAATTCCAGCTACTTGGGAGGCTGAGGCAGGAGAATTGCTTGAACCCAGGAAGCACGAGGTTGTGTTGAGCTGAGATCACGCCATTGCACTCCAGCTTGGGCATAAGAGCAAAACTCCGTCTCAAAAACAAACAAACAAACAAACAAAAAAATCAGATGATGGGAACTTTGATTTTTTTCTCCTGATTCTTCACATAGTTGCAAAATATTCCTTTCCTAGAGGTCTGTGAGGTATTACTGTGGCTCTTTAACAAATTCTCCTTTACATGAACAGAGTATGTTGTGAGAATTCAAATTATCACATGGATTCATGGCAGTATCATATGAACTTCTGGCCACCACTGTGGAATTTACAGCATCATTTTGGTGATTAAAAAAATATTTTGACCAGGAGAGATTAATAGATAAGGAGGCCGTGTTACTCAGAATCCTTCCAAATCCTCATTTCACTTTATATCTTCCTTGGTTTGGTTTCTGTTTTCCTTTTTTTTTTTCTTTTTTATAAGATGGAGTTTCACTCTTGTTGCCCAGCCTGGAGTGCAGTGGCACGATCTCGGCTCACCGCAACCTCCACCGCCTGGGTTCAAGGGATTCTCCTGCCTCAGTCTCCTGAGTAGCTAGGATTACAGGCACGTACCACTGCGCCGGGCTAATTTTTGTATTTTTAGTAGAAACGAGGATTCGCCATGTTGGCCAGGCTGGTCTCAAACTCCTGACCTTGTGATCCACCCACCTCGGCCTCCCAAAGTGCTGGGATTAGACTGGTGAGCCACCGCACCTGGCCAGTTTGGCTTTCTTGAATTCCAAGGCGTTGGATACTTGTTACTTTTGTTTACAAAAAGCTTATTCACAAAGGATGGGGCAATTTACTGCTTGCACCTGGGAAGCTGTGTCTTTGCCAAAGCAACAGTTACTTGCTGAGATTTAGGCCAAGGGGGAGGTGTGACATGCATATTAACTCTTTCTGTGATTACTGAGATAAAAGGGAAAATAGCCTTTAAATGCAGAATGACACAGTCATGGCCAGGCACCCCAGCTCATGCCTGTAATCCCAGCAGTTTGGGAGGCCAAGGCTGGCGGATCACCTGAGGTCAGAAGTTTGAGACAAGGCTGGCCAACATGGTGAAACCCCATCTCTACTGAAAATACAAAATTAGCCGGGCCTGGTGGTGCATGCCTGTAATCCCATCTACTCGGGAGGCTGAGGTGGGATAATCGCTTGAACCTGGAAGGCAGAGGTTGCAGTGAGCTGAGATCGTGCCACTGCACTCCAGCCTGGGCAATAGAGTGAGACTCTGTCTCAAAAAAAAAAAAAAAAAAAAGAATGGCACATTCATTGCAGCCATGGATGAATATTTTTTAAGAGTGAGCATGGTGAATCGCAAATGTCAATTCATTTACTCATCTGTTCTATGGGTCTTGTTCCTGCAATGATAATAAAACTTGCCTGCATTTCCACAGCTAGGAAAGAGTGATGCCTGATTTGAACTCAGCCCTTTGCTATCTCGAAGCCCTCATTTTTTACCATGTTGTTATATTGTACCGTGCAGAGCAATACAAGTATCATAATCATAATTACACCAGTATTTATGGACCTCTTTTTGTGGGCTATGCTCTTCCAAAGCACTGTAAAGTGCTTTATATACATCCTCACCTCAAAAGCACAGTGAGGTGAATGTCATATTAGCTCTACTTTGCAGAGGAAGAAACTGGGTTGAACGTAGGTCCTGTGAGTCAAAGTCCAAACTCTTGTTAGCCACATCATGTTAAAAGATATAAGACTATGCTTCTGACTTGCTAAGTGCATACGTAAAGCATTAAGAAGTCATATAACATGGTGGCAAGGATTTGGGTGAAAGGATCTGGAAACCCATACTGTAGACTGATCTACCACAACTCAGTGTGTCAACTTAGATAAACCCATTAAGACATTCTAGAAAATAAAGGAAATCAACTGATGATCATTACATATCCTGGCAGAGGAACGTTGCGAATGTCACTAACAAATTATTGCCACAGATCTGATTAAGGTGATTAAAAAAAGAGAGATCTCCCTCTAAAAATTATTGGCTACATCTGGTGTTGCCACTTCATCAGTTTTCTTTTACCTTTCAATGTGTTTTTATAGTACATTGTTTTTATCTGAAGTACTTCACGGAGCTACTTTAATAATGGTCTCCAGTGACTTTCTATTTGATTTATTTATTTTTACTATTGTATCAATTAAAGGATTTATTTCCTGTGCCATGAAATGTGATGAACATTTTGATGAAATCAATGGGATCTTTCCTTACAACATTACACTAATGCAAAAAAACACATCTCTATGTATGTCTTGGATGACATCCAGTGCCAAATACCTCATGGGACTCAGGAAGAATGGGCCTGAGTAAGGTCTTTTGAATTTACAAATTTAAAAGATTTCATAAATTTCAACCTCTAAAAGTTTGAGAAAAGTAAATTAAAAAGTGATCATAGAAAGAGGAATATGAAACAATGTCTTAGGTATTTGTGGGGTTAAAAAATAGAATTATACTAACAACATTAATCCTGGGGAATATTAGAGACAATCTTATTCAAAGTCCTTATTTTATAAATTAGACAAATTATCTACAAAAATAGAAAATTGACTTTGATAGTGTGAAATTACTTAATGGATTTCTCTCTACTTTTCACTTGTCCCTCCGACTCCCAACATAAAACCACAAGTAGAGGCAATTATAACAGCATATGAACCCTATATATGTAATAAATTTCTTTTTAAAAAAATATGTAGAGCGAGTTTTCATTCCTTTCAAATTTCAGTTGAGGCACAGCACCATTTGGCCCAAAAAAGAGAGTCTTGCAACCTGTTCTGGCTTAGATTTCTCTCTATGAGTTTGTAAGGATGATAGAAGAACAGAGGGCTAAGTGAAATCTTGCTCTGTAAGTAGGATAAAGATGAGGAGATGAACAGAGTGATAACCATAGCTTGGGTGACAAATACAAGCTTACTACTGCTCATTTCTTCCCAGTGGAATCAAATACCTCCTGTTACTATTTTTCCTGATACTTCCTGTTACTATTTTTCTACCCGTTCCAGGGGTTGGCAGTATCAAGTCGACCCATGTGGTTTTTGTTCTAACCACTGAATGCATGATTATGGGCAAGTTATTGAATGACTCTGAATGCCATTTCTTCATCATTTGCAACTTTATTGGTAGGTTACAAAATTCTGCAGAGATCCCAGTACAATTCCTAGTACATAGCAGGTATTTCACAATGATAATTTTTACTGTAATTATGTAGCAAAACATGCAAATTAGAAAAATCTCTGCCAATGGTATAGTATTTGTTCAAAGCACACACATACAAGGTTACTGTGTAAGTTCATAATAAGCATCCCATTTTCAAACTTGAAAAACTAATGAAACGTATTTTCTAGGTGTCTTCTGCTAATGCCATCAGAAGCTCAAGATAATGGTTGGCCCCATCAGAGCCAAAGTGAACATATTCTAGTATTTAAGTATTGATGCTATTTCTTTGGAGAATCTGTTTCTGTTTTCATATATACATTATATAGTATAACACATAATATATGTTATGTATTATTTTATATATATTATGTATTATATATATTTTATACTATTTGTTTCAATATTATATATTTATATTATGACATATTTGCATTTACAATACATATTTATATAACATGGGCTACATAATATTATAGATGTTTATTATAAGAAATTTGCTCAGATGATTATGGAAGCTGAGATGCCCCAAGGCGTTCAAGTCAGCAAGCTGGAGACCCAGATGAACCAATGGTCTGCTTCTAGTCTGAGCTGAATGCCTGAGAACCAGGAGAGCTGATGGTGTAAGTTCTCATCTGAAAGCCAGCAGTCTTGAGACTCAGAAAGAACTGATGTTTTAGTTTGACCCTGAAGGTCAGTAAAGACTAATGGCTCAGCTCAAGCAGTCAGGCAGGAACAATTTTCTCTTACTCAGCTTTTTTGTTCTATGTAGGCATTCAAACTGATTGGATGACTCCCACCCACATTACGGGGGCAATTTGCTATACTCAGTTTACCAGTTCAAATGTTATTCTTATCCAGAAACACCTCACAGACACATCTAAGATAATATGAATAATATTTAGCTAAATGTCCAGGTATCTGGTAGCCCGGTAAAATTGACACATAAACCATCATACCATGAAATTGTAGCTGCTCAGGATTTGAGAAAGACAGAATTTGCCTGACTCTGCATGAATTAAGCATTCTGTGTGACTTATTTTTCACAATAAGAAACCTTCTCCAAGGAGAGACAGAGCAAAGTGGCAGAGGCTACTTATGCAATTCAGAGCCAACCAAACAGGGAAGAAAGACTCACTTGTGACTGAATTTAGATATAGCCTACTGAGCTTTGCTTGTATCCTAAACCTGATGACTGCAGTCAAAAAGGTCAAATTCCCTTGTCCAACTCATCAGAGTTATGACAGTAAACATTCATCTTAAAAGTTTGCTTTGCCTTTCTTGAATAAGAATATGGGATCACGTCTCATAAATGTAGAGTAGAACTTGGGCATGGGGGATGTGATACCTTAGGCTGGAAGTCGATCTGATTCTGCCAGGATTCCCATATATCATTCCCCACCTGTGCCTTCAACTGACCTTAAAAGGGCTGTGCCAGTTATTTTGAAACTGGACTACTCTCATGAAGAAGTACACGGTACTGTTGTTTCCGTGATCCAGCCAATTCTTAGCATGCTTTCTGAGCATGACAGGAAACAGATGTCAACACCTAACAGAGGTGTTTCTCTTTGTTTAACTTGAAAAACTGACTACTGGATCAGTCCCACCAAATCTACTTTAAATGGTTTCCATTTAATCATAATAAGTTTAATTTAGAAAGAACTTGGAGTGCAATTTAATGAGCACCCTTGATGTGAAGGTTTGTAGCCTATATCCTGTTACCATTAATATCCAATAAATCTGCTTTCCTCCGTTATTTCCTTATAGAACCTTTATTCAGACAACTAGAGATTGTTTGTTTTCTTTTTATTTTCTTGGTAGTATGAAGAGTTATATATCCAAGATACCAAGACTGCAGCTCTGGTTTGTCATCTGGTGATGGTATCATGTCTCATTTTTAAAAGACAAAATTGTACTAGAGCCCGTAGACCACAGAAATGTAAAAACTACCGACGAGTAAGAGCCTTCTGATAGTTTGGAAAAGGTCTCTGAAAATCCCGTGGATGTAACAAAAGAGCGGGAGAGGGAGAAGAGAGAGAGAAAGAGAAAAAGTAATTGCAGTATTCATTTCCCCTAAACTGTTGTAGCAATCAACTTTGCAATTACCAAAATCCATTTCACTGGACTTTATAACTGGAAATGAAATGAGTGAGAAATGAGGATCTCTAATGAAGGCTCAGATCCCCACCCATTGCGTTATCATCACATTCCACCGGTTGCAACATTCACTTGCCAGCTTTGTTTTTATTTGCAGCTTATTTTCTCACACCTCGCCAAGCGATTCGCATTCATTTACATTACTGCCGTTTAACTTGCAGACAAGAAGAAGCACAGTTTCAGATCTGATGGGCTCGGCATTTTGTGTGTGTCTAGTTGAGTTTGTTTTGCTGCCTAAAACAAATGTCTCTGGAGCTTCGTTTAATTTAGCATGTCAAACTGCTTCCTTCAAAGGCGATTTGGAAATGCTTTGTATATACAATAGACGCAAAAAGCCCGAACAAACAGACTAGAAAACAATGCTTAGAGGAGGAACAATGAAAACACAAGCAGGGTTGCCTATCAGCCTGAATGAGATTTCCCCTGTTGTTAAATCAACAACTGTATTTGTGAATTAAAATAAACTGAAGAGAGGGCACAAGGTATTTCAAAATAATGAGCCATAAAAGACATTTTTCATTTAGCACTTCTTGTTCTTTTACATTGTTTTTAACCATAACTTCATAGTGGCAACTATTTGTCTAGAAGCTGAAAGATACATATTTTCCAGATGTCTCTGGCTATAGGAGCTCCCATTGTTTATAATTTCTTGATACTACACCCTTACCAGATATATTATGATTTCTCCCATTCTGCAGGTTGCCTTTTCACTCCCTTGATAATGTCCTTTGATGACAAATGTTTTTAAAATTTTGATGCTGTCCTGTCTTTTTTTTCTTTTCTCCTTCTTCTTCTTTTTTTTTTTTTCTTTTGTTGTTGTTGCTCTTCCAATGTTTATACAACATGATGAGCAGGTCTCCCATAGACACCAAGACATTTAATAAATATTCCCTAAAAACGGAGTCTGCATGGACTTCCCAAAAAGGAATGGCATTGAATACTGAAGTCATGGGAATATAGATTGACTATTTCTCATATCCAGTTCAAACATTTGAAAAGCTATTAAAATGAAACACTTTTGTAATTGATTTGAAAGGAAAGCCTGTCTTAAATGTTTGTGAAGCTACACATTGTCTTTATTTATCACACTTAGTAAAAATATTTGTCTATTTTTGTCCAGAAATATTAATGTGTTTGATTATGAGTTGCTATCCCAGACCCAACTGAATCGAATAATTGCCATATGTACTAAATCACTTTCTAAAATCCAAACATTCTGAATTTTGAAGACAGGGACTGTGAAAATACTGTGAAACTGCAATGACAATAGCAGGTAACAATGATGTAATGCCATTTTCGTTTCCAAAAGGCTTTCCTGTACATGATCTCACTTGAGCCTCACTAAAAATTTTGTAGTGGGTATTATCCTTATTTCACCAGTAAGAACACTGAGTTTTAAAGAGGTTAAGTGACTTTTCCAAAAGGGATAAAGTATTAGAACTGAGAGGTTAGATCCCGTATCTTCTAGCTCCAAATCCTAGTGGATAGCACAGTATTTATTTGCTAAACACACAGAACAACTTTTATGAAATGACTTAACACCCATGCAAAGTTTAACCAAAACAATCTCTCTGTGATACTAGAAAAATTAGGCAATTCGTTGAGAGAGAAAGAGAAAGAGAGAGAAATAGATTCAGTAAGCTGTTCCCATAGCTACAGAAATAATCTTTCATATAAATCCACTTTCTCCGGCATTTGATGAGGATACAGGATCCTGGGAGTTCCTCTGCATAAGGAATGTACTATGCATACGTCGCGCCAGATTAAGTCAGCTAATTCCCACCCACACCCTAGCCCCTTATTAAAAAATAAAACACAAACTTCTTTACCACCAAGGTTAAGAGTATCAATTACCAGCTAAAATTTTTTTTTTTTTTTCAGGAAATAATTCTGAAAAGCCAGACTGCTGAAACTAATCTTGTCATATTAAGGTAGGTAGGCAAAGTAATGTTTAAAAAATTTCCCAACTTAATATTAGTTATAGGGTGTCAAGATAGTAATTCTTAGAAAGAAAACCAAGCTTTTTCCCTTCTGTGGGTCTTATAATTTTATTATTTGTAGAGCCCCACCATCCCGACATAGGTTCATTTCTTCTCTCCCTTCGGGCTGTTAAGCCAGGACAGGAAGCATTTTGTGACGCGCAGGATAGATTTCCAGAACTCCCTGATGCTTCTAAATCTCCTATTTTGGCTGGGGGAAATTACCCAGTACAATTTGTAATATCAAGACAGCAGTGTAAGGAGAGGCTAAATGTCAGGGCCGGGGAAGCAGAAGGATGAGGGACAAATGTGATTGCCTAAAGCAGGGCTGAAGACGATCTCATTAATCTTTCATTATTCGGGCACTGGTTTCCAAGACAGACAACAGGGACACAAATAGAAGACGTATGCTCTGGGCAAATTATAGGACCAAACATTCCCACAGAGACCTAACTGGAGTGCCACATGGCCCTGCCAATACCAGTATTTAAAGGATTCTGAGGTGCTTGATGTTGCCTGAAAGATCTCATTATGAGAGTAAAGGTGAGCATTTCTTAAATCTCCATGGAAAACACTCTTAGTTCAGGGGTCATCAGTGAGTTTGAGGATTTTTATTTTTAAAACAAATCAACACTGTTTTAGATCATGACAAATAATAACTTGTGGGAGCATGGTATTTTCTATTATTTTTTTTCTGCCGGTTATTAAATGTATACCCCAAGAATTCAATGCCAGGATTCCTTTTCACAGCCCATCTGCATCAGAATAAATAATTTCCCACGAAATCAGCTTAGGTCACAATCAAATATTTATTGTTTTACTTATCTTTTGTGGCTGGTTCTGAAAATAATCCATTCTAGTCCTGGATTTACAGGAGAAATTATTTATTTACATATTTATTAAAATGGTGCAATGGAATAAGCATTGAGGTAGAGTAGTTCATGTCTAGTGGGGAAATATAATCAATAGAAAAGTACAGTAAAATGTGATTATGAAAAATGAAGACAGATGAAACTATGGCGTCATAGAAGAATGTATGCCAGGGTAGTGATGGAAGGCTTCTTGGAGGAGGTGTTGCTGAGACTGATTCCTGACAGAGTAGAAGTTTTCCATATGCATAATTCAGGGAAAACTTTTTCTAGGAGAAGAAACATCATGCAAATGGCACATATAAATAGAGTATTCTCATAGATAGAATATTTCATCCTGGATTCACTAACATGTATGGTAGTTTTTATGTTCTGTCATAGTTAAAGGTATGTAAAGTAGATTCCCATATTAAACTTCTTTGAGTACATAAATGACACAAGAATCAGATTTTCTGCTGTGAGAATTGTGTGATTAGTCATTTAGAATATCATACGATATCTCACATTACATTCTAATACGTATACATTTGTTTTAATTGGCTCCTCTGCATGCCTACAATACACTGAAAACTTCTATTCATAACAAAAATGTCAATAAATCACAGAATTCTGAAGTGCCTTCTGATGTACAGGGAATAATTTAAATTACACCATTGTGGCTTTAGCGTTGTACATTTTCAAATATTTTTCCATCTTGCTTTCTTAAAAAAGATTTTATGTTTTGACAGAATTTATGTGTTCCAAAAAGGCAAAGAGTATGTCTTTTCAAATTTGACTCTGTATTTATGCATTATGTTGAGTAACTTCTCCAAGTATGCTTATTGAATTGTGTTTAGTGCTGTAATCTTCTGTTTATCCAGACTAAACCAGAAAAATTATTTTCCAACTCTGCTGGGGAATCTAGCTTTATATGATCAGTTGTGGCCATTAACTTCATTAAATTTAACACAAATTTTAACTCCTATTTTGAAATAATTTTAGGTTGCAAAAACAGTACAAAGAATTCCCAGATACCTTCTCCCCAGCTTTCCAAAATGGTGAAATCTTCACATAACTACAGTTATTATGACCCAAATTGGGAAATTAACAATGATTCAATACTATTAAGTAATCAACAGAGCTGTGAAAATTTCATCAATTGTCCACAAATGTGTTTGTTGCTGGTCCAGAATTCAATCTATAATCCTTTGCATTTAGTCATCATCCTTAGTCTCCTCTAAGATGGGATGGTCCTTTGTCTTTCATGACCTTATTCTTTTGAAGAGGCTGGACAGTTACTTTGTAGAATGAACTGATTGTATGTTTGTCTGATGCTTCCTCCTGAATAAACTCAGGTTTGCAGTTTTGGCAAGAGGACCACAGAGGTGTTATATCCTTCTCAATGCATCCTATCAGGAAGCACGTGGTGTTGCTATGTCTCATTACTGGCCTTGTTAACCTTGATCTCCTTGAAGTCTGGCTGCAAGAGACCAAGCTTGAGATTAGTCTGCTTTATTGCAACTAGACTGAGTTCATGTCCTAATCTCACATTCAAATTTTAATTTGGGTAACAGTTGTTGCTGAGCTCACAGTGTCTGAATTCCTATTGAAAGAGACGGGATCGTTATTAATGTTTGCATTTCATGAAAACCAAATCAGTAGTCTGAAGTTTTTGTATAAGTTCAAGGATTCAGTACATACAAGTTCTATCTCTCTCTTTAGTTTCCTTCCTTCTCTTGCCACCCTTGGGCAAAACCCAACAAGCAAACAGGACTCTGCTACCCTAGTCTATCCTGTACTATGAATGAAGCAGCATCTATCATATTTCCCCAAGAAAACTTCAGTGTATACTTGCAGTTCTCCCATTTTCAGTCTCCTAGCAAAATAGCCAACCAAATCCCTTTCTTTCTCTAAGGGAATGACTTACTGACCCTAGCTTTGCTATTATTGTTAAGGAATATTATAAGGTCAATTTATATAGAAAGGAAAGAAGACCAACAGCCTCGTTCTTAATGATAGGAAAGCAGGAGAGATTAAAAACAAAAAGAGTTTAAGAAAAAATTCCCAAGAATGTTTAATTGTGTATGTCCCTGTGTGGGAAAGATCAGTGAAACAAAACTCACCCCTATCGAAACAAGGAATTTAGTTGGAAATAGAAGAAAGCACCAGCTTCACGCAATTAGGAAGGAGCTTGATGTGGAAGCACATGGAGACATTAAACTGCCCAGGTCTGTCATCACATGATTGCTGGGCTACTAGGGGACCGGCAAGTTGATATTCTACTTATGTGATCCCAAGTTGAGTTGATGGGATTATTTTAGTATGACCAAATGACCACTCTATTCATTTTTGTCATTAAAAGTAGAGAATGCTATTGCTATGCTGCAATCCAAGTACTGTGTATCATTAAGTCAGAATGTATTTTTAAAAATTGTGGTTCAGTGTGCTAACAGGTTCAATTACGATTTACCCCTGAGGATAAGTGGTAAGCATGTATTTGGATCATGAACGTATGATATCTATATTTCCTCTATTTTGGAAGAGCTGTCTGGGAAATCAGAGGGGAGAAACCCCTTTTTCAGTTACTCTAGGATTCAGATGATTTAGCTGAGACTTTTCATCTCATCATCACCATATGGAAAAGAACTGGGCACTCATTCCTGAGGTCTGGGCCAGGGTGAAGAAACAGCAGAAGTCCCTGGATCCCTCAACATTCAGATATCTGGGTGACAAAAAGAGAGAAGTTGAGTCCAAAATGGACTATCTATGAATCTCAGCTGTTTTCAGTGTTCTCTTTTAATCTGCCAGTCTCAGCATTTCATCTCAATATCAACAGAGAATGTTCATTTGACAAAATATATTCATAAATTCTCTAAATTCCCTCTTTCTTGACAATGCCATTCAATTATTAACCTGTCTTTCTAAAAATGATGCCATAGCATTAAATTCATGAGCTGCTTTCCAAGCTTTGTTTCCTAAGATGTTCTTAAATAACAAAACATCCTCTGTAGTTATTTAATACCTCCAAAAAGGCATACATTTTAAAGCTACTTCGTGATTCACCATTGAAATGTTTAAACCTAGGAATTTAGCAGGTCTGCAAAATCCTAACACCTTCTAAATCTGACTTCCATTTGAAAAACTAGAGGACCATTTAACTCCTATTATAACTGCCTTTGGCTTAAAGGATCATATTGAATACCAAAGAGAAGTAAATAGATTGGATAAAAGGAATTTCTGTGGCTGGCTGCTTTGGTTTGTTCTGTGTAAAACACACCTTTTAATTTAAATTAGACAAATGGCAGAATTTCCTTCCTAATGAGACTGCCCTGACTAGTGGTTTGGATGTGTCACCTCCACTCTTAATCAGGTAATCATAATTAAGGTGAATGAACCAACCAGGGAAGTGGAAAGCAAGTCAAAAAGTGTATTGAACAAAAAAGACCTCCAACAAGTAGACCACCAGGGCACAATCAGGAGGAAACAGCTACAGCTCCAACACATGACTTGGGAAAAGCCACTAGACACCAGCAATGTGACTGCTGAATTATAGTTCACAGCAAGTTTGAATCCAGACTGTCTAGATTGCCTAACCAGTTCTATATTAATTGTGCCTACTGTGTTGCTACAGCCACCAAACCCTAATATGTGTTTTTCTCTCTCTCTTTTTCTGTCCATTAAAATAATCCATGATCAATTTGAATTCCATTTGGCCTTATATTTGATTGTTGTCTCTTTCTGTTCTAACTCTAGAATTCTTTCAACAGTATTGAGATTTACTTGTGTTAGGGCAAAAAGAATCCTTTGGATCCCTAACTGAACCACTTTAGATGCATTGTAGACTCCATATCAGATAAAAGTAATTGCTAAAGGGCCGTTTAAAGTTTTGCTTTTACAAAGTGTTAATATTGTTAAATGTCTTTTTCTTTAAGGAAGATTGTGTACGAAAATTTCCAGACCAAGCCAGAGTAAGACCTGAACTCTGATTAAATGTAAAAAGTATGGCAGTTACTATACGTATTAATATTAGTAAGGCCAAGGTGGGGTTTATTTCTTGTCGTTGTTTTAATGGTGGAAAGACCAAAGTGAGAGAATCATGAAATTAATTCAAATGAAGCATGGAATTAAAATTTGGGGTCTTAGTGGTTCAAGAAAATGAAGAGCAACAAACAGATTCCAGATCAGTGACTATTAGACATTTGAATGATAACTCACGACTATTCCCAGTCCTCATTTTCCCAAAATTCTGACTCAGTAAGACAAGGGTGGCCACAAAGATGTGCAAGTTTTAAAGAACCCAGAATGTTGGGATTACAGGCATGAACCACTGCATCCGGTCTAGATTTAATTTCAATATAGTGTTCAGAGAAAGTTAGCAAAGGATATGTCAATTATGTAGGGATTAATACAAATTATCATCATAAGCGGTGGTTAAAAATAGTTACACATTGCTGTTGAAGATAATGCACACATTGTTTATTTATTAGCTGTCAATTAAAGGTCATTGACATTCAACACACTAGCATGTTAAGTGATATGTATTATATATATTTAATTTTATTTTTTATTGTAGTAAGTATACATAACATAAAATTTACCATTTTAGCCATTTTTAAGGTATAGTTCAGTGACATTAAATATTTTAACTTTGTTTTACAACATTTATCATATATGAACATTTTCATTAACCCATACTGAAACTCTGTAACCATTAAACGATAACTTCTCATTGCCCGCCTGTTGTATTTTCTGTCTCTATGAATCTGACTGTTCTAGGTATCTCTATAAAGTGAATCATACAATATATGTCCTTTTGTGTGGCTTATTTCACTTAGTGTAATGTCACCAAATTTATCCATGTTGTAGTATGTATCAGAATTTCATTTCTTTTTAAGGCTGAATAATATTCCATTGTTTGTGGACACTATATTTTGTTTATTCATCATTCATTGATGGAAATTTGGGTTTTTCCCCTCTTTTGGCTATTATAAATAATTCTGCTATGAACACCCGTGTTCAAAGTCTGCTAATGTAAGGTTTTCACTTGTTAAATATCCAACTGTTTATTTCAGAGAGATCTAAACTGTCATAGGTATAAAAAAAGTCTTATAACTTGGTACAATAATTTTATCTCAAAAAAGTAAAATCAATGTAGATAGAAGTTTTAAAGAAACAAATTTTGAAAGGTTATAGACTCTAAAAAGCATGAGTAGCCTTTTAAAGGTCTGATGTGTAAATGACACCGTGTTATGTGTTATCTATCAGTGTTCCCAGTGTGTGATACCACCTATGGTATTCAAAAGAAGTGCAGATGGTATATGAACAAACATATTTTACTTCCACAGTTATAGATGCATTTTTTTATGCATTGAGAAAACATGGTAACCAGCATATCAAATATGAGAGAATCTTAATGCATCGTTAAATTAAAAATAAAAACGTAAAGCAGTGAATCTAAAATACAGATTTAGTTAAAAAAAAAAGTAGTAAGTGAATATGGCAGAAACTGTAAAGGAAATTTATAAATGACTGATTTTGGGGAATTTATCATGTATTCAGGAAGAAAGAAGCAAAAAAAAAAAAAAAAAAAAGAAAACCATTCCTAGGAAGAAAGGTATAAGTTAGTCATTTAAGGTTCCATTTATACAGCGAAATGACAGAATAATGGGCCATAACACAGTGGTAAGAGAGAGCTAATGTAGTACTTATAAATGCTTGTGCATAAAAGAGAAATATAAAAAAAAATTGGACTGGAGTTTGAGCTAAGAGATGAGAGGTGATAGAAATTTTTACCTCATTGTTTTCAGTGCTGATGTCAGATTCCCTTTCTGCCAGAATAGGTTAAAGGGAATGAAGCGATTTTCACATTGATTCTTTTCAGCAGCAGCTCCACCTGGTTTTCTTGCCGATTATCAGGCTCAAACCCCAAACATCACACTCAACCACCTATTAACACTGCATTTGTCAAACCTGTAGGAAAGGTATGCTAGCAGAGCATTATCGTAGCAGAGTGTTTTCATTTTTTTCTATTTCAAAACTGTTTTTTTGTGACACCCAAATTCTAGAGGAGAAGTGTAAAACCCAGCTCAAAATATTTGATTTTTTTTCCTCCGTAGAAGGCAGAAGAGATAGGTTCTAGTTAGGCACCCATCTATATCTCCAAAGAAACTAATGAATCGAATAGCTTAGTTTTGCATATGCTGATGTTTGGCCAGATCTTGTGGCTTATCCATGATGGACTGTCTTTATTATTTAATATAATTTTCTCTGTTACATAGCAAGAATCAACATGGTGAAGGATAAGAAATAAGATATTTTAATAGGAAACAAAATCCAAAGAATTGGATCTAATAATGTTTCTGTGATTAATTAGCCAAGGCATTTTGAATAGCTCATTTGTCTCTTAGTTGTTTTAGTTCTAAAGTGACTGTAGTAATTTTTATTTCAGGTCGCATGAGTCAGGAGAGGCTGGGCTATGCCACGGTAACAAGCAATACCCCCGTTCAATGACTTCTCATAGGAAAAGTTTATTTCTTGCTTATGTAAGGTCTTCAGAGATAACTGTTCATTTAAATTGACTTCTGAATGATTTTGTGGCATTCCAAGTGGCTTGACTCTGATAGCCCCCCTGTGGCTATATGTGCTGCCGTAATCCCCAAAGTGATGGAAACCCATCAAGTCACATACCAGCTACAAAATTTCTACTGATAGTTACATATGTCACTCTTTTCTGTTCACATTTAATTGGGCAAAAAATGTCACACAGCTATTCCTAAATCTAAAGGGTCAGAGAAATGTCATCTTTCTATGTTCCTGGATGGGAAGAGAACTGGAAATAATATGAATTCTGGTAAGGCCTACAAAATCAGTTACTTTTAGGAAAAAAAAAATTTAAGTGTCCGTTTCTTATAGCATGACGCCGTATGCTGACCATGTTATACCTGCGAATATTTGAGCTGAGAGCATCACATAAGCATGTTTGAATGAATTTCAACTCAGCATTTCTTAATTAGCTGCCCCTAAAAAATAGGAATCAGCAAAATGGACAACTCCATGGATAAGGATTTCAAGGCAATAGGGTCATTCTCACTTGGCATTAATTTGAATTTAATTTCATGGATTAGTGCATTATTGTACTGCTATGAAGAAATACCCAAGATTGGATAATTTATAAAGAAAAGAGGTTTAATTGACTCACAGTTCTCCATTGCTACAGAGGCCTCAGGAAACTTACAATCATGGTGGAAGGTAAAAGAGAGACAGGCATCTTCTTCACAGGGTGGCAGGATGGAGTGAGTGCAAGCAGGGGAAATGCCAGACATTTATAAAACCATCAGATCCTGTGACACTCACTCATTATCACTAGAACAGCTTTGGGACACTGCCCCCCATAATCCAATTACTTCCCACCAGGTCTCTTCCATGACATGTGGGAATTGTGGGAACTACAATTCAAGATGATATTTGGATGGGGACACAGCCAAACTGTATCAAGCTCTTATTGTAGAACTGTTTGATAGAATACTAGAAGGAGGCCATAGCGAAGTCAAACTGCTTAGATTAAAATCTTGCCACTAAAGTCTTCATCTTGAGAGTTCCCCTAGCAGTAAAATAGAAATGTTGTTATAATAGTATCTGTCTTATAAAGTTACTGTATTATATTAATTAATACATGTAAATAATTAGAATGGTGCACATGGGATACCATTCTAATTATTCTAATTATTCAAAAAATTAGAATTAGCACGTGGGGCACCTAATAAGTGCCAGCTATGATCATAATTTGGTAAACTCTGTTTGGGCTTTCGAAGTCACCCACAATTGATTTACTTGTTTTCATTCTGTCTCTCTTATTACATATCTGTGTGTGTGTCTATATATAGTTATACTTACATATAGAGATAGTGAGCGTATGTAGTTATACATATGTATGCATGTATATTTATCTATCTAGCCAGCTATCTATCTACTCGATCTTAATAAACCTCAATTCCCAACATGTAACAAAATATTTCCAGAACAAAACTCGAACCCAGAATCAGTCCCATTCTTTGGGGCTGGAAGGGTAGTTTGTTACAGAGTTGTTCCTCATATTTTCCTCAATAAAATGATGTCCTTCTGCCAAGGAACGCTGTGTCTACATAGCCCATATAAATTAGAGATAGTATTTTATAAGGACAAACCCAACTTTATCTCAGCATTCCTATTTGGTTTACTACAAAATCTCCTTAAATATTTTGCTGAAACTTGGAAAAAGAATTTCTGTTGAGACTCATAGTTTTTTGTAACCAGAAGGCATGTTTCTGAGTGTATTTGCCTAATACATACTCAGATTGCTTGATACACATGGTTGATTCAGATTTTGCTTCTAAGATAGATGCTATATAACAGTGTCATTAAAATCCATACATTTTGTAGTGAAATTGAAAGAAATATTCCACATTACTCATGCATAGTTGCTATTGTTCCTGTATTTTCTTAGAATAATAATTGTGGGAAATGGCACAGAAGGAAAAATGCAAACTTATTTTGCCTTATTTTAATAAAAGTTATCTTTGTTGTTAAAAACATGCATCACCACTCTAATGCATATTGTCAAAAAAAAACAAAAAAAAAAGAAATTTATTGACTCACATAATTATACCATTCAAGCTGTGAAATTTGCTTTAGGTACCTCTATATGCAGAGCCTTAAATTGATGGCTCTCAGCAAGGGAGATGCCACCCTCCAGTGTGCACTTTGAATATTTATGGGGTTTATTTTCAGTTATCACAACATTTGGGGGGTGGCCGCTACTAAGTTTTGTGAGTGGGGCCACAGAGGTTAGACATCCTGCAATGATTGAGATTGTTCTGCAAAAAACATATTATCCATATCCTGAGAGCTCTTAAATGCCCTTAATGCAACCCAAATGCATTGTTTATACCTAACTTTAGAAATTAAAATTCCATTTTTACATATATATTCAAAGAGAAGGGATTTTTGCATATTATTATAGCAAACTGAGTAATCAAGAAATGCAAATATTGTATAAATCAAGAGAGGGTTATTGTGTTTGACACTTTACCAAGAATTGTATACCACTTTGAATCTTCCATTATATGAGGTCACACCTCTCACAAAATTTGAGTTTGGATCATTCTCAAGTTGTAGATTTTGCATTCACACTTGTAACAGTGTATCTGATACTCCCTTTCACAGCCTGAGATGAAAATGTTATTAGAATTAGTGGAGACATGTGAAATGTAGACATCCCATTAAGTTGTATTAGTAAGAATTTTCTGAAAATAATTCATGTTCTTAACTTTCTATTTTTGAGTTTTTCTGTAGCACAATGAAAAACCTATATTCTGAGAAAACATATTGAGGTTAATTTCTATTTTTCGGTTTCCTATATTTAAAACCTGTTTTCATGATGTTCCAGAAATTGGAATCACCATTTCTCCATAGTCTTACATTTCTGGGGTTTTTTTCCCCCAATATATCCTATTTCTCCTGTCTTGTATTGATTAATACAGTCTCCAAGGTCTTTTTACATAACGGAAGCACTTTATGTACCTCAACATATGGTAAGGTTTTAAAACAGGAGATATATCTTGTTATTCTTTGATGCAATCCGACCCCAGGTCATTATATTATAACACAGAAATCAAGTCTATAAACACTGGAATCAGAATGCCAGGGTTCAAATTCTGGCTTTTTTGTTTGCTAGCTGTATGTTTTTGGATAAGTAACTTAACCCTTTTTTGTCTCAGTTTCCTCTGTAAAATAATGTTTCCAGACCCATGGCGTAATTCATGAGTGACTGAGTTAGTAACATTGAAAAAGCTTAGAACCGTGCCCGACGCACAGACGGCACTATATAAACGTTTGACAAATAAAACAGAGAAAATTTTAAACTACACTTATAAATAAGGTCTCGCTCATATGCAAGTATTTCAACTCCTCATTTTCTCTACTTTGGGAGTGTGTAACGGTTCTTGGTGTTTTATACCTATATTGACTAATACCATTTTCCTCTTTCTCTTATCACTCACAAATAATGTTGTTCTGTTATTTATTTATCTTCATAATGGGTTTCATTCCAATATTTTCCTATATCTCTGCTTTCATTTTCCTGAAAATCTTGTGCGGAATTGCTTCTGAAGATCTCCCTTCTTTTATTCTTGACTTAACTCTTAAAAATTAGTAAAAATAATCTGATGACTTTATTATGTCTCCTAGTACAGTCAGCTTGCACAGTTACAAATTGAAATGGATTTTTTCAGCTTAAGTTGTTTTATTGTTATTCTATATAATAGGGCTTTATATTGAGTTTTAAGAACGTTATTGTATAAGTGTTATACATGAATTTTATTTCAGAATAGTAGATGAAATGTTAGAATATCGTTATTAAAAGGTTTTTTGGCCAGGCGCGGTGGCTCACTCCTGTAATCCCAGCACTCTGGGAGGCCGAGGCGGGCGGATCACGGGGTCAGCAGATCGAGACCATCCTGGCTAACACGGTGAAATCCCGTCTCTACTAAAAATACAAAAAATTCGCCGGGCGTGGTGGCAGCGCCTGTAGCCCCAGCTACTTGGGAGGTTGAGGCAGGAGAATGGTGTAAACCCGGGAGGTGGAGCTTGCAGTGAGCCGAGATCGCGCCGCTGCACTCCAGCCTGGGCGACAGAGCGAGACTCCAACTCAAAAAAAAAGAATTTTTTTTTTTTTAGCTTAAGAAGTATTAGTGAGAAGATGATTTCCATCAAGATGTCTCTTTCCTGAGCTGCTAGCCTTTCAGAATCATACTTGTGGATCACATTGAGATATTATACGAATCTTCTCAGGGTTAAGTGACTGTTTTATGACCGTGCCTCTGACAATACTAAAAGAAGAAACAAGAAGCCAGGTTTTATGACTTCCAGTAAACTCAATAAAACTATGATTGAAGATAATGACCATATTCAGTTTTAGTCACTTTATATCTTATATTCACTTACTGAATTAAAAACGAAGAGTTAAGAGAAAGGAATCAATAAAATTTTGTGTTAAATTAATTCTTACTATCTGAAGTTCTAAGACAAAACTCAGTGCTCTTGCAACTTTTCTGATGATTCCTTTTGTCCCAGAAATAGCAGGGCACTTTGTCTTAGTTAATTCTACAGTCCATTCTGAGGACTGCCTTGGAGGCCTTAAGACTTTACACACCTTAAATAATAATTGGAATCATGAATCATTTTTATCTCCAAGTCAATAAAAGACCCATCTTTGTAATGTGTTGAGGGAAAAACAAAATCCCAAACCAAAACTCCAAATCACTCTGTCTTTAGGATTAAGCAGCCTTGAGTATGATTTCCTTTGCTACTTCAACTAAAAGAATGTTGATTCAAAAGCAGTTTTAGCAAGACCTGAATGAAATTATAAAGCGTTTTTTAAACAGCTTTTATTCTCCTGAGTCTTAATAATAAAATGAGCCTAGTTCCTGGAAAATATTTTCAGAATTGTGGTTGAGAAATGATGTGCAGTGACTAGTGTGTGTAATATTTGAGTCTGTGGAATATTAACTTAATGAAGGATTGGTTGCTTATTGCAAATTTGGTCAGAAATTTGGCACTGCGAACTCTGGTACAGTTATTCTCTCTGTTCATCATCTCGTAGTTGCATTGCCTATTAAAAGGGTCACAAGAGCAGCGCGCTGCAACTTGGGCTTTCTTGCAGCTGCAGTTCTACCTAATTTGTACTTTGGCACTCGAAAGATTATAATAAATGAAGTGCTGCCTTCAAAGTTTCAGACACACCAATTTTTTCCCCTGTTTGGCAAAGGTGGATTTAATTTGACTTTCACGAGTGCAAAATCCGTCTCCTTAGAAGTTGGTCAAACTATTAATTTTATGGCAGGGACAACTGAGTACAGTAAACCTTTTCACAAAGCCAGACAGCTTAACCTAATTAAGTGCTTGTTTTGACAGGTGGTTTAAAGTAGAATGAATGCTATCAAGAATGTTTCAAGAAATGAGTCTGATGAATGTGCGAGTGTGGGCATGCAGGTGAAAATGTGTTTTGGAAGGGTATGATGACAGGTCTGTGTCCAAAAAGTGGAAGATATACATCAAGCTTCATTCGTGCGCTTGTTTGGTAATGTCACTCTCTTCTATAGAAATTTTAAGAAGATGGACAGCATCAAGTCCATATGAAAATCGAAAGATACTGGCCGGGCATGGTGGCTCACGCCTGTAATCCTGGCACTTTGGGAGGCCGAGGAGGGTGGGTCACCTGAGGTCAGGAGTTCAAGACCAGCCTGGCCAACATGGCGAAACCCCATCTCTACTAAAAACACAAAACTTAGCTGGGCATCATGGCAGGTACCTGTAATCCCAGCTACTCGGGGGGCTGAGGCAGGAGAATGGCTTGAACCCGGGAGGCAGAGGTTGCAGTGAGCCAAGATCCGCCACTGCACTCCAGCCTGGGCAAAAGAGCAAGACTTCACCTCAAATAAATAAATAAATAAATAAATAAATAAAATAAAATAAAATAAAAAGGTACTAAGAAATAACATTGACCATTATTAAAACAACTTGCAAAGTAACTTCTTTGCCTCTGAGCAGAATTCAAGTATCCCTTTAAGAGACTGGAGGCAGGTTACAAAGGAAATTTAAACTTTGAATTTGATTTTTCTGAATATTCATAAAATTTCTCAGCCGTTTTTCTGTGTGGGGTGCTTACATTTTAAGAGTGCAGACAAAGTAGAAATATCATTAGCCAGTCCTATGACTATTTGACTAGTTAAAATATAATTTTTCAAGCAGCTTCTTGTATTCTTTCATGCACATTTCAGGAAAAAAAAAAAAAAAAAGAAACGGATCAATCTTCTAGACTGGGAATCAAAGATGTTTTTTTCAAGAGGAGTCTATAGAATTTGTTCTGATATGGTATTTCACTGTGTGTGCAATAAGGGTTGGTGTTCAGAATGTGGATTCTTGATAGATTTCCAGCTATCAATCTCTACTTCTTCTCCCCATCAAAGTTCTGGATCCCAGAGAGCAAAATGAAAGCAAATTCATATAGGAGTCCTATAGTCATTTGATAGTGATGTAATACTTTTGTCTAAAAGTGTTGATTTCTTTCAAGTAAACTTAACACATTGATAGTGTCAAGACTTTCAGAAAGACCTACCTCAGACAGTATATTCCTCATCAAATTATTAATTTATCTCTCTGATGATGGGAAATAAACTCCTAAAATAATTCATATACATTTCCATTTTGATTTTTTTCAGCACTTGCAAAAATTAAAAAACCCAAAACTGTCAATAGATGAAGTGATATCATTGCTGATGATGAAAAAAGTAATTAAAAAATAACTGGGAGTAAGTAATTTGTCTGAAGTCATATATTCATTAATTCTTAAAGCTGGAATTCAATCCAAATCCTTAAAATTCGAGGAATATTCTCTTAATCATTTTGATTCCCCAGATAGTGAATTTGTAATTTTTTAAAAAATCATTCTGATCCATTTAAGAGATTTAAGATGAAATCAATTCAAAACCTAACATTTTCCCGTTCAAAATGTCTTTAGGCTTATATGGAGATAGTCTAAATTCTAAAACATAGTCTCTACCAGCTTATCATTATGAGGGCCAACAAATAAGATGAAAATCTTAATTCCACTAAACTGATATACAGACAAACTAATGCCAGAACCATGAAAACCTTTTTAGAAATTTTAAGGTAACTGGAACTAGGAAAAAAAACAAAACACAAAAAACAAAAAACTCACCTAATTTTGGCCCGCGCTTTGACTCAGCTTTTGGTGAGACAGGTGTCACCTCAGAAAAAGGTAGAAAATTCACACTTTTCTCATCATATCAACATGAGCACTGACTCCTGATCTGGGCACCACTCACAAGGTCCAGGGCCACTTTTTCTCATTACACCTTGGATATTGGTCTGTAAGCTGGTCTGCAACAAACCTACCTGAACACTCAGCGAACAGTTACTAACATGAATGGAAACCATATAAAATAATGGGCAGGAAATAGAGTGAAATCAGGAGTTTTGCATGTGTTCAAAAAGTTATAGGTTTCATGTATAAAGAACAATTGTTGAGAGCTAAGATGATCAAAAGAGAGAAACTCAATAGCAGATAACTTAGAAATTATATTTAAAAATTAAGTCTAACAGCCAGGAATATTGAGAAAACAGTGTAGTTGAAACAGGAGAAATAGACAACTTCAAGAGAGCAGAGCTTGCTTGGATCTAAACTTAGGAAGAATAGTGTGTCCACTGTCTTCTCTGTAAGTGTGAATGTGAAAATTGATTGCATTTTTTTCTATAGGCATTTGTTACATACATACTGTAGGATATTTGAGCCAATACTTTATATCTAAAAATTGATATAAAGATTTAGTTTTTAAAAAATGTATGCACTCAGACACATGTAGAAGTATCTTTATTTCAGTATTGCTTTTTCAGTAGTTAGCAACATTGTCATTCAATTTTGGTGCATCCATACATCTAACAATGGACTATTGTGAATACTATAAATTCACCAGGACAGATATGACAGATAAATTTTTATTGATGTGGAAATATTCGCACCATGTACAAAAAATACAGGTTAAAAAATAAAAATAATTTCTATATATTTTTTGTTTATCCATAACATATTTTTTCCACTACTTATATAGATAAGTGGTGTGTATGTCTGTGTGTGTGTGTGTGTGTGTGTGCATGGAAATGAACTCTAGTTATTAGTGCCCTAAGCATTTGTTAAACATCCACTAGAAGCTAAGAGTTGGAGAATATCGCTTCAAGGAATGTTACAATTATAACTGGGTGTAGAAGGATTAGCGATATTTCAACAAATGGAAAGGAATGGAAGCAAAATCCTGGAGGCTTGGTAGATCACTTACATTGGATGAAAGTCATGAAAGAAAGCTGATTTATGGTCATTTCAGACAACTCTTGTTTCTGTATTCACAATGAACAACCTGCAGTTATCCGAAGACTTGGTCATCTGAAGTGAAAAATCTTTTCCTCCTGACTGAGACCCACTTGGCTCTTTTAGAAACATGGCTTTTTGGTGATTGATCCAATAAAATTTTGTGATAGTTCCTGCCGGAGCACCCATTTGACATTCCATAAATGCTTCTCAAATCTGAGCAGGACACAGCCGGTGCCTGGGCTAGCTCATAATGGATTGTCTGCATCTTTGTAAAGAACCCTATTTAGGCTGCATTGAGGCCACCCCAGACTATCATTTCCTGACTTCCAACATTCTATTGAGAGTGCTGATGCCAGATTATCTAGGGAACAGAAACTGGGCCTGTGGCCATATTCTTTATGGCCTCAACTTTTAGCCGTTACAAATATTGTTGCTATGAACATCTTGTATATATGCCTTTGTTTTCCTGTGTGAATATAATTGCAAGATATATTCCACAAACTGGTCAAATAAAAAAAAATTTTTTGTATATAAATGTAATAGGTATATTTATATATAAAAATTATATATACATGTATATATATATATTTTTTGAGACAGTCTTGCTCTGTTGCCCAGGCTGGAGTGCAGTGGCATGTTCTCGGCTCACTGCAACCTCTACTTCCCGGGTTCAAGCCATTCTCTTGCCTCAGCCTCCCCAGTAGTTGGGATTACAGGTGCCCGCCACCACACCTGGCTGGTTTTTGTATTTTAGTAGAGATGAAGTTTCACCATGTTGGCCAGGCTAGTCTCGAACTCCTGACCTCAAGTGATCCACCTGCCTAGGTCTCCCAAAGTGTTGAGATTACAAGTGTGAGCCATCATGCCCAGCCTTATATATATATTTCCCAGTTAGATTACTTACTATGGGAATTCCTGGATCAACCGTTCTTATAATGAGTGGGATCTCTTTCTTCAGAGGCACAAAAAAAGGTTTTATTATGTATCTTCTTCCTCCAAACTAAAAAGATTTAAGACCTTAAAAAGTGTGAGATCAAAAGCTTTTTTTTTTTCTGTTTGATTGAATTTTATAAGAAGCATTAAATGTAAAGAAATGGAGAGTCTCATAGATGACAGCAGAAAATAACCCACTAGATGGATTTGCCTCATAATGTAGAGATCAACTTCAAGAGGAGATGTATTAAGTAAAATCTGATTTATGATTAAGATTAGGATTTAAGCATAGCTAATAAATATGCTTAACACACACACACACACAGAATGTATTAACATTTTTATGTAATTTTCTGTAAAGGAGCCATTCATAGTTTTACTGAGTAATACTGGTATGATCATTTATGTACACATTTTTGTATAGATGTTTGTTTTCATTTTCCTTGGATACATATTTAAGAATGTAATTTCTAGATCATATAATAATTCTATATGTAACTTCTGAGAAACCTCCAGACTCTGTCAAAGTGGCTGCACAGTTTTGCAAATGTCACCAGCAATGTATGAGAGTTTCAGTCCCCCATCCTCACCAATATTTTTTTATTTTTTATCTTTTTTGATTGCAGTCACCTTAGTGGGTATAAAATGGTTTCCCTTTGTGGTTTTGATTTGTGTTTCCTTGATAGCTAATGATGGTGAGCAGCTTGTCATGTGTATTGGCCATTTGTATATCTTCTTTGAAGAAGCATTTATTTAATTCCTAGACTATTTTAAATTGAATTTATATTTGCTTTTTATTACTGAGTTGCAAGAGCTCTTTATATATTTTTTATACAAGTTCTCTATGAGATATACGATTTGCAATTATTTTCTCCCATTATAAGGATCTTTTCACTTTCTTGACGGTTCTTTTAAGCATTCATTTTATAAATTTTGAAATAGTTCCATTTCATCTGCTTTTTCTTTAGTTGCTTGTACATTTGGTGCCATATCTAAAAAGTCTCCTTTGGGAGGCCAAGGCAGGCAGATCACGAGGTCAGGAGATCGAGACCATCCTGGCTAACACGGTGAAACCCTGTCTCTACTAAAAATACAAAAAATTAGCCCAGCGTGGTGGTGGGCACCTGTAGTTCCAGCTACTCAGGAGGCTGAGGCAGGAGAATGGCTTGAACCCGGGAGGCGGAGCTTGCAGTGAGCCGAGATCACACCACTGCACTCCAACCTGGGCGACAGAGAGAGACTCCATCTCAAAAAACACAAAAATAAATTTAATTTAGTTTAATTTAATTTAAAAAAGTCTACTGACTCAAGGTGAAGAAAATTTACTGTGTTTTATTGTAAGACTTTTATCAGTTTTGCTCTTAGATTTTAGGTCTATAATTCATTTTGAATTAATTTTTGTCTGTAGCATGAGGAAGGGATCCCAATTTATTCTTTTACATATGGCTATCTAGTTGTCCCAGTACCGTTTGTTGAAGAGACTAGTCTTTCCAAATTTAATTGGCACCCTTGCTGAATACTGATTGTCTTTTGAAGACGATTTTGTTTTATCTATATTAACCGTCCTCAAAAATAATTTTGGGCCAGGCATGGTGGCTCAAGCCTGTAATTCCAGCACTTTGGGAGGCAGAGGAGGGCAGATCACCTGAGGGCAGGAGTTCGAGGCCAGCCTGGCCAACATGGTGAAACCCCATCTCTACTAAAAATACAAAAATCAACTGGGTCTGTGGTGGGTGCCTGTAATCCCAGCTACTCAGGAGGCTGAGGTAGGAGAATTGCTTGAATCTGGGGAGGCGGAGGTTGCAGCGAACTAAGATCGTGCCACTGCACTCTAGCCTGGGTGACAGAGTGAGACTCTGCCTAAAAAAAAAAAAAAAAAAAAAAAAAAAAATTCAAATGTGCCATCTCTGTTAACTATGCAAATCCTAACCATTGAAAAGAAAATGTTTTATTACTAATTGACAACTATACTTTATAGGCTAGTGATTATTTTATCTTCTTTGAAGTTAGAAATCTCATAGTATCAGTCAGAGATGCTTTTTATATCTTATCACTGAAAACTTTAATCAAATTTAACAGCATTAAGAGCTTTCCTGTGTGTGTGTATGTCTGTGTGTTGTGTGTGTGTGTGTGTGTGTGTTTATGAGAACTCACACACTCACAGAGAGAAGGCAGGTTAGTATGTATGAACTAACAATGTGTTAACTTTGTTTATTAGTACATAATAGTGGAGTCATATCTAAAGTGAATTAAGTTCTACAATCAGTGAATACATTGAAAAAAAAGGGAAAATTAACCTGTTAAATTGTCTGGGCATAACTTATTGGAATTTCAGCATCCAAGATTGGTTGGTTGATTGATTCTTTAAGCTTGCATTTAGAAGGAATTGGAATAGAGATTGAATGCCAGTAAGTCTTTGTCACATTCATATTATTTTATTATTGAGGAGAATGGCCAAACATTACCTTCTGTCATCCATCTTTATGAAAGAACCCCTATCCAAAAATATTTTTACTAAAATAGATAGATAGAAAAATCTGGCCAAAAGGGAAAAAAAGGTCATTAAAATTACAGATTAGTTGGTAATTCTATGTACTATTGAGGTTCATGATATTTGTTCATAGAAGTTATATTTAGTCCTTCCTTATAAATTATTTTCTCTTGTTGCATGTATAGTTCTTAATTATCTAGCAGCAGCATAACGTGGCTGAAATAAGTGTAAGAAAAAGAAGTCTTTACTAAGTAATACAAAGGCTCAAAAATTATAAAAGATCAGGGTCCCTAGGATTATCATTGAAATATATTGCACTTTCATTGAAAGAAGGTGTACATTTTGTTCAACACACTTAGTTCACACTTAGTTTAAAAAGAACAAATAAATGTACTTCCTGTTTGAAGGACTTCCACAGACATGATTAACATAAAATCTTGTTCTGCTTAGCCATCCAGTTGCCCAGCCCCATCGAATTTATATTTAGAGCATCTCTCATATCTACTTTCTAATCCACCTGACAACCTCTATATGTTGTTGCTGGAAAATTACCACAGTCTTCTCTTCTTCTATTTTCATTCTATTCCTAATACACACTCTTTAAAGTAAAATTCCATTCTGCTTTTCTGCTAAAATAATAAACAAACAAAAGCTCCCAAATCTCTCAATATGTTATTATAGCCCTAATAACAGAGGTAAAAGAAGTGCAAGTGTGGAGGTGGGCTGTCTATTTCTTGGATATCAATTTCTGATTGAAGTTGTTGATTAGATTGATATTTTGAATAAATAATTCTGAAATACATTTATATATATATATATATATATATATATAAAGTAGCCCCAAGCTTCTATTGGACACTTCGTAAATAGAATGCCACACAGTGTATGTGATGTTAGCCATTGTGTTAGTCAAGGTATTATAACAAACAGATGCCAAGACTAAAATAAACACTCAAGACATTTGTTAAGGATATCACCTATAAGTAAACAGAAAGAAGGAGCCAGGGCAGGGAAGGAAGGCTGTCAGACCGTGATGGAGGTGTCACCATTAGTAAAGAAGGAGATGGAAAGAAAGCATCTTAGCCTGAAGGGCAGTTCTCAGAAAAAGTAGACAAGATTGTTGGGCAGGTCTCAAACCAAGCTTGCTCCTGAGAGGAACACTGTGTTTCACAGGACAGTTTTTGTTTTACCTCTGGAAAATAAACTTCCAATTGAATTAATTAAAATAGACATTTTCCGTATCACAATACTTCTGAGTAATGAAGTCCTCAGGGTCTTCCTGAAACAGAAGAGCAAGCTTTAATGCAACTGTTTCAAGGTGATTGTCCCCTTTGACATTTCCACCAGAGGTATACCTAAGTTCCAGCTCCTACACCTCTTCACCAACACTTGGTAGTGCCAGACTTAAATTTTAGCCAGCCTCATCGGTGTATAGTTGTAACTCATAGATCATGCCTTTGATGTCATAACTAAGAATTCTTTGCCTTACCCTAAGTGATAAATATTTTTCTCCTATGTTTTTCAGTTTTATAGTTCTAGTTTCACATTTAAGTCTCTGATCCAGTTTGACTTCATTTTTCTATATAAGGTGAGGTAATCATCAAAGTTACTTTTTTTAAAATATGCATATCCTATTGCCCCAACATAATGCCTTGTAATAGTTATAATTTCTCCACTGGATTACCTTTGATCATTTACTACAAATCAGTTGCCTGTGTATGTAGGCTATTCATTCTATTCCATTGATCTTTGACTGCTTGGATGCTAATATCATACTGTCTTACTTTCTATAGCTTTATAATAAGTCTTTAAGTCAAATAATGTGACCCTTCAATTTTGTTTGTTTTCAGTTATTTTGGCTATTCTAGAGGTTTTTATAATTTCAATAGAAATTTTAGAATCTACATCTTTCTGTAAAAAATACCTGATTGGATTTCAGTTAAGATTATGTTGAATCTATAGATAAATTATGAGATAATTGGCATTTTAATTAAATTAAATCTTCTGTTCCATGCACATGGTATATCTCACCATAATTTAGATCCTCTTCAATGTATCTCAACAATAATATTATAGTTTTCAGCACACAGGTCTTATACATTTTTGTCAGGTTTATCCTTACATATTTCATACTTTTTCTCACTATTAAAATGACAGTTTTAACTTTGATTTCTCTATGTTCTTTGTTAGTGTTACTCATTTTTGTACGTTGATCCTCAGTTTAAACTTGCTAATTGATTTAGTCTAGTTTTTTGTAGATTCTGACTTCTATACATTTTCTACTTAAAATATCCTGTCTTTGAATAAAGACAATTTGACATCTTCCTTTCCAATCAGAGTGACTTTTATTTTTCTGTCTGACTTTATTACATCAGTGAGACCTCCCCACTCCCTGCAGTATATTGATGAATAGAAGTAGTAACAAGGACATCTTTACCTTGTTCCTAATCATTAGGGGAAAAACTTTCGGTCTTACTATTATGATGTTATCTATAGGTTTCTTAATAGATGCCGTTTATCAGATTGAGAGAGCTCAATTCTGTTTGTAATTTGCTGAAATTGTACCGAAGTGGCTTTGTAGTTTATCAAGTGCATTATCTACATCTATCAAGATAATCTTAGGATTTTCTTCTTAGCTTACTAAAGCGATGACACTCCTGGGACAGAACCCACTTGACGATAATATATTATTTATTTTATATTTCATTAGACTGTATACTACATGAATTTAAACAGTAGGGGAAAATCTTATGTACTTAGCCAGTTGTTTACCATTGCTAGTGTCCTTCATTAGCCTGTTGATCTATAGTTCCACCTGGGATTTTTCTTCTGTCTTGTAGTACAGATCTGATGCTGGTAAATTATTCCTATTTTTATATGTCTGAAAAGTCTCTCTTGACCCTGTTTTTAAAAGATATTTTTGCTTAAGATAAAACTCTAGATTGACAGTTTTCTTTTCTTTCTGGACTTTAAAGATGTGCTCCACTATTGTATTAATTTCCTTTTTTTTCCAACAAGAAATATGCTGCCACGCTTTCCTTCCTTCCTCTAAGTGTGATTTGATCTCCCCCCATTCAGCTACTTTAAAGATTTTCTCTTTATTACTGGTTTTGAGCAATTTGATTATGATGTGCCTTGGTGTGGGTTTCTTCACTTTTCTTGTCTCTTGGGTTTGGTGAGTTTCTTAAATCTATCAACATATAGTTTCATTGTATTTGGAAACTTTTTAGCAAATATTCCTTCAAACACTTTCTGTCTTCTTATTTGAAGATTCTAATTCCACATTTATTTGGATTTTTGATATTGTCCTATAGCCTACTGATGCTACTTTTACTTTTTTAAATGTTTATTTGTGTTTAATTCTGCATAGTTTCTATTGCTGTGTCTTAAAGTTTATGAATCTTTTCTTCCACAAAATCTAATCTGCCTTTAATCCCACCCAGTGTATTTTTCATCTCAATTATTGAAGGTTTCATCTGCAGAATTTCTTTTTATATTTCTCAAGTCACTACCTGTTGAATATATGAAATAGTTATAATGGCAATTGTAATGTTCTTGTCTTCTGATTTTTAATATCTGTTTCAATTCTGGGTCATTTTCCATTGATTTATTTTTCTCTTCAATGTATGTCATGTGTTCTTGATTCTTTTTTTTTTTTTTTTTTTTTTGAGACAGAGTCTCGCTCTGTTGCCCAGGCTGGAGTGCAGTGGCATGATCTCAGCTCACTGCAACCTCCACCTCTGAGGTTCAAGTGATTCTCCTGCCTCAGCCCCCCAGTAGCTGGATTACAGGTAGGCCCCATCATGCCCAGCTAACTTTTGCATTTTTAGTAGGGATGGGGTTTTGCCATGATGGCCAGACTGGTCTCAATCTCCTAACCTCAGGTGATCCACCTGCCTCAACCTCCCAAAGTGCTGGGATTACAGGTGTGAGCCACCACACCCGGCCTGTCATTCCTTCTTTGTCTGGGAAGCTTTGATTAGATGCTTGACATTGTTAATGTTATCCTGCTAGATGCCTATTTTTGTATCCTAAAAGTGCAAAACTTTCAACAATTATTTCGAATCATTGGCCCTTATAATTATTTTTTATCTCTTACATGAATTGGGGATTTGTATAGTTAGGACTGGTAAAACCTAGTGGTTAGGAAATACCAAAGATTTCTAGTTACATCTGCTGTATTAGTTTACTTGCGTTGCTATTAGAGGAAATTACAGACTGGGTAATTTATGAAGAACGGACATTTATTTTCTCACAGTGTTGGAAGCTGAAAGTCCAAGATCAAGATACTGGTAGTTTCATTTGTCTGATGAGGCCTGCATCTTCTGGAGGTAAAGAACACCTTGTCCTTACATGGTGGAAGGCAGAAAGGCAAGCTAGCTCCATGACGCAAGTTTACTTATGTAACAAACCTGAACTTGCACCCCTGAACTTAAAAGTTAAAAAAATACTAAATAAATAATACAGCATAGACTTGTCAGAAAAAGATGTTGTGTGATGCCTCTTTTAAAAGTTTCTTCATCTCTTAATGAAGGGGCTGCTCTCTATCAATGAGAGCAGTTCTTATTGATAACACCTGAGTTTTACAGGGGACATATTTAAAGCATAGTATCTGCCTAGAATGATTCCAGATAAATTGCACCCATGATATTTATTTCTCTCCTGCCAAAAAGTAAACCCATTAATGGAACATTTAGCATACTGTAAGTAACAAATAACTACAATTGGATGAATATTTTCTTGGAAATATTAAGATCCAGATTCAATGATCTAATTCCATCATTCATAATGGCAGTAGTCCACACATATAATATTTCCTCATAGCATTCTCGTCTCTCCTGAGTAAAATATCTAATTAAGTTTGGCTGTCTAGATTATTTAGACAAATATAGAAAGCTACAAGGAGAAAAGTATCAAATACTTTGAAATACCTAACTAGGCCATAAACCTATTTCTTTTACTATATCTTAGCATTTTGTTCTTAATTTTTGTTATTTGTCGCTCTCATCAGTGCAAGACTCCTGCTTGGACACTCTCCAAGGCATTTTGGCATTTTACTGAGCCTCTACCTATAGTGTTTTGAATTATGAAGATTAAACTACTTCACGGTTAAGCCTCTTTCTATATACTGGGCCTTTTCCTGTTGCAAAAGTAGATTTGCTTTCTAATGGTTATTGAAATGAATTTAGATTGAAACTCAAGGGAAAAGCCAAGAAAATTTATGCTTGGCATAGTGAGCATTCAGAGTAGTACGGGATTTGGCCTTCTCTTTTTTCTTTTCACATTTGCACATACCCATGGGGCCGTGAATATTTGCTATCTCACAATAAAAAGCATAATTCTTGTGCAGTTGAGTAACAGTCTATGGTTGTATTTACATGACCTCAGTCTAGTGAAGTAGATAACTTCAGAGTTCAGGAAGAAGTCTCACATAGGCACATTATAAATAGTGTGTTTGTGAGAGGAGGCTATGGATGTACTGTATGAGGTTAAAGTCCAAATCCTGCTGCAGACATAGTAGTAGAAAGGATTCATGATTACTTTATAGCCCATGGACATCTAGTTTTAGTTGCTTCTAAAGAATGCCCCCATGGAACACTATATTTACTGCTTTTCAAGACAAGTATGATATGGTTTTGGCTCTGTGTTCCCACCCAAATCTCCTTTCAAATTGTAATTCCCATAATCCCCACGTATCAAGGGTAGGGTCAGGTGGAGGTAATGGGGTCTGGATCATGGGGGCTATTTCCTCCATGCTGTTCTCCTGATGGTGAGTGAGTTCTCACGAGATCTGATGGTTTTATTAGCATGTGGCATTTCCCATGCTTGCACTCACTCCATCCTGCTGCTCTGTGAAGAAGGTGCCTGCTTCTCCCTTGCCTTCCACCATGATTATAAACTTCCTGATGCCTCCCGAACAATGCAGAACTGTGAGTCAGTTGAAACTCTTTCCTCTGTAAATTACCCAGTCTCGGGTATTTCTTCATAGCAGCATGAGAACGGACTAATACAAAGTGTTTCTTTTAAAGCAAAGTCAGATTTTAATTATGAGACTTAGAAAATTTTAACTGTTGGTACCTTTAAAAGCATTAAATATTTAAAATAACTTTATTTATAAGACACTGTGTATTTCAAATTTCTACGTTAATGACATCAGATTTATAATTTTGAAGAGACAGATCTACTGATAATATTTCAGTGATTCTTCTTACTTGCAGAAAAATATGTCCTGGAATGAGTCTTTTTGCTATGTTTAGTAATAGAACAGAATTGGAAGAATTGACACAAAAAAGTGATGATGCAGTCATAGAATAAAGAATATATGACCCTGCAAAAAACTGAATTATTTAAACAAAGCACAGAAGGATACATTATGGTCCCCTATAAGATCTCAGATTTGTGGAATAATTTTTCAACAAAGACTTCGTCAGTCAAAAGTCAGAAAGCCATGGTAAGTTCTGAAGATCTTTACATCCTGAAGGAGGAAAAGAGATTTTCCATGCCTTTCTAAAAGCACCATCTTATTTATGTGTTAAAATATTCGGTGGTATTGCATGTTCTCCCTCGTAAGTGGAAGCTGAACAATGAGAACACATGGACACAGGGAAGGGAACATCACATACGGGGGCCTGTTGGGGCATGGGGGACTAGGGGAGGGGTAGCATTAAGAGAAATACCTACTGTAGATGACGGGTTGATGGGTGCAGCAAACCCCCATGGCATGTATATACATATGCAACAAACCTGTATGTTCAGCACATGTATCCCAGAACTTAAAGTATAATAAAAAAATTCTAAAAAAAGAATATTGGGTGATAACACTACTTTGAGATATTATTTGATATTGTTTTAGATTCAATAATCATTGTTTTCATTTAATTTAGAGTAAACTTTTAAATATATAATTGATTATGTTTTATAATTTTTTTGTTCAGGACTGTCTCTATTCTGCTGCTACTCTTAGTTCTTTCACTCTCTGATGAATCATATTTAAGAACACATGAACTTTCCGTAAAGAACAGATTGTCAAAAATTGTTACTGACCCTGTGGAAAATACATGGATGGGTATTTCTAAACAGCTTTCCACTGCTCCATAGAATAATACCACAGTAAAGGGTGAATAGTGAAATGAAAAAGTGTGGCCTTTGAGGCAGAAGTACGTTGAGAAGTGGTAAAATTCTGAACCAGCTATCTCGCATGTCACCAACTTGAAAATAGTGTTTGGGGCAATCAAGGTTTCTGCTTATTTTTTGTTGTTGTTGAATCTTCCTGCCCTGAAATGAGTCACTGCTTTCCCTGAGCATGGGAGCAGCATCTTGCTCAATATAGACGTGGAATGACATTCAAGCTATATAATTTTTTCTCAAAGCATTTTTCTCTTGATGCATCACTTTTTATTTTATATATTTGATTCACATTGGGAAGGTGTGAGGTAAAATAGCAACAATGCAGTACAAAAGTAATGCGTCCTTGCATTGAATATATTTTCCAAACAAACTTTATGAGCTATATGAAATTCCTTACCCAGTAAAAGACAACATTTAAAAGAGAGTGAGAGAGTGAATGGAAGGCTAAGTGCAATACAAATGACAATTTACTATCATTACAATCACATAATTTTTATATCTTTCTATGGGGTTTGTGATATGGGAAAATGGGAAGGGAAATATGAAGAGAACACTAAGAGGGAAATACGAAAGAGGAAAATAGTAGAGTACTTTGTACCTGGGATCTGCTCATAGGTAGAGGGAACCGGTTGGAACATTCACCATGATGACTGGGAGAAGGTGCTGGGAACTGACCTGATTGGGTAGTGAGTTTACTCAAGGCAAATAGGAGTTCAGTCAGAAGAATCCAAACTGTTGTCAAGAAAAAGGGAAATATTCAAACTAAGAAGATGATCCAAGCATTAAAATCAAGAAATGAGACAAGGTGATTACGGGATCTGAATGTGGGGGACATATGATATTGAGTCAGGATATAGAATAAAAAGGAATATGGTAGAAGAGGTTCAGGGTTAGTAATTGGAAGCCTCCATGAGAATGATGCTTGCACCGTGTTGCACAGACAAGTTCCTTGGAACTAGCCACTTTGCATCTCTCGCCAGTGGACACTATGGTTCAGACACACTGACTTCTCTGATTTCAGAAAGATCTCAGCAAGATTCTTAAACTAAAATTTTAATAAAATGTGATAAATATTCTATTAGAAAAATGTGATAAGCACTATAATAAAGGCAACCAGTACTACAGGAATTTATTGGAGCGTCCACATGACTTCTGTGTTTGTTGGACAGAATGACCAAATTGTTTAGGGAAAACTATGTTCAGGCAGTGTTCTCAACCATTTCCTTGAATATCTCCTACTGTGAAAGTTCGTTAACACCCTCCATCATGAAATTAGGTGACCTTACAGCAAGATATACAGAAAAGTAGGAATCTGACAAAAATGACAAAGAATAAATGATATTATCGCCCAATTAATGTAAATAAGAATAATTGTTTTGAACACTCAACCATGTCTTTTGCTTTTTTGATAAGCTTGTTTCATTTCCTGTAGACTTTGTGTTATTGGTCCGGGAAGGAATGAGGGCGAATGGAAAGAAAATTGATACAGCATTGGGGAATTTGCCATTAGAAATAGAGAGCCCTTCCAGTGGTGGAGGGTGGGATGGAGCTCAGACACAGGGTAGGGCAGAACATAGCAGGGGTTCAGATGTGGGTATTCCTACTGCCTCCTTCATGCCGAATTCCTTGGAAATAGAAGAGGAAAAGCACACGTAGGATCACCCAGATAGATTTTGGAAGATGCAAGAAGCTCAAAGTCAGGACTCTCCTCCTCTATTCTGTGGTGTGTTGAAATTGGAAGCCTCCCAGAGAAGACCCACATTTGGCATGGCACAGTGGCCATCGTGGTGCAGCCTTGCAGAAGAGGGTCCAGATAGATCTTCCAGATGGCATTGCTGGTTGCCTATAGCTTGGGTGTATCATATGAGAAGTCTAGAAATTAAGGCAGGTGGGAGAGTGGAGGGGAAGTGTGGTGATAAAATGCCATGTAAATCTGTGAGCCTGAATAAGCCATGATTTAGGAAAAGGTAGACACACCTCCCAACCAGAGGCTATGCTATACGGAGGCCATGTATTTTAACATGGATGACATCCATGAGCTGCTCCTCCTGGCTCTATCCAGAGGAGAACCGACCAGAACACCCAGTCAAAGCCTATAGTGCAGTTTCATAACTGGAGACCCCTCCCTCTGTCTCCACTAAGGAGAGCTAAGCTCCCCACACTAAGGGATATCTTGGGAGTGCAGAAGGGCTAGGCACACATTTTAAGAGTGGAAAAGGCCTTAATGTGAAGTCTAAACTTTAAGTTCACAACATTTACTGAAAAGAGTCTATTTTAAGGTAGACAAGATAGAGTTACTACTAAATAGCATTTTTCCCTTGGAGTAATAAAGTAGGCATTTATATTTGCTTTAGAAAGTGACCAATGGAGCAGTATTTATAAAAAGTATATAAAGAGTTAAGTAGTACAAGAGAAGTGATTCAAGCTCGAAGATAAAATAAACCTTTGATTGTTTAATAACTTTCCTAAATTACAAAAAATCTTATCTCTCACCTCTATCTCAGAATTATTTCAAAAATAAGTCACTTTGCCACCAATTGAGTCTATACGTCTTTTCCTTTTGCTTTACTTTTCTTTTTCTCATTTCTTATTTCTTCTTTTCCCACTCCCACCCCCAAATATTGGGCTATTTGAATTTATATCTTCTTTCTTTCACCAATTTTGAGACAGTCGAAGACATTGTATCTTCAAAGGTTGCTACTTCCTCATTAAGCCTTCTTTGTTAGTTATTCACATGTTAGACTTTAATTTATTCTTTAGGTCTTTGTAATTTTCTTTCAGATTTTCCAACTATTTGATACTTTCTATTCTAATTTTTTTTATAACTGACATACAGTTTATTACTTTTCAGTGATTCTAATCTGACCTAAATTTGTTCATGAAATTTTACTTTTAATGATTCGATTTTTAATTTTGGAAATGCTAATTTATTTCCTTTTAAAGCTGTCCTTTTGTTAATCATATTTTACTTTTTGACATGTGTTCAGTCTTTTCTTACATTTTTCAAACATACTGAATCTCTGTGTGTGTGTGTGTGTGTGTGTGTGTCTGTCTGTCTGTCTTTAAAATAAATCCCAGTCTCTGACATTTTTGCACTTCTGATTCTGTTGTTGTTTTTGCTGGCTTCTTCTCATGGTATCTTTTTCCTTTGTGAGCTGGTGACTTATTGTATCTGTGGCTCATATTGCTTAGAAGTTTGACTGTGAGGAATATTTGGGTGAATTCCTTCAGAGAGGATGTAAACATACTTCTGACAATTTCTGGTAGGGCGTGGTCAATGTTAGACCTTTGAAATGATACTTTACCTGAGAGGGGCCATCTCCTTCCGCCAAACTTATGTAAGTTTAGACTAAAAATTTATGTGAGAACAGACCTCAGAGAAGATACTATTTTCTATGTCTAGCACTAAGGCTCAAGACAGGGCCTGGGTATAGAAGAAGAGGATGAAAAAAGTAGGTTATCTCTTCTTTGCTTTTATAAGCATATGTAATCCGTGAAGCAAAGCTGATGTTCATCGTGGTTCAGTAAGTGGCTGTGGATAAAGGCCTCTTCAGTTCTCTGAGACTGTTTCTGTACTTATTTTCACATTATCTTTGGCATATGAAGATTTTTTTTTTTTTGGGCCAGCTTATTGTGCAATCAAAACAATGCTTTTCATATACCTGACATTATTAGATTTTATAATGAGAAGGTGTAAGAAGGTAATGCAGGGAATAAAGTGTACCATATCACTGGCAAGGGAAATGTAAGCTTTTTAAGTTTTTACTCCACAAAAGGAAAAACATTTACAGAACATGACAGGCAATTAAAATGCTCACAAAAAATGTATGATTTACCATTATGAGATTAATTCTGTTTGAGTTCTAATACCCAGTACTTTAGAATGTGACCTTACATGAAGATAGGGTCTTTATAGAGATGATAAAGTTAAAATGAAGTTATTAGAGTAGAACATAGAACTTACTTCAATATAACTGGTGTTTTCATAAAAAGGGGAAATTTTGGACACAGGGACAGACAAACAGGCACAGGAAGAATGTCATAAAATGATTGGAGCTGTGCTGCCTCAAGCCTAGGAAGCTAATACTTTAACATTTATTTATTATTCTCTATGCACCAGATACATTTTTCTGTGCTTTACCTGTACTAACTCATTTAATATTAAACTCTGTGCTTTTGGGACTATTGTCATTCCTATATTACAAATTAATTAACTGATGTACCGGGAGGTCTAGTAAGTTACCAAGGATACACAGCAAGTAAGTGCAAAACTGAAATTCAAACTCAGATGGACCAACGTGTGCATATCCTCATAAAACATATTTTAGTGCTGATTTTTATGCAAAGCTTCTCAAGTGTGTACACTTTTCTGCTTGATGTGCCTTTGATATAATCCAGCCACTGCTGATAATCAGGAAATAGAGCAAAAGCCTTTCTAACATGTCGTGATCTGCCTTCACATTTGTCTCTTTCTTTTCTTATTTTCAGTCTTCTACTTCCATTTTTTGCTTTTAATGATTTTTATGGACACATTTTATCTAATTTAGTTGAGCATAGTCCCTTCTTGCTGGTACTCTGATTACCTGTCACTTTGACTCTAGATATGAACAGCTACAGGGAAGAGGTAACCCTATTATTTTAGTGGGATTCATACCCACTCAGCCATCTCTCTACCACTTGCTGCCCAAGGAGGGATTGGCCAGGATGGTTAAAACAACAAAAGCATTAGAATCAGATAAATCAATGCTTGAATTATAGCCCCAACTACTTGGAAGTACATGACCATTTTTAAGTCATTTAAACCCTTAGCCACATGGAATAAGGGAACAATGCTACCCTTCTTACAGGACTCTTATTTAGAAAACATTAAAGATGACTAATAAAACACTCAATAAATAGAAACACGGCAATGATAATGATGCAGCTGCCAGAGTTGATGGCAGCTGAATTCAATGGCTGGTTGGAAATTGAATTGTCTAGAAACCAATAATGGTGTAAATAAATCCCGTGCAACTTGGGTGCAATTTTTAAAGGTAATCTTTGGTGATGACAGGCCTTAAAACCTTGTAATTTATTCAGTGAGAAAGTCTGGGTTCATATGATGTGCTTCTCATAGTATTTTCAGTAACTGCGTTCTTTTCCACAATTTGTTCTTCATGTCAGCCTGAGGAATGACTTGCTGCACAGTTGGATGTATGATTATCATATATCATGTGTGATATTTAGCTGTAGCATTTACACTAGGGAAAAAAAAAAGAGTTTCTGGATCCTTTGAAATTCAGCTGCCTCAATCAAATGAACAAGTCACTTCTAGCACCAAAAGAGGCCAGGGGCACTACAAAGACACTGGAAAATTAATGACCTAGAGTCAATAGTTCTATTAAAGGTATTATTGAATAGGTAAAGGCATTTCATAATATCTGCAGGGGGAAACATGACAAAAACGTAAGAGGATTGTTTTAGTTAGTAAAACGAAATCTTCCTTTTTGATTTGCTGATTCATGTAGAAGGTTCAAATGCAGAAATAATTATGCAGAAAACAGTCCATGATTTGGTGAAATGGAGGGACATGGTTAAGAGAATAAAAAAATCAAGCTCCAGACTGGCAGAAAGCATTTGCAAAATAGTTATCTGTTAAAGGACTTTTATCTAAAATAGACAAAGAACTCTTAAAATTCAAAAATAAGAAAAAATAAATGGATGATAACTAAACAAACACCTCATTAAACAAGATATACAGATGGCAAATAAACATATAAAAATATGCTCAATATCATTTGTCATTAAGGAATTGTAAATTAAAACAACAATCTGATACTAGTTCACACCAATAGAATAGCTAATATTAAAAAAAGAAACTGATAACAATTACTGGTTGGGATACAGAGAAATAGAGACTCATTTATTGCTGGTGGGAATGCAATATGGTATAGACATTTTGGGAAACTGTTGGCAGTTTCTTAGAAAGCTAAGCAGAGAATTGGCATGCAATCTAGCAGTTGTGGTTATAAGCATTTACCTAACTTATTTGAACACACATTCATATGAATATCTGTATACAAGTATCTATAGCAGATTTATTCATAAAAAACAAAAACTGAAAGCAAACAAGATATTCTTCAATAAGTGAGTGGACAAACAATAGTCTGTCAAACAATGATATGATGGACTATTATTCAGTGATTAAAATAAATGAGCTTTCAAGCCATGGATTATAGATAAATCTTAAACATATATGTTAAGTGAAAAATGCCAGTCTGAAAAAGCTACACACTGATGTAGTCAAATTATATGACATTCTGAAAAAGACAAAACTGTAGAAAAAAATTAATGGATGCCAATGGTTTGGAGTAGAGTAGAGACTGGGAGGAAGTTAGAACAGCACAGATAGCTCTTGAAGAGGTAAAGCAGAAGGGATTTTTGCCATAATAAAACTATTCCCTATGACAATGTGATAGTGACTATAACATATAAGCATGTATTGAAACCTGTAGAGCTTTATAGCACAGAGAGTAATTTTTAATGTATGTAAATTTTAAAAAATATTTAGGAATTTAGATGATTCCAGGATAGAGTGGTAGAGTGTGACAAAAGAATCTAAATGTATTAAAAATACATGTAAGAACCTCACTGAATAGAGTAGGATAATAATATGCTGGCCTCAGTAACTTTGGAAATGAGTGGGGTGTATTGAACTAAAGACAAAGCAAACTGCTATAAATGAATACTGTACTCTAAGACTACTATGAGTTGTTTGCTATGGGGGTATGTATTAATAATTCTTAAATTACTAAACCTGTATAATGCAATTGAGCAGTTAAGTCAATGGATGATAGTGGTGGGATCCAGTTTTCTCACTGTGAAGTTGGAGCTTACAGTTAGGCAAGGGGAATAAACTAAAATAATCCAGATGGAAATGTATTACAGTTGGCGATATCAGATTAACACATATTTATGTTAAGATAGATGCAGATGGTTAAATATAGGAATATTTATTGATACCTGGGTTTATACTTTTTGAGGCCTAGAAGCGATGGCATTCCAATTGCAATGAGCACACATAGTGCTCAGACTTTGGTTTCTAACACCATTGTCTAATAAAAGGAACCACAGGTCTTTGGAGAAATGGCAGATTCTAGATAGGCACCAGAAATATACATGATAAACATGGAGCAGTTTATAGTGCCCAGAAAATAAGAAAGTTCTCCACAAACAAACAAGCAGCAATATAAAACCAAAGTCAAAAAGCGGAAACAAAATAAAACAAAACAAAACCTAACAATGGATATGTCAAACGAATTTAAGAGCCAAAGTGCTCCCAGTGGTCTATCTGTAACAATTTAAGCAAGAAAATAAAGAAGTATTGAATTATAATCTACATAATAAACAATCATTACTCCATACTGAAAAAAGTAAATATTAAATAAATATGTGAAAATAGACACACCTCCCTTGCAAAGAATCCTAAATAATGTATGAAGCAATCTACCCTCATGGAAGTGGAACATACCTCCTTACTACTTAAGTGTGGGCTGTGCATGGTAACTTTCTTCCAAAGAGTATACTATAAAAAGAAGGAGGGAAAAGAGTAACTTTAGAGTGTTGAAATCTAATGCACGTTGCCTCCAGACAGGTGATCAAGGTTAATATCAACAGCATGTCATATTAATAGTATGTATTATTGATACGATACGATGAAAATGGACTTTATCTGATGGTCTTCCTCCCAAAATCACATTACTCCAGTCTAATCATGAGACAATGGTCAAAGACCAATTAAGGGACATTCTACAAATTACTTGACCAGTACTCAACATTGTCAAAGTCATCAAAAACAATAAAATTATTAGAAATTGTCAAAAATGAAAGAAGGCAAAGGAGTGATGACTATCAAATGTACTTTGTTATCCTGGTGGGATCATGAAACAGAGAAAGGATATTAGAGAAAAACAGTAAATCTGGATAAAATATGGACTATATAGTTAATAATAATGTATCAGTTTTGGTTCTTGAATTGTGAGAAAGATATCATACTAATATAAGATGTTACTAATGGAGAAACTGGGTATGCAACATATAGAAACTCACTGCACTTTCTTTTCACTTTTTTTATAAATGTAAAATTTTATTAAAATAACAAATTTACGTAACAATTCTAATTTTAACATTTTTTTTCTGTTGATTGCTTGTGGTTCTCTACCTATACAATCATGTAAAAGTAAATAACAGTAATTTGATTTCTTCTTTTACGATCCTGATACCTTTTATTCCTTCTGTTCTCTTACTAGCAGGGACTTCCAGTAAAATGTTTGATGGAAATGCAGCTTTCCAATCTCAGTGGGAATGTTTTCAACACTTTACCATTGAATATGCTGCTTACTCTTGGTATTTTTAAGATTCCCTTTTGTGTGTTCAAATCTTCTATAAACATGTAGACAAAAGTGAGAGTTGAAGATGTTTTGGAGGTAGAGACTAATAATCATAACTACCATTTTTGACTTCATACTGTATGTAGACACTGTGCCAGGCCCTTTACTTATATTATTCTAACTCTACACAATCACAAGGTAAGTAACTTTGTGGATGTTTAACCATGAAAATAGGTCTCAGAAAATTGAAATTGAAGCATTGTTCTTAATGTCATGGAAGTTGTCTAGCAAAGATAAAATTCCATCCAAAGTAGCATATGCTTGAAGTAAGTGATTTAAGTTTAAAAATGTAGAAGCATTTATTTGTAAAAAATGTGTGTAAGAGTTTGAAAGTGAACGCTTAGAAGGGAAGGGAGACTGATCATGGAAGATGAAGGGGAAGTTAAAAGGAGTCCACAATGAGGGAAGCAGATAGCTCAAAGGAGCTATAGTTTGGGTACAGTTTGCAGAGGTGAAATAACACAGGTCAAGGTTAAGAGCTAGAATGCAGGAAGTGGCAACTGAATAGACTCAGAATCGGAAGTGACACTTTGGTTTCAGATGTGGCCCCCATGGTCTCGCCCTCAGATACACAGAAACTATAGCAGTAAATATTTTAAAAGCAGTCATCTAGTCAATGATATTTGGTATCAATATCTGTCTGTACTACCAAATAGCTGTGAGATGTTATGCAAACAACGTAATTGCTCTGAGTCTCAGTTACCTGATACTAATAGGCAGAACAACAAAGGTTGAAGCCTCTCAGTGTTATTGAGAGGATTAAATAAGGTAATGTTCCTAAAGTACTTAGCAAAGGGAAATAAGCCCTTTTCTCCAAAGACTGCCCAAGTCTGTGAGTGATGGAAGAAATTCAAAGACTTTGGTACCTGGAGGGATAGAGGCCTTCTAAGGAACAGAAATCTAGATCCTTATGGAGCAATAGTTCTCAATAATGACTGCACACTGGAATCATTTGGGGAGCTTTAGAAAATATTGATGCTTTATGTTCCTTTGGATATAGATCATTCTATTTTGAAGACATATACACGTGTATGTTCATTGCAACACCATTGACAATAGCAAAGACGTGGAATCAACCTAAATGCCATCAATGGTATACTGAATAAAGAAAATGTGGTGTATATATATATATATGGAATAATATGCAACCATCATAAAAAAAGAACAATATTATGTCCTTTGCAGGGACATGGGTGGAGCTGAAGGCCATTATCCTTAGCAAACTAACGCAGGAACTGAAAACCAAATAGCACATGTTCTCACTTATACGTGGGAGATAAATGAGAACACATGGACACACTGAGGGGAATAACACCCACTGGAACCTATTGGAGGGTGGAGGATGGCCGGAGGGAGAGGGTCAAGAAAAATAATGAATGGATAGCAAGCTTAATAACTGGGTGATGAAATAATCTGTACAACAAACCCCCATGCCACAAGTTTACCAATTTAACAAACCTCCACTTGTATCTCTGAACATAACCTAAAAGTTAAAAATAAGAATAAAAAGAAGAAAATATTGATGTCTGAATGCAACCCCAACCCTAAGGATTTTGGCATAATTGGTCTGGAGTATGGGCTGAGCTATCGCAAAACAGTTGGTTTCCACTTCATCTTCTTTCACTGCATCTGCTTCACTTTATAATATTGGTTCCAATTTATATTTTGGTCTCATCCTCCAGTCATGTGACACCAGTGGCCCCCGGTTCCACACCAATTCCCGGGGTGAAAGGTGATTCAGATTTGGCCAATCAGAGTCTTATATTCCTCCTTCGCTGGTGGATAGACAACGCTGTCAGAACCAACGAGACGCTATGAGACTTCCGAAAGCCTTTGAAAGACAGAAACGCTAACCTGTCATATTTGAGGCTGGGAGGTGTCAAGATTTGCCCCAACAAGACTCATCTTTCTGTTCTGAGAGAGAAACTAAGAGATGGAGAGAAACCTAGATCCGAGTACATTAAGTCAACCATGCCTGAAGCTATTCTGCCCTTTTGAATGCATTGTACCAGTATGTTCCTTCTTTTGCTTAAGCTAGTTTCAGTTAGATTTTTTTTTTTTTTTTTTTTTACTTTTCAAAAAAAAAAAAAGAGGCTTAACTGATGCATACCTTTCTTCCTCCAACCCAAATTCCCATGTATCTTACGTGGAGTCAGGCCATGATTTTTTTATAATAATGCTGCTCAAATAATTTTCAAGCATTTTTTTTTAAGGTCTACTCTGAGTAAAGCATGGAATTAACGAAGTAATTAAAATCTAAAACGTGTTCTCTCTCTGTTTCTAGCTCCAAACAGACCCCTGCATAATGAGACCACCTCAGTATGCTTCAGAGCTCTCACTTGAAAAATCAGATTTTCAAACCAGAACCAGAAGCTACAGTGAAACTTATATTTTACATAAGAAAGGTGCTTACCCATGAGTCAGCTGTCTGGATGGTTCTGAAACACTTTGCTATCATTTAATCTTTAGCTACAAGTTGTCAGAAAATAGCTTGGCTAATGCTGCTCAGCAAATTCTCTCAAGGGTAAGGATTCACACCATGAGATTTTCTCAGGTCTGATGACTAAATCTCTCACTTTATTTTTTCAGTCAGACACTAGCTGTTCACTGGGGGCAGCATGGAGTAGAAAGGAAATACTTTGTAGAAAGGGGTTGTGTGATGAGTGTGTATCTATTTCCACAAAGCTGCATTTGGTCACATCAGCCCGGGATAGGCACAGCAAATTAAAGAGCATCTCAATGTTGTATTGTGAAAAAAATAAGGCAAGGACACCATGAAATGGTTGGAGAATAGAAGAATGCGCTTTAGCTTCCTCTGCTAATAGGCAGGAAATAGAACAGCAGCCCTGTCTTCATCCAACTTCGTAGGCAAATAGTACTTTTCATTTTATGAAAGCAGTTGTAGATTTTGCGGAAAACTTAACCACTAGAGGGTTCCTCTGTTCAAAGTCATGCATGTAATGTTGAAGGATTTACACACATAAAAAAGAGAGAGGGAGAGAGAGTAAGACAGCTACAGCATTGAAAACATGGATAAAACAGAAATTAGAGGATCATGGGCTGTTTTAGTTCACTAATACCTGCCTATATTTTGCTACTGACTATTGGCAACACACCTTAAATGAAATTGCTCTTCTTTGAAGAAGAAAATGATTTTGCTATAAAATGCACTATAGCATATTGATAATTGTTGATTTTTACTGGCTAGACTATTTAACATTAGAGCAAAGGATTGTTTAAAGGCAGTTGGTTGCATCTGCCCTTCTCCTTCTCCAATGGAAACCCTGAAAGCTAAGTTGAAAAAAGGGGCAACCTGCTTTTGACTTGAGATGTTAGGCCTAGATATAATTAGTTCAGTAAAATGTATGAATTTCTGCTATAGAATACATTGTACACAAATAACATCCTTCCCAACTGCTTGGCTGTTTATGTATGCGGCCCGAAGAGGTTCTTTCTTACTCAGTTTTGAGGTAGCAGTGGATAGATAGGCAATACATTCAGATCTTACTTAATATAATAGAATACAATAGAAGACAACACAATACCGGTGCAAATTGTACACATTTTCATAAACTCGAGGGATCCAGATTCCTTTTAGTAAAAAATGTATCTGAAGACTGAAGTCTTTCTCAGCATTGCATGTCCAAAACATTCTAGGTCCATTTTTAGTTTTGCTGACAGTGCGAATATATTCTCAGGCCAGCTGGGGCAGTGAGTCAGATTGTAATAATTATCCCTGTGTGGACTAGATGATGAAGCTAGAGAAGATTTTATGGCTCCTGCTTTTGTACTTTTGTCTTTTTTTTTTCATTAATAATGTTCTGAAGCATCTTTTTCATGTATTTAAATTTAGTCAATATTTTAAGACCTTTACAATCTTATAACTTCTTAAATTTCTTTAGTCTTTGGAGATGATCCAGTTTTCTGAACTAGATGAGAGACTCTTTAAGCTATGCTTTCATTTGACCCTTGGTCATACGTATGTCATTTCAAAATTCATTATCTTCATTTTTGTTGTTATTACTGTAAACTGTGATTTATAAGATATTTCTTGTTCATATAAAAAGTAGAGAGCTGGGATTTATAATTATGCCTGCTGGATTTTCATACATTTAATCATTCATTCATTCATTCATTCATTCAAACATGGAGTGCCAATATGTAGCAGGAGTTGTACTCCTTAAAGAACTGTACATTGGCTACAACTGGGAGAGGGACAGGCTTTTTTTCTGGGTTATATTTACATCTTCTGCATCACAGTTGAAGTTTTAGGCAATTCTCTTTTCCTTCCCTTCTTTCCCGTATTCATTCATCAATCAGGTCATTTGCTCATTTAAATTTCAAACTTATACTGATGCTCTGATTGCTACAAAGACTAATTGCTGGGAATACAAAAATGAATCAGGCATAATCCCACCCTCCCGAAAGTCATTGAGCATTGATGGGTATCTTATGTTTAAACGAAGTAGTTCACCACAATCTGATGAAAGCAATTACAGAAATTCCAAGGCCAGGCTTCTTGGAGGTTGACAGGTTCAAGTCCCTTTACATTTCTGAGGCTGAAAGTATAACCAAAGTTTAAAAAATTACAAATCAAGGGCTACAAAAAGAAATGACTTCTTTTAAATGTTTTTACATTAACCCTAAAAATACAGTGAAATGGCCGGGCACGGTGGCTCAAGCCTGTAATCCCAGCACTTTGGGAGGCCGAGACAAGCGGATCATGAGGTCAGGAGATCAAGACCATCCTGGCTAACACGGTGAAACCCCGTCTCTACTAAAAAAAAAAAATACAAAAAAACTAGCCGGGCGAGGTGGCGGTTGCCTGTAATCCCTACTCGGGAGGCTGAGGCAGGAGAATGGCGTAAACCCGGGAGGCGGAACTTGCAGTGAGCTGAGATCCGGCTACTGCACTTCAGCCTGGGTGACAGAGCGAGACTCCGTTTCAAAAAAAAGAAAAAAGAAAATACAGTGAAATATGATTTTGTTGCTTATAAATATTAAGAGAACTTCTAAAATAGTCATAGGATACTATAGGTATTATAGTTTAATATGTGGATACAAGTTTAAATTGAATAAATACATTCTTTCAGCCCCATTCACATATCTCTTGTGGCTACAAATGTTTAAATTTATATTTGAGTCCTTCCATGAGTGTAAAATATGGGTCCTCTGTTATAGGCCATACAACCTTCTACCCCTTCTTTGTATGGGTATAGCAGTCAGTGTGATCTGCTTCAAGGAGTGCTGGATGCTAATTAGCTCATAATCAATTTGCAAATAGGAGAATGATGTCAATGTCACTTGGAGACTGGAAAACTGGTTGGTTGACGTGGATTTTTCTCCAGAAGATTAATGTTTCAATGTGATTAGGTTAAAGAGAAAGTCTACGCAAATGCTAAAGCCTTAAGAGAAAAAAAAGACAAAAATTTGGCAATCTTTAGCGTAAGTAGTGACTGATATAGTGGCTTCAGGAAGCACTGAACGATCTACAGTACTAATCCGGGAAATTATTCATCTGTTAATTAATCTGGGAATGCAGAAGAGGCAATTGGAAAGATTATCATCACCTTAACAAAAAATTGGAAGAGATGTATATCCTGGATTAGATTTTCAAATATGACCAAGCTAGTCACTATAAGAGGCAAGCCTCTTCAATGCCTTACATCTTAAAGCAGGAAGCATGACTCTAACGTGTTAGGCTGCAAAAGAGAGACTGGCTGTGATATTGGGTGTAAATGCTAGTGGAGATTTAATTGTGCAACTTAGTTGTTATTTTTGTAAGTGCTCCCATTACAAAGTCTCACTTGTTTTGAGAGGTCTGTATCCAACCCCATTTCCTCCCTAAGTCCTGTTATTTTTAGTGCGTCATTCTGCACATGTAAAATACTTTAGAAACACATATACGATGTTATAGCAGAGTACACAAAGGAGACCTAACACCCAGTAATGTTTAAATGTTTCTTCTACCTGGTGATCTTGAGTTCCATGCAGAAAGAGACTGTATCTATTTTGTTCCATGATATATCCTAGTGACTTTCAAAGTGGCTCACATATAATATATACTTGTCTTAGTTTGCTAGGTCTGCCATAAGTGTCACAGTCTAAGTGTCTTAAACCACAGACATTTATTTTCTCACTGTTTTGGAGGCTAGGAGTCTGAGATCAAGGTTTCAGTCGGTTTGGTTTCCTCTGCGGCCTCCATTTTTGACTTGTGGAAGGCCACCTTCTCTCTGTCTTCACATGGTCTTTTTTCTGTGTATGCCTATATTCTAATTCCCTCGTCTTATAGTGACACCAATCGTAGTAGATTAAGATATACTCTAGGATACCTCATTTTAATTTACTTACCTCTTTAAAGACACTGTCTCCAAATAGTCAATTTCTGAGATGAAGATTTACAACTTCAACATACAAATTTTGAAGAGACACAACTCAGCCCATAACAGTGTTCAACTGGTATCTATCAATAAATGAATGTATTTGCTGAGCATCAGTATATGAGCATAATTTAACTTGGAACAGGAAAAGAGTAAGAAGGCACTCAAGGCAGGAGATTTGGCATGAGCGAAGATTCTAGGCAAGAGACTGTAGAAAAGGCAGAGAAGTATAAGATGTTCTCTGTAGTTGAGGGTTTTGTGTTATGTGAGAAATGTTGAAAATAATGTGAAGGGGTAAGATGAGTATCTCATCTTGGGGATCTCAGTATTCCTTTTTGAAGAGATAAGGCTGTAGGTGGTAGGCATGGGCTGTGGAAGGTGTCACTTAGGGCAGGCAGTCAGGTCTGGGCTGTGGTATTGAGCCTACATGGGGCAGAACTATGCATTAGGCACTGGGATCTCTGCCTGCCTGTATGTGGGAGATGCATGAGGCCAGGAGACGGATTAGCCAGGGGAACGTATACAAGAAAATCTGGGTAATTGCTTTGCCAGTATGGCTCTGGACATGGGACCACATGGGAGTGAGTAGTTTGGGAAAATAATAACATCTCCCCTTTGCCAAGCATTGGGATTAATGAGAATGTATGCTCTTCATAAGGAGGGGTGTAACAGAACTACAACTCACAATAGATATGCCTTGGGAGGGCTAGGCTCAGAGGAAAGAGGTCTGACACAACTGAGAGGGCAGGTTTTTGATTTGACTCATTCACTCTAATGGCTTTATTTATTCTCTCTGGGTCAGTTTCTGATTATTGATTTAAGACTCATTTGAATGGAAATTGGCCTAGATTATAGAGATGGGAGGACGAGGAAATGAGACGTCAAATACTTTATTAAGTGTCAATGAGGTACTTGACTCTCAAACTCACAGTTCTTACTTAGTTTAACAAAATGTCCTATCTTACTAAAATTTGATATACATATACTTATCTCTTACATTTCAAAGACTTAAAATTATAAAATGAAGAGAGTAATAAGGCAAATATTGTTAACTCTTTGGTGTGCGGGACTGTGAACACGCCATATTCTGCCTATTTGGGTTAATGACAAATTGCTGAAGGACATTTCAGGATTATTCAGAGCCTCTGGTGGTAGATGGTTGTCAATCATGATTGTACTGAAGACTAGCAAAGCAAAGCTTTGAATATAATTATATGATGAAGAGAATGTTGTTAATCCCTTGTTAAATGCCATTTTGCTTTCAGAATCTGGTCATGTTCTTTATATAATCCAAAATGTCTTGAGGGTGAGAGCCACTACATTAAAAGTATGTCTATGTTCTAAATGGGTTGCAGTATTATTTGCAGCAAGAAATTCATTCAAAATGAAAGAAGGATGCTCTGATTTGTGCCGGATGGGTAAGTTTAACAAAAGAACTATAAAACTAGATCTCCATCTGTGAAGGGTATGCATACAACACCTTTCCTATGGAACTGAGGCCAAGAATACTAACAAGAATACAAAGAGTTAAATCCATACTACCTCAATCTTTCCAATAAATTGACTTTATCCATATCAAAGCTGCCTGGCAAGATTATTTTTTTATCTTCATTTTTTTTTTTCAAGAAGCCATGTATCAAAAAGAGAATTGCCTGACTCCAGTCAGATCAAATTTTTTTATTTCATAGAAAATAATGCCGTTAGGCGGCAGGTGCAGCAATATTTTATTCTATTTTATATCTTTCTGAGTTTCTATCTTAGTTCTCAGAAAACCATTCTGAGCTTTTTTTCTTTTTTTTTAAAATTTATTTATTATTATCATACTTTAAGTTGTAGGGTACATGTGCATAACGTGCAGGTTTGTTACATATGTATACTTGTGCCATGTTGGTCTGCTGCACCCATCAACTCGTCATTTACATCAGGTATAACTCCCAATGCAATCCCTCCCCCCTCCCCCCTCCCCATGATAGGCCCCGGTGTGTGATGTTCCCCTTCCTGAGTCCAAGTGATCTCATTGTTCAGTTCCCACCTATGAGTGAGAACATGCGGTGTTTGGTTTTCTGTTCTTGTGATAGTTTGCTAAGAATGATGGTTTCCAGCTGCATCCATGTCCCTACAAAGGAC